>NC_047098.1:28698097-29001128 GCF_902459505.1 Geotrypetes seraphini
AGAGGGTAGGTTACAATCTATTTATGGTATTTGTTTAATTGGAAGGTGTTAAGGTGGGTAATTTGGGGGAAGGTTATCTGAAGGTAGGTGAATCTTCTGGAGGTATGTCAAACTTCAATAAGCACTCATATTGTCCCTGCTTTCAGTCGAACCTCAGACAAGAAGGTTGTCAGTTGGCTAGGGTAAAAAAAACAACATATTTTTGCATTTGATATTGTATCACACATTTACATGGGTGCACTTTTTTTTTGTTTTTAAAGCACTGGAGAGAAAGAAAGAGAACCATGGAATCCTGGTAGCCAAAGTCTTCAGAGGGAGTCTAAGGATGGTACAGCCCGACTAAAAGGAAAGGAAATTAAGATTCACAGGGCAGCCTGGGATTCCGGTGTTACTGCTATCCCTTTGATTGCTCCTCCAGGTGTGCTGTCTCTCTAAGGTTAGAAAAGCAGCTTCCGGTTTTGGTAGGTTTTCTTTTTTCACCGCTTAACTTCCTAGTGGTTAATGGAGTGGCCTGAGAACCTGGGGAACTGGTTCAATTCCTACTGCATCTCCTTGTAGTGCTAGGCAAGTCACTTAACTCTCCATTGTCCCAGGTACAAAATAAGCACCTGTATATAATAGGTAAATCCTTTTGATCGCAACTACAGAAAGGCGGTATATCAAGTCCCATCCCCTTTCCTATGTAGTGGGAAAGGCTAAACCCGGCAAATCCAGCCAATTTGTTTTCCTGGAGTTGTAGGAAAACCCAGGGGCATCACCCAAGAAGGTACAAGGGCAGCAGGGTGGGGGGATGGGGACCTGCACCCTTATAGCAGGGCCCCATAGGACCAAGTCGTAAGCCTCAACCAGTGGTCGCCTGATGATTCAACCCATGGATATAGAAAACTGGTAGCCAGTTGTTAGGCTTGACCATGCTTTGAGGCAAAGGCCTGTACTGCTGGGAAATAGGCCAGGGACCTTGAGCACTAATCTGAACAACCTACCCTCCGCTGGAGGTGGAGAAATACTAGAACTTTCCTACAAGCACCAGCAGGTCATATTGGCGATGTGCTTGGAAAGATCAGTTTCTCTACTTTCCTCTGCTGGTAGGAAGGGATAACACCTGCTTTTAAGGATGGCACAACTTAGACACTAACAGGCCAATTCTCAAAAACCTACTGCCAGTAAGGCCAGTTAGCATGGAAATAGCATACATATAAACCTGCGTGGAATGCTCAGAGGGCTTTAGCATGGAAAATACTGTTTGTGGCAGAGATGGCCACAAATTGTATTTAAATATAGTCAAGTGTATTGCTTTTATCAGTGGAAAAATAATGCCAGTTTGGAGCTGATAATGGAAGTTTTTAAGAAAAGAGTTCTTTTGATTTCCAGTTTAAAATCTGCTGGTTTTGGGGAGGGGGGAAGGGAGGGAGGGATTTTTTTGTACTGTTTGTAGCTGATATGATAAGCCTTGTTTCAAAGAACTGTGTTACAACATTGTGTTACAGTGCTTGGTGTGTTTGTATGGTTCTGAAAAATTTTTAAATAAAATAAAATTATTAAAAAAATAAAAAATCTGCTGGTTTTGGTTTCTTTTGGAAGCAGAACAAAGCCTGTGCAAATCTGTAAATACTAGTACCGAGAAAGAAATATGCGCGAGTCTGAGCAAACCCAAAAGTGAAAGCACACATCGGCATTTGTTTTCTGTGCTTAAATAAGCCTTCTAAGATTTTTAAAAAAATTGAAAAGCTTATATTTAAGAGCACAAAAAGAGTGGCGCCAATGTGTGCTGCACGGTCAGGTTTGACTGGGAAATGTGCCCGAGCTGCACTTATCGCAAAACTCTTTTGTGTATGCACTAAGCACATTCCTCCCCCTTGCTTTCACGTTTATAGTGTACATATAGGACTCCTTTTACGAAGGTGCGCTAGCTAGCGTTTTTAGTGCATGCACTGGATTAGTGCGCGCTAGCCGAAAAACTACCGCCTGCTGAAGAGGAGGCGGTAGCGGCTAGCGCGTGCTATTCCGCACGTTAGGGCCCGAACGCACCTTCGTAAAAGGAGCCCATAGTTTTAAATTTTTTTATTTTTTTTTTAAAGTATTGGAGAGTTTATTTTCTGTGCTATTCTAGCCTTATAGGATGTGCACTGTTAGCGTTGATTGTAGGAGTTCTAGGAATCAGCAAGTACTCGTAGTTTAAAATTCCTAATGTGCAAACATTCTACCCTTTTTCCTTGGCACTTAGGCCGCTTTTCTATACAAGGATACTTCCATATTTAAGCAGTTAATAAAACAGCAGGACTGGCTGAAAGCGCTATACAGAAAACTGGCGTTTAAAATATTATTCTATGTACAGTGGATCACCATCAGATGGAGCTCAGACCTAACCAAAACAGGCTATGGGATACAAATTCAGAAATTAATAACTACCAAAACTTGAAATGCAGTCAAATTCTTCAATAACTTGGAAGTCATCTAAATGTCTCAGGATTCCACCTACCCCAATTCCATCTATGTCCTGCCTCACTTCCCCCCTCACATGCACTTCAAAATCCAGCTTTTTCTTATCCCATACCTTATTAAGGCCTAACATCCACTATAAGGGAAATCTACTTTCATGCCTTAATGCATGATAAAGCAATTAACCAGGTCATCCAACAAGGGGCAGATGCTCTACTGCAAAATACTATCCCCCATGGCTTGCAATAATCAATGAGCGTTCAAATTATTGCCTTGTTAAAATTGTGGGAGTAATGGGCAGCTCATTGATACATAACCTTTCCTGTCAGTGCTCTGTAATATTTTTCTGTATTCAATCAAATGTACTCCACTTTTGTAGTTTATAAAATAATAAAATTTTTCCAAAAAAAAAAAACCCAACAAAACCACCCCAAAAACTGGTATTTAACTTTTTTGCGAGCCCATGGTTTTAACCCGCGGGTTTAAAACCACAGGCTTGCACTGCGGGAAGGGCAGGAGAGATTTGGGGCGAATTGGGGCGGCAGGCAGGAGATATTCGGAGTGAGAGCAGGGGGGCGAGTCAGGGTGGCAGGAGAGATTCGGGGCGAGAGCAGGAGATTCAGGGCAGGCAGGAGATTCTGGGTAGGCAGGAGAGAGCAGGAGATTCGGGGCTGAAAGCAGAGAAGCAGGGCAGAGAGCAGGGCGGCAGAAGGCAGGGCAGTCAGAAAGGACCTCAGCGACTGGTCCTCAGCAGTCGCTTATTTTTGGATCGGCTAGCCCAGTCGGTGTTGCTTTTTTATTTTAGTGAATCGCTTCCTGCCTGCATCTGAATGCCATTCCCCCTCATTTGCATGCACAGATTGGAGGATGATCGGGACAGAGGTTAGTGAATCGGGTCGGAGGGAAATCGGGTCGTAAAGGGGTCGTTAAGTGGTTAGAAGATAAATCGGTGGGCTTTGTGAATCTAGCCCTAAGAGACTACTAGCATGAGAACACATATGTGATTGTCATTTAGATGCAACAGCAATGTAGTCTAGAGCAGTGGATCTCAAACCTGTCCTGGGGGACTACCAATCAGTTGGGTTTTCAAACTATCCCAAATATACATAAGAGAGATTTGCATATAATGGAGGTTGCAGGCAGGAAAATCTCTCTCATACATACATATTCATTAGGGGTATCCTGAAGACCTGATTGGCCAGTGGTACAGATTTGAGAATCACTGCTCTAGAGTGCATGATCTACTTCAATTTGGAGAAGGGGGTGAGAGCTCTGTATACTGTATAACCAAACCAGTTCCAACCCATTTCTAAATAGGAGGGGGGGGAACTAACAACAACAAAAAAAGAATCACTAGCGGCTCTGTTTTCCAATCTGCAAGTGTTTATAGCATGGAATGGCTCAAATTCCACAATAATTGTTGAAAAGTAACTTAAAAGCTTTAATAAGCCCTTTCATAGAGCATGGGAAATGATTGAGAACATATGGCATGTGATATAAATATACACATTCCTCACCCACAGAGGTCATGGAATCCTAGCAACAGGGAAATACCAGAAAAATATTAGTCAGGAAAAAAAAAAGAAAGAAAGAAAATGTGCCAAATTGGCCAGAAAACTCCCTTGGACAGAATCAGCTGGTAAGTAGTGGTTAAAATGTAACATTCAGACCACTGAATACTAATTTTAGGGGGCAGAGCGTCTCTGTTCTATAAATCTTCATTGCAGATTCCAGGGTAGTGAAGAGTGCTTTTAGTTTTTACCACAGAATGCTAAGTTCATCTCTTTTCAGATGTATGCATCATAATTAAGGCCATATGGTTAGAAAAGAACTCTTTACAATGTGCCTTATTTGCTTAAGGAAAGTGTTGGCGCAAATGGAAACAGGAAAAAAAAAAAATCAATTAGCTCCTTATTTCCCTTTACTAACATTAGGGAGAAGAAAGAGAAAATACAGGCACAGGAGGGAGAACAGATAATACTTTACATATTTTCCACTGGACAAAGGTTGATAGACTCGGCAAACAGCCCATCTGAACTCCCCTCTCCCTTCCCATGAGACAATGTCACTCACAGGTGTGGTGAAACTTCATAGAAACTGACACCTCTGTATCGTTCCATGTGTGGTTTAGTATAGATTTCCAACTCTTTGTATGGATTTACGGATACCAGAACTGAACCAATGTATGTCTGAAGGAAAAACAAAGAAAAAGTTTTTAAAACACACATTACAGATATGAATTTGTGTTTATAGCTTAGAAGCATGGCAGCAGATAAAGGCCAAATGGCCCATCCACAGCATCCACTATCTCCTCCTCTCCCTAAGAGACTCCGGTTCTACTAATATCAAAGCCAAGATACCGATTATTTTAGTCAATATTTTATGCTATTTTCCTGCACAATTTCAATCAGCCATGTTAAATTGAGTGGAATTATTGATATCCAGGGATGTCATTTCCATCCTAGCTATGTCAAACAACATCAGAGGCACTGCACACATTGAGACTTACCTGTACAATTCTCCAAGTTATACAAATTCATTTAAAAATACAACACATGCACTTTGAAGTGCTAGCCTGAAAGAAGAGTTTATTGAAACTCTGCTCCCTTAGGAAGATGACGAAGACTAGAAATTCTGCACATTTTAAAACTGGAAATTAAAATATTGAAATTTTCACACACACTTCCATTCCAAATAATGCTCAAGGCAGCTTTGTTGTCTTAATAGTAATTCAAGTATAAGAAGTCCCTTCCCCAAAGAGCTTACAGTCTAAGTGAGATCTTTTAATAAAGTATAGAGTGCACTAATGGACATTAGAACGTGCTATATTCTGCGTGACCTATTAAATACCTACGGGCTATGTGGCGCTTCGTGCACAATAAAGTCTGTTAAAACCTGCTATGCTTTAGTAAGTGACTTGTCCAAGGTCACAAGGAGTGGCAGAAGTAGGATTTTAATTCTACTATTAATTATTTCTATAGCACTACCAGATGCACGCACTCTTAGGGCTCCTTTTATGAAGGCGCACTAGGGCCTTAACGCGCGGAATAGCACGCGCTAAATTGCCCCGCGTGCTAGCCGCTACCGCCTCCTTTTGAGCAGGCGGTACATTTTCGGCTAGCACGCGCTAATCCGGTGCGTGTGCTAAAACCTCTAGCGCACCTTCGTAAAAGGAGCCCTTAGTGCACTGTTCTAATCCCTAAGCCACTTCTAGCTTCACTTTTTGCTTCTTTCAAAATAAAACCAGAGATCTGGTAGTTCTCTGCGATATTGCATAAAGATGGGCGAAAAAACCCCCAAAATGACCCCAAAATATCCACAGAGAAGAAAATCCAGAAGAAACCAAAAAGTGCCAGGTTTTGAAAAGCCGTCCGGACCCCCGGACGTGTCCTCAAAAGGAGGACATGTTCGGGGAAATCCGGACGGCTGATAACCCTACCCAGCATCTACTCCCTCCCCCTCCTATAGCCAGCATCACCCTTTCCCCCTTATTATTCCACCACCCACCCAGTTGCCCAGTAGTTGCTCTTCCCTTCTTCGTCGTCCTTGTTCAATCCACCATCCTCTCTAGACTGGATTATTGCAACTCCATCTATTTAAGCCTAACTAAAAAAAAACTCCATAGACTTCAGCTAATCCAGAACGCCGCGGCCAAGCTTATTTTCGCTAAAGGCAAGTTCGACCACGTCTCCCCACTCCTGTCCAAACTTCACTGGCTCCCAGTTCACTCCAGAGTCCTCTTTAAATGTGCCTGTTTAGCCTTCAAGATCCTACATGGCATCCTCCCTCCCGTTATCCCACTCTTCTGGAATTCCTCTAACCCTAATTCCACTAGATCCTCCCAAAAACTGAAACTATCATTCCCCTCTGCAAAAGGTATATCCCGCGTAGGAAAACTAGGAACATCCCTCCCCTTTAGAACCACAGAACTCTGGAACAACCTCACATCCCCGCTCAGAATTTCAAGCTCCCTCCAATCCTTCCGCAAACACCTGAAAACTTGGCTCTTTTCAAAAATCTAACACCTCCCGCTTTTTGGTACCCTGTCCCTCTTTATCTTCCTAGCTCCTTTCCTATAACCCTTTATTGTAGCTCCTTTTCAATCTAACCCTGTAAACCGTGCCGAGCTCTACGCTTGTGGAGATGGCGCGGTATACAAACCTAAGGTTTAGTTTCCCTTCTAACCCCTCTGATACCCAGCTGCCCTGTATGTAGCATTCTCCACATTCTTAACCCTACCCTACATATATCACCCCCCTCAACCCTCCTACCTCCTTCCATGCCAGCCCAGAATTGAAGAATGAGTACTGAGCAGACCTTGGACACACAGGCCCAAGCTGAAGCACTGTTATATCCTACGCCCTCCCTCCAAAAGAAAGTCTGCCTCAGAAGGGGGTGGGACTTGGCAGCATTTTAGCACCTGCCTGTACCTGCAGGGCCCACAAAAAGCTCATTTTTCTTTAATTTAGGGTGGCAGTGGAGAAAGTAGAGGGGGTGGACGTAACAGGAAGGCTCTCATATATGCCAGAGCCACTCCATCACCTACCAAATTCTGTTGCCCTAGTCTACCTAGAGGCAGGGCTGCTTTTGCTCTGTATTTTATCATGAGCCTATTGGGAGTTGACTAAAAGACAGTCATATGATTCTTCCATGTCAGCTAGAGTGAACCTATAGCAACAAATAGGATATGCTCCAAAAGGTAATAATAGTTTATCATCAACTACCATACCATGCAGTTTCTTATATCCCGCAAATTATGGTTTACAATAAGATTCCTAAGATAGATATTGCGGTTTACAGGGAAGGGATAAAACGTGGACCTCACGGATCTAAACCCGTACGGCCTTAAAAATCTGAGGTCCGTGTCGGTCCGTATCCGTGGCGCTTGTAGTTTCTGTCGCTGCCAGACCTTGATGAGATTTTTGCACTGACGGATCCGTCTCAGCATAGGGAGGGAAAAGTGTTAGGATCCGTCAGCGCTAAAATCTCTTTGAGGTCTGTCAGCGACAGAAACTACAAGCGGCACGGACACCGGACCAACACGGACCTCAGCTTTTTAAGGCCGTACGGGTTTAGATCCGCAAGGTCCGTCAGGTCCGCGTTTTACCCCTTCCTCGGTTTACATGAGATTCGTGAAACCTTAGATTATTAGAAGTCATGAGAATTACAAAAAAGGGGAATTACAAAGAGAAGAGATATGTCTTTAAAATTTTCCTGAAATGGTAATAAGAAGGGAGCTAACACATACATAATGGTAAGCTGTTCCAAATTTTGAGACCCTGAAATTCAAAGATAAACTCGAATAATGCCTCCCAAAACAAGAACTAAATGATTAAAACCTCAATGAAGTGGGGATCAGAACTTTGACCTTCTGCTCTTTACTGTGGTCATTTGAGAGTCCATATGTCAGACTGGATTAGTTAATGCTGTTATTTGCCCCATTACATTTATAGGCTTGTATTTTGAATCTCTTACAAAACCTTACCCTACAGGTTCATGAATGCAAGGAGAAAAACAAGGAGTAACAAAGTTCTTTATGGCAGAACTTCCCAAACTGTGTGTCGGAACTCCAAATGAGATTAGGAAACCTACATTTGGGATCACAATCCGGCCAGGCATCTCATAGGATGTCACTGTTCTTCACCACTTGGGGGTCACATGCTGCCTATGGCCATGCAACTTGGGTTCGTGACTGCAGTAAACACTGATCTATAATCACTTGCCTACATTATGAGTCACCTGTTTTCACAAGATACAGAAATGGTAGAATATTCATTAGAAAAGAGAGCAAAGTACTTTGTAGAATTACACCCTTGTGTCATTTGCATATATATATATATATATATATACACACACACACACCATATTTTACTTATCATACTTATAAAGCTTCTGGCAATGACAACTTCTTTTGTGGCCTCTCTCATATGTGTAGTCTTGCAAATTACCCCTATGCGGAATTGATGAGCAAGCTATGCGTTTTCTTATCACTACTTACATAAATCAGATTTTCCTTGAATCGTTTGCGAAGGTTTTCGATAAAAGCTGCTTCACTAGTGAAGTTCTCAAGTAGGACAAAGTCTTGAACGCCTACTCGGTCCCGGGCTGTCAGTGCACTCTCCATTGTTAACCGTATCCCGTCGCTTCCCAGTGCCTGTGAGCAAGCAGAAGCACATGTACATGAGATTCACCACCAAGTCATGACCAGTCAAAGGAACAGATGCCGAAGATGAAGAACCCCCTGAAAAAAGCGGAAATGCTCGAGAGCAAACCATTTCTCGTTCAGTCTTATGCAGAAAGAAGCTATGTTTCAATAGTAAATTGTACTGTAGAGTATAATTATATCTTCTATAAACTACTATACAACTTTGATAGCATTCATTTATTTACAGAGTTTGATAAGACTGTGCCCAAAGCACTTTACAAAGCCAAATGACACAAAGAGTTACAGAAACTAAAGAAGATGGGCTCAAGAATATAATATATATTTTAAGCATAAAACAAATGGCTGTGGAAACCTCAGTGTTCAAAAGGTAATTTCCCTTTCCTGGGGAAGGGTATGAGTAAAAGGAGGCAGAGCAGAGAAGCTGCCTATTTCATTTGAGGGTTGCAGAGAAGATTCAAAGTAGATGCCAGAACACAATGGGATATTCTCTCGGCAGCACCTGCTTTCAGCGGATGGAAGCAGGCGTGGCTACTGCTTCAGTCGACTTCAGCAGCTGTCCTCATCAGGCTCAAGAGGACTGAAGCTGATTCCTGTCCCACAGAAGAATACAGGGAAGGGAGAGACACAAAAAAGGTTAAAAAATAAAAATGTTAGACAAAACATTTAAAAAATGGCAAAACAAGCAGGCAATAAACTAAAGACAAAAGCAAAAATGAAAAAAAAGACAGACAGACCAAGAGAACAAAACAAGTTGCAAAAATAGATTTAAAAAAAAAAAAATCTAAGGGGCCCTTTAACCAAGCTGTGGCCCCCTTTTACTAAGAAGCGGGAGCAAGTGCTGTGCGGTAAATGCTCGTTGGAGCATTTAATGCGTTGGCCCGCACTATCGGGCTTAGTAAAAGGGGGGCACTAATGCATACCTAACACAACAAAAATGGCCTAACATGGGGCAAACTAAAGCATTCTGCATTAGTTTTGCTATCTGCATGTCTAACCGCATAGCAATTCTATTTTTGGTTTTAGGTGGGGGTATGTCAGGTTTAGAGAATGGGCATGGATAGAATCAACTAGTACATGCACATTACCACCATGCTGATAAGGACTCCTCCGTTATGCCCATACTAAATGCTACCTAAATAGGATGCAGTACATACTCCCAGGGTAATTAAAATTTAAAAATAAAAAGATCATGCATGGTCATAAATGAAACAAATTGAAAAAAGCCCTTTTTGACAGCCATGCTAGAAAAGGGCTTAGTGTGTGGGCTGGAAAGACCTATGTAAGTGTACTCTACACCCGTGGAGGGGAATTTTTAAAAAAACCCATCCAAGTCCAACTTGGACGTTTCCAGCTGAATGTCTAAACTTGGAGGAACAAAAATAGCCATTTTTCAAATGGCAAACTGCTGGATGTCCAAATACAATTAAAAAAAAAAAAAAAATCATCTACTTAGATATCTTGGCCACCGGGTCGTCTAACTTTATACCCCATTTCCAATTAGAAAAACATCCATGTTGAAAATGTCCTAATCTTGACTATTTGGATGTGGGTGGGGTCAGCATAGTGATGGACTGGCCACATAGACATCCCAACAGAGCAACGGGACACCTTAGAGGGAACTGCTGTTAATTTCATATAAAGGGTGCCACAACCCCCTTATAATTTATGGTGAACCCCCCAACACCCCACCCCCAAACCTACTCTACCCTCCTGTGTTCCAAGTGTCAGGACCAAGAAAACGGCCCAACACTAGTCATAGAAACATAGAACATGATGGCAGAAAAGGGCCACGGCCCATCTAGTCTGCCCACACTATAATGGTTCACCCCCTAACTACCTCCATGAAGAGATCCCACATGCCAATCCCATCTTTTCTTAAAATCTGGCACACTGCTTGTCTCAATTACCTGTTGTGGAAGATTATTCCAGCAATTAACCACCCTTTCGGTGAAGAAATATTTTCTGGTGTCGCCATGAAATTTCCCACCCCTGATTTTCAACGGATGCCCTCTTGTCGTATGTAATTGCACTTGCTACAAGTTAGGGACATTCAGATCCCCAGAATCGACTGAACGTAAACTTTGAGACTGTGTATATAAGGCAATGCGATCAGTCAAATATTTCAGTGCCATTCCACGCACACTGAGATATGCTAACAACAACAGTTTGTGCCGTACCTTGAATTCTATTTTTAACCAATAGAGCTTAACATAGAAATCAGATACATGATCATATTTCCCAATTCCAAACAGAACTCAAATTATCGAGTTTTGAGTTATTTGTAATGCTTGAATTGCAGTTGTGGAAACTCCCAACATTACTAGGTTGCAATAATCCAGACTAGACAGAACAACTGTTTGGAGAACATATTTAAAATTGGCGCCTGATAAATATGATCTGAGATTACTCAATAATCTCAATTTAAAATAAATCTTCTTTACTATTGCATGTTTGTGAGGCTGAAAAGACAAGCATGAATCCAATATCACACCTAAATATTGGACTTCAGACAAGAAATGGATAGTTGTTCCCAAGACTTGCACCACATCAGGAATATTTGTTACTACATCTCTTGACAGAAACATTACCTTTGTCTTTGAGACACTTAGCATTAACTTGTTCCTATCCACCCACTTTTTATCTCATAGATCACCATTTCTAGCCTACCAATAGACTATATTAGCGATTCCCCAAATTAAAAAAAAAATTGAATATCATCCGCATACAGTCTTTAAGAAACTCCCAAATGCTCTAACACAGTGGAAGCATATATAGGTTGAACAAAGCAGCAGAAAGGGCTGATCCCTGGGGTGCTCCGGTTTTAACCACCCTCTGACCAGACAATTGCCCATTCACGAGCACTCCTTGCTTTCTACCCTGCAAGAATGACCTGAACCATTTAAGAACAACTCCTCCAAATCCACAGACATGAAGTCTATTAAGCAATATCGCATGGTCCTGTGAATCAATAAAGACCACAATATATTCTTTCCCACTATCAAATCTACATCTTAATTCATCCAAGAGAGACACCAAAAGGATTTCCATTCTATGATATTTGTGGAAGGCATATTGATTGATGTCAAGAATTTCACTTTCCTCCATATCCTTCTCCATTTGCAAATAATCCATCTTCGCCATAATTTTAGATAGAACCGGCAAAGCTGCCACCAGATGGAAGTTCTGTATCGCTGCTATACCTACTTTCCTATCCTTTATCATTGGTCAAATAGTAGCAATTTTTAGTCTATCAGGTACCATTCCATCCTGCAGGATAAGATTCATCATCTGCATAATAACCGGACAAATTCTCCTATCCAATTCCTGCAATATTATGGGTGAACACAGATTCCCAGTTGCAACTCTTGACCAATTCCTCTTTGATGGAAGTGGCTACTATTATTTTTTCTGAGATTTCTAGTGTGAAGAGAGCTCTGAGTTTTCATATTCAAATGTATAATCACAAAGAGGTCAAGGTCGTTGCTTTGGATATTATCTATTGTGAGAGCTTAATATTTATCTCTGTCAAAGCCATCAGATGGAGATAGCCCAAATGTAGCACCTGAAATGGGATTTAATTTAACTGAGTTTTTGGAGTCATCTTTGGACATAGAGATTCAAAGAACTACTTTATTTGTGACCTTTGCTTTAGAACTGGACAGGAATGCTGTTCTCAAATTGTTTCTTCGTTATATGAATCAAATGTTTTTGGGTTCCAAAGTTAGAATATTTCCTGATATTTCTAGGTGTACCCAGAAACAACGTCAGAAGTTTCTGGCATTGCGCCCTAAGATGCAGGTTCAAGGAATGTCTTTTTTGTTATTTCCTTGGGGGTTTTTTGTGTTTAAATTTTTTTATTCGTTTTCAACTGCAAAATTTACAGAAAATCCAAATAAGACATCCTTAATAATAAAAATTAGAATACAGTGCTTAACTACGCCCCTTCCATCCCAATTCAAAGAAAGAACATAATCATCTCTCACGCATTTATCCAGGTATATAATAAAGAGATAAGTTAGCCATTCAACAATCTGCTGCGAGCATATGGTGTCAAAGTTTGCCAAAAAGGCTCCCAAATTAAACAATAAAGCCGTCCCTGAGGAGAGTCAATATCCGCAAAGCCACGGCGCTCCAAAGCAGCTTGTCCAATCATGAGGGAGCGCCAACGAGAATAAGAAGGTGACTCTGCGGATATCCATACAGACAGTATCATTTTCATGCCCAGAAGAACTGTGTGTGATTTCCTTGTTTATGTTGTAATATTTTTAGGGCAAATTTTAGGGAAAACTGCTTGAGCACCTGAATAAATGAGCTCTCTTGGGAGAACGGTATAGAAAATTGAATAAATAAAAATAAAAAAACCCTAAACATCTATTGGATTTTATGGTTTCTAAAGAAGAACTTAAGTGATTGTATGATTGTCTCTACATAGGGTATGCTGAGACATTTTCCCTGATTAGGCTTTCTGCTCCTTAAAAAAAATCTTTTTAATTTCCTTTTACGTTTTCTTTCTCTTGATTTCAATTTCCTTTGATATGTGGCGTGTGTGGCGCAGTGGTTGGATCTACAGCCTCAGCACCCTGGGGTTGTGGGTTCAAACCCCGCACTGCTCCTTGTGACCCTGGGCAAGTCACTTCATCCTCCATAGCCCCAGGTACGTTAGATAGATTGTGAGCCCACCGGGACAGAGAGGGAAAATGCTTGAGTACCTGATTGTAAAAACCGCTTAGATAACCTTGATAGGCGGTATATAAAATCCTAATAAACTTGAAACTTGGACGACTGTGAATATTATTTTTCCTTTACTAAATTATTGTTACCAATTTTCCTTATGTCTAAGAATTACTTTGCGATGTGATTATATAAATGTAATACTTGAAAAACAAAAAAGAAAGATGCTTGCCTCATAATTATATTTTTGGACTGGTAGTTTCTTCTGGTCTTACTGATCAATCGAAACTTGCCTCTAACTTGGGACATCTTTACCATTTATTCACAACTGCTGTGGGTGGGGGGGGGGCATTTTAATTCTCATTCCTCCCATGTACTTCAGTCTTTATTTACAATGTCCAATGTGCCGCGGACAAGAGGACATGGGCTGAAGCTAAGGGGGGACAAGTTCAAGACAAATATCAGGAAGTTCTGCTTCACGAAACGAGTGGTGGACACCTGGAATGCTCTCCCAAAAGAGGTAATTGCAGAATCCACCATTCTAGGATTTAAGGGTAAGTTAGATGTACATCTCCTTATGCATGAAGTGACATGGGTAGGGGTAGGCCAGATGCACTTCTCTTTACGAGAAGCTTGGAGCGATATGGGGACCAAAACTATGCCAGGGTACACCTGACGGGGCCTCCACGTGTGCTGATCGCCAGACATGATGGACCTAGGGTCTGTTCCGGAGATGGCGCTTCTTATGTTCTTATGTATCAACAGTATTCAGGGGCCACAAACCAGAGGCTCTCAATCTTGGCCACTAAGCATCACTACTATGCAATAGCTGACACTCCATCCCACCAGGAACTGTACATACGGCCTCCACAGAATTCCCAGCTAGCCCAAGCAGTACAAGCCAGATCTATAGCTTGAAAGCACTGCCACTGAGTTACCCCTTATGTACTTTTCTAGTGCAAAGCCTGCACCAGTCTAATAGCTTCCTCCAGATTGTCTCTACTTGTTTTTCCATCTGCACTTCCTGTGTTTTTCTTATATATTGCAGGCATTGTTTCCAGGGAAGGGAGCATGATCTTTCTTAAAACTTGCTTATTAAAGGAATGATCTGACAATCTGTCCCATAGTAGCTACAAAGAAAC
Source organism: Geotrypetes seraphini (assembly GCF_902459505.1). NCBI lineage: Eukaryota > Metazoa > Chordata > Amphibia > Gymnophiona > Dermophiidae > Geotrypetes > Geotrypetes seraphini. The sequence continues at coordinate 28,712,516 of NC_047098.1, forward strand.
AATTAGAAAAGTTGGAAAGGATATATATTCTGTACACAGTAAAGCTAAGGGAAACATTAGAAGTGATTAGGTCCAGCAATGGGGAGGGGGTGGGAGAATGTAACAAGGGCAGTTGCACTGGGCTTCAACCCTGCCCTAAACTGAAGACATAGCTTACCAATAGCCTTAGGCCCCTCTCTAATTTCTAAAATCAGCCTGAGGAATGATAGTAATTTGAGAGAACCCTTCTAGAAACTATGATGTTGCCTTGAAATACAACAGGGCTCATGCTAAGGACATGACCTCTCAGGCTTTTTTGCTGTGAGCACAGGCCCTAACCCAAGTTATTTCTTCTACAGCTCTAATAAAATATAATTTTTACACACATGGAAAAACTGATTTGAATTGTCCAGTTTTTTTGCAGCTACTTTTCTGTACAAGCATATTTACTGAGTAATAATGTAAAACTTATATATATCCTATATAATAAAACCCTAGCCACGCATGCGCACTCCTACCTGCGTGTTCTGTTTTCCCTGATCCATGAGATGTAAGTCTGTGGCAGCAGGAGTGCGCATGCGCAAGTCCCCAGCCTTACAGCACCTAACTACACTCGCAGCAGGACTGGCCGCCAGTGCTGGACTCCCTGCTCTCTCGCGGTCTGACCCTCCCATCATTTCCCGATGTCTGACCAGCCCCCCCCTTCCCTTCCCGCGGTCCAGACTCCAAATCTGTCTGCAACACTCTACACACGCTGCTTCGGGGCCTTCTACTGCCCTGATTTGCTCTGCCGCATCTCTGATGATGTCATCAGGGACGTGCCAGAGTAAATCAGGACAGTAGAAGGCCACGAAGCAGCGTGTGTAGAGTGTTGCAGATGCTACTAGTGTCAGCAGGTTTGTCGGGACCGCGGGAAGGGAAGGGGGGGGCAAGGGACTAAGGGAGCCAGACAGACTTCTAGCACCCGTTAATGTAACGGGCTAAAATACTAGTATAAAGATAGATAGAATAAATCACCATCACTGAAAACCTCCACACTGCAGTCTATTTCATTACCTGACCACTATTGATAAAAACAATTTGGTCACTTTCCTTTGAATAGAATCAAGTCTTTATGTCCTTGGCAAGATATAGCCTCCATAATTGAACACAATACTCCAAGTGCAATCTTACCAATGGCTCATACAGGGGCATTATCACCTTTTTCTCTGCTGGATTATGCCAGCCTCTATGAAGTCAAGAATCCTTCTGGCTTTGTACACCACCTTAGTCACATTGTTTTGCCATCTTGAAATTTCCCACAATTTCAGTACTGAGCAAAGCATTTTGATGTAGGTGATCCTTTTTAGTTGGACTAACTTAATAAACTTTGAGAGCTAAGGTCCCTTGAATAAGATCAATGATCCATCATAAGAACATAAGAATTGCAGCTGCTGGGTCAGACCAGAGGTCCATCGTGCCCAGCAGTCCGCTCCCACGGTGGCCCTTAGGTCAAAGACCAGGGCCCTATTTGAGTTTAGCCTTACTTGCGTTATGTTCTGTTCCAGTAGGAACTTATCCAACCTTGTCTTGAATCCCTGAAGGGTATTTCCTCTATAACAGCCTCCAGAAGAGCGTTCCAGATTTCTACCACTCTGGGTGAAGAAGAACTTCCTTACGTTTGTACGGAATCTATCCCCTTTTAACTTTAGAGAGTGCCCTCTCATTCTTCCTACCTTGAAGAGGGTGAACAATCTGTCTTTATCTACTTTGTCTTGAGTCCCTGGAGGGTGTTTTCTCTTATAACAGACTCCGGAAAAGCGTTCCAGATTTCTACCACTCTCTGGGTGAAGAACTTCCTTACGTTTGTACGGAATCTATTCCCTTTTAACTTTAGCGAGTGCCCTCTCATTTTCTTCACCTTGGAGAGGGTGAACAATCTCTCTACTAAGTCAATTCCCTTCAATATCTTGAATGTTTCGATCGTGTCCCCTCTCAGTCACAGTTGTACTACATTTACGCCCTCCTTTACTAACACGTAACGTGTGTTTTAGCGCAGGCAGTGGGGGTAACTTCTCCGATGCGCATAAGAATTCCATGAGCGTCTGAGCAGTTACCACCGCTGCAGGCGCTAAAACCCACGATATGCATTAGTAAAGGAGGAGGTTAAATAGTACAAAGTCAGAGATGAGAAACCTAAGGTCGTCATTAAATCCTTTTATGTTTGATCATCTAATTTAAATTGTTTCCCTGTAGTATTTCTCCAGAAATGACTTTTTAAATAATCTGATTGCTGAGGTAGTGATCTTTCTTGGAGAAATGTTCACCTGCTGAGGTATCATCATTTTCCTCTGTAATATATTATTTTCTGTCTGTTGCCACCAATTAACTCTGCTGAAAATTTATTAGATTCAAACACACAAAAAAGTATGATGTTAGCCATTGATTTTGGCATTCCTGTTGAATTTGACTCTTACTAAGCAACAGTCTTAGGACTTGATGTTAATAAAATACTTTTAAATGTTACAGAACACAGATTTGTATGTATTTGGTCTAGGAATGCAATTGGGACACTTCCAAAACACACACATTGCTTCAATATGAGCCTAATGGCTGGGCCTTTGTACAACCCGACCTCTGATCTCTCTCCCTTCTGGGCTGTGTCAGATTCCTCAAGCTTTTCCAGCATGTGACAAACTTGGTCTCTCTTTGGAAATGCACATATCACATCGAAAACTAGGCAAAAGAGTAGAGAGGTTTTTGTCAAGCTACACAAATCTTTACTAAACTTAAGTCCACAAAAATAAAATTTAAGAAGTTTACAATTCATAAGCAGATCCTCTTCATCTTTCAGGCACCATTTCAAGACAGAAACCAGAGGCTAATATTTTTTTTTAATGCTATTGTGCAAACTAACGTGAATAAGTGCAAAGTGATGCATGTCGGTAACAAAAATCTCATACATGAATAAAGTACGTCCGGGGCGGTACTTGGAGAGACCTCCCAGGAAAGAGACTTGAGAGTTCTGATCGACAAGTCGATGAAGCCGTTTGCATAATGCGCTGTGGCAGCAAAAAGGGCAAACACAATGCTAGGAATGATAAAGAAGGGGATCACGAACAGATCGGAGAAGGTTATCATGCCGTTGTACTGGGCCATGGTGCGTCCTCACCTGGAGTATTGTGTCCAGCACTGGTCGCCGTACATGAAAAAAGACACGGTACTACTCAAAAGGGTCCGGAGAAGAGCGACTAAAATGGTTAAGGGGCTGGAGGAATTGCCATACAGTGAGAGATTAGAGAAACTGGGCCTCTTCTCCCTTAAAAAGAGGAGACAGAGAGGAGACATGATCGAAACATTCAAAATACTGAAGGGAATAGACTTAATAGATAAAGACAGACTGTTCACACTCTCCAAGGTAGGGAGAACGAGAGGGCACTCTCTAAAGTTAAAAGGGGATAGATTCTGTACAAACTTAAGGAAGTTCTTCTTCACACAGAGAGTGGTGGAGAGCTGGAACGCTCTTCCGGAGTCTGTTGTAGGGGAAAACACCCTCCAGGATTTCAAGACTAAGCTGGATAAGTTCCTGCTAAACTGGGACGTACACAGGTGAGGCTGGACTCATTTTAGAGCACTGGTCTTTGACCCAGGGGCCACCGTGTGAGCGGACTGCTGGGCACAATGGACCACTAGTCTGGCCCAGCAGCGGCAATTCTTATGTTCTTATGAAGAAAATATAGCTTCATGAAAGATGTGCGTTGAACCTCATTTGCCATGTCGCTGCCCATTTCTCAAGCTTGATTGTGTCACTTTGTAGATCTTCACAATCCCCCTGGGTCTTCACTACTCTGAATAACTTTGTATCGTCTACAAACTTAATCACCTCACTCGTTGTACCAATGTCCAGATCGTTTATAAAGATGTTGAAGAGCATGGGTCCAAGCACTGAGCCCTGCGGCACCTCGCTGGTGACACTCTTCCAGTCCGAGTATTGTCCATTTACCCCCACTCTGTTTCCTATGCTCCAGCCAGTTTTTAATCCACGTATTTCACCCTCGATTCCATGGCTCACAATTTTTTGAAGTAGTCGTTCATGCGGAACCTTGTCGAATGCCTTCTGAAAATCCAGATATACAATGTTGACGGGGTCGCCCTTGTCTATTCACCTGTTTATTCCCTCAAAGAAGTGTAGCATGTTCGTCAGGCAAGATCTGCCTTTGCTGAAACTGTGCTGGCTGGTCTTCATTAAACCATGTTTGTCAAGGTGATCAATGAAGCGGTCCTTTATCGGCGCCTCTACCATCTTGTTCTCATTATGATCTTTAACTAAATATCTACATTTCCTCCTAGTTATTACTATGATTTGTTAAAACAACAGTTTTTTATTCTAGAAAATAAGTAGTTTGAAAAGATTGCTTCAGTGATGTTCAGGACAGCTCGGAGTTGGAAAAACATATGTGCATGACAGAAGAGAGGGACTTGGGTGTGATTGCATGTGATGATCTTAAGGTGGCCAAACAGGTTGAAAAAGTGACGGTGAAAGCTAGAAGGATGCTAGGGTGCATAGGAAGAGGTATGGCCAGTAGGAAAAAGGAGGTATTGATGCCCCTGTATAAGACTCTGCTGAGACCTCATTTAGAATACTGTGTAAAATTCTGGAGACTGCACTTCAAAAAGATATAAAAAAGGATGGAGTCGGTCCAGAGGAAGGCTACTAAAATGGTACGTGGTCTTCATCATAAGGCGTATGGGGACAGACTTAAAGATCTCACTATGTATACTTTGGAGGAAAGGTGGGAAAGGAGAGATATGATAGAGATGTTTAAATACCTATATAGCACAAGTAAAAACCCTAAGTGGATAATAGCCAATAATATCCAAAATATCATAAGAATAATCCAAAATTGGCTCATACACCTAATCCCTGGGGAAAAAAAAGTCTAAGGAAATGGGGCAAAACTACAAATGAATGAGATGAATAAATGAATAAATAAATAAATAATGGACATCAGTATGAGCCCTTCATAACTAAATGAACATAGACCTCTGGCTCAGGCAATATCTCAAAAGGTGACCAGCACCAGACCGAAGTCTAAATGAGAGTAGCCTCATACATCATGTAGTCCATATATACCAAAAAGATATGTGTAAAATTTCACACACTCCCAAAACCAAATAGACTTTTTAACACCAGGGAAAAGGGGTTAAATGGACAACACATATACACTATCCCTGAAAGCACACCATGTGGACAAAAACTTTGCTAATACATACAACAATAAATATAATAAATACTATAAATATACATATAAAATATATAACAGTGTCTGTGTGTGAATGTGCAAGTAAGAAGAATAAATGAATAAATATCTAATAAATAATTCTCAAAAAAAGAAAAAATACCTAATAAATAATTCTCAAAAAAAGAAAAAATACCTATATGGCATAAATGCACGAGTCGAGTCTCTTGCATTTGAAAGGAAACTCTGGAATGAGAGGGCATAGGATGAAGTTAAGAGGCGATAGGCTCAGGAGTAATCTAAGGAAATAATTTTTACAGAAAGGGTGGTAGAAGCATGAAACAGTCTCCTGGAAGAGGTGGTGGAGACAGAGACTGTGTCTCAATTCAAGAAAGTGTAAGTTAGGCCCTTCCTCTCTTAGAGAGAGGAAGGGATAATGGTTACTGTGGATGAGCAGATCGGATGGGCCATTTGGCCTTTATCTGCCAACATGTTTCTATGATAATAACACACTCTTGAAAACCAGTGTGTTATGACAGACTAATATCTCATCAGATCAAGATGTGCTACAAAAAGTCAACACTACCTATTTTCAGATCCAGATCAGCACTTGGACTATGTTCTGAGCAACCAGTCACAAGCATTTAAAGCTCTATTTTCACTACTTGCGGAGCCAGACGTGCATCCCCTCTCTGCTACAACAAGAGCTGTAGAAATTAGCCAACAGCATGCAAGGCATTGATAGTCAAAACCAGTATTATTTCTTCTTTAGACTTCTTCTTTGAATCCTTCCAACCTCCACTTTATCCTCAGGCTAAGCAAGATGGGGAAAATGTGTATTGAACATTGGGGACATTGCAAACAGCAGCTGTGGAGAAATTCTGGCAACAACCTCTGGCAGTCAAGGAAAATTAACTGAACCACATCTTCTCCCTTCTTTTACCTTGTATATAAAAGAAGCTGGTCCACTGTGGCAGGGTCATGCGCATCTCTGCCACCTCTTCCTCTGTTTTAACATTTGGAAGAGAACTGTAGGGGGTGTTTAGCCTTTCCTTAGCTCTTCTTTTAGCCATATAAGTCCATTCTATGTCCATGCTGTCTGCTCTACAGTGGGTAGTATACCACACATTTTATTACTGCAGGTAAGCCCTGGATTTAAAAAAGTTGGGGTTCACTAATTTAAGTACCTACAATATAACTAGTGAGCCTGCAAGACATACCGAGCTATATTACATAGAAACATGATGGCAGATAAAGGCCAAATGGCCCATCTAGTCTGCCAATCCGCAGCATCCACTATCTCCTCATCTTCCTAACAGAGCCCAAGTGCCTGTTCCACGCTTTCTTAAATTCAGACACAGTCTTGGTCTCCATCACTTCTACTGGGAGACTATTCAATGCATCTACCACCCTGCTTTTCTATAAGAATTCTTAATTACTTCAGAAAGATGAGCATCATGTCGTCTTCTTGGAAGAAATCCAAAAACTGAGAAAAATCAAAATTTTTCAAAGGCAGCTGACCTTCTGGTGTTACAAGCTGAGAAGAGATAATATGCCTGGGTAGAAAGTTCAAGGTCAAGAAAATGGATTAGCTCTCTTTGGAGAAATGTTAACAATTTTCCAAAGATAAGACTTAAACATTTCTAGAGCAGATATCTTTGATCCTTGAAGGAAAGTTAATAAATTGCAAAATATTTCTTCTAGACATTCTGGAGGGCCTCTAATTTTTCACATGACGAAATTATCTTTAATTAGCAAGCTGCTGAGTATTTGCAAAGCAGATACTTGACATTCCAAAACTTTAAAGTCAGTCATACAATCAGAAACTACTATTCCCAATTGGACAATTGCCAGTCTGATTTGCAGATGACTTCTTGGTTAATAAAATCATAAGAAAATAAGAATAGCCTTACTAGGTCAGACCAATGGTCCATCTAGCCCAGTAGCCTGTCTTCACAGCGGCCAATCCAAGTCACAAATATCGGCAATAACCCAAATACAGTGGTAGCAACAGTCCCCCCTGTCCGTCTTAATAGCACACTATGGACATTTCCTCCAGGAACTTGTCCAAACCTCTTTTAAAACCAGCTATGTTAACTACTCTTTATTACATCCAAGAATTTAACTAATATTTCCTCCTATTGGTTTTAAAAGTACCATATTTCCCTGTAACTTGATCGAGTGTCCCCTACTTTTTTGATAGAGTAAAAAAAATTGATCCACTTATACCCGTTCTAGACCACTCAGGATTTTGTAGACTTCAATTATATCTCCCCTTAGCCATCTTTTTTCCAAGCTGAAGAGCCCTAACCTTTTTAGTCTTTCTGAGAGGAGTTCCATCTCTTTTATCATCTGGTTGGCTCTTCTTTGAACCTTTTATAATTCCACTATGTCTTTTTTTTGAGAGAAGACAACCAAAATTGAACACAATACTCAAGGAGAGGTCACACCATGGAGTGATACAGAGGCATTATAACATTCTTAGTCTTGTTTACCATCCCTTTTCTAATAATTCCTAGCATCTTGTTTGCTTTTTTGGCTGCTGCCGCACATTGGACACTACAACCTTGATAGCAGCATGGTGTTATTTTGAGGCAGGAAGAAGCAGAGTATGTTCGAGCTCTTTTTGACTTTATTGGCAATGACAATGAAGATTTACCATTTAAGAAGGGCGACATCTTAAGGATCCAGGATAAACTTGAGGAGAAATGATGGCATGAAGAGGACAGTGAAGGAGAGGGACGATACCTGCGCCTTATGTCAAGAAATTCAGACCCGACTCTGCATCAGTATCATCTCTGATTGGAGGTAACCAGGAAAATTTCCACCTCCATACACTGGGTGGGTGGGCAGGAGCTAGAGCCCTATTCCCAGTTCAGTGTCAACCCTCCACTCCCTAACCTCCAGAATGGGCCTATCTATACTATGGCTTTGGAGGTCGGTGAACTAGTAAAAGTGAGGAAGATCAATGTGAGTGGTCAATGGGAGGGAGAATGTAATGGTAAATGTGGTCACTTTCCATTTACACATGTTCGTCTGCTGGATCAGCAATTTGAATGAAAAGCTCAGCATAGCTGTACCAGCTAGCTATTTAGTAGTGAAAGTAAAGCTATACATTTTTAGAACACTGCAATGATTGGGTGGTGAGGCAGAACAAATTGCCTTCATGTCTCTGAGCAGAGTTCTATTGAATACCACATGAACAACACAGTTATATCATTGTAATTGTAATTTTGATAAGTAGTGACTTTTCTATTTGTGCATTGATTTTTTAGTCACTCCCCTTCAAGTTATTTTTGCTTGAACTGATTGCCCCGTTCTATTTATCTTGACTGAGTGTTGGTTAACAGCTTTCCTTGAGGATGAGAACTTAACCTCTTTCTCCAACTGCCATTTAGACTGTTTCCTACAGATATCAAGTGCAGTGTAGGTTATTTGCCACCTCCTATTCCTGTGCTTGAACTTCGCCATTCTTTTCCAAGGTTCTGAAGGTTCAGGGTACAAACTTACATCTCCTCTGAAGAAGTCAAATGAATAGATCGTTTCAGTTGTGCAATTCTGCTTTGCTGTCCACGTGCAGAATGCTGTGTATTTGCTTGTATCGGTCTTTTGTTAAAAGGGGGTGGAGAGAAGCAGCCTTTTTTTGTTGTTGTCATTTCCTCTTTTGTGTAAGAAAATTCCTGCACCAGGCAGTGATAGAGACAGAAGCTCTGTACATCTGCTTTTGCCATCTTTTTCTCTGCCTGTTCATCACACTATAATTACTTCCTTCAAAGTCCAAGAACTGCTTTCAGTATAGCAACTCATATGTGATACTAATCTGAATGTGTTTTATTGAATATTTGCGTTTATTTTTGATTGACAAACATGAGGTTTGATTATATTTCAAAATGTGATGCTTTTCAAAATACAGTGGTACCTTAGATTACGAGCATAATCCGTTCCAGGAGCATGCTCATAATCCAAAATGCTAGTTTATCAAAACAAAGTTCCCCATAGAAAATAGTGGCAAAAGCAATGATTCGTTCTAGAACCCAGGGTCTATACCTGCTGGGTGCCGGGTGCTGCAGCGCTGTCTCCTCTGTCTGCCTCCTCCGTCGGTCATCTGAAGAAGAACCCCACAGTGCCGCTTGGGGGGGGAGGGATGCCAGCCGCCGGAGAACCCTGCAGTGCTGCTTCAGAGGGATGCCTCCTCCATCCGCCGGCCAGCCCTCCATGTCAGATGCCCCCCGCATGCTGAAGAGCCCACACCCAAGCACCACTCCACCCGCACGCCGCACATGACATGCACAACGCCGATGATTGACGCTGGGTGTGTCACTCTCAACGCGCAGGCGGAACAGCACCCGGCCGCGCAGGCCCAGACAGAAGTCCTCCAACCTGCGGAAGGCACCCGATGTAGAAGGCTGGCCAGAAGAGGAATCCCCCGAAGCGGCGCTTCCTGGACTGTAAGTGCTCGTTGATCGGGGCAGTGCTCGGTTTGCGAGTCAAAAGTTTGCTGAGTGTTTTGCTCGTCTTGCAAAACACTCGCAAACCGGGTTACTCGCAAACCGAGGTACCACTGTATTAGAAATATCTTAGCCTCTTGTGCAATAATACAGTCACTGCATTTATTATGTTTCAGAAAATCGTATAGCTGGGGCAGCGTTTTTGTAATTGTTCCTTATTGTGGCTTGGTACATGCTGACATTAACGAGCTAAAATGGGAAAAAAATGCTCTTCTACTTAGGTTAACCCCAATTCCAAAGCAGGGACATAAGAAATGCTATGGTGACCCAAACCTTGGGCCATTTTGCCTTTTTTTCACAAGAGAGCCGAGCTATCCTCTTAAATCATTTTTGCATAGAAACATTGAAAATGACAACAGATAAGGACTAGAGAATGACACGGTGGATGTTACCCGCGGCTAGCCGCGAGTAGACTCGGGTAACCCGCCAAAACAGTGGAGGGGGGGAAAGGTGCTCACCGCAGGTGCGGGGACAAGGCCATCCACCGCCCCGTGGAGCGGTGAATGGCCTTGTCCCCACAGTTAAGGGAGGAAACATGCGCGGTCACCGATCATGCACAGCCCCCTCCCTCCCTCCCTCTTACCTTTGTGGCGCGTTTTAAGGTTTCAGAGTACTTGTTGAAAGCTGCCAGAGCCTATGTGCGTGTGTGGGCAGAAGCTTCTCCTCTGACACAACTTCTGGTTATGTCAGAGGAGAAGCTTCCGCCCACACACGCATGTGATGCACATAGACTCCGCCCACACATGCATGCGATGCACGTAGACTCCGCCCACACACGCATGCAATGCACGTAGCTTTCAACCAGTACTCTGAAACCTTAAAACGCGCCGAGAAGGTAAGGGGGAGGGTGGGAGATAAACGGACTGCGCAAGGGGTGCCGAAGGGCAGTGAGGTGGCGAGAGGGAAGGGTGGACGGGGACGGGGCAGTGAAGGGGACAGTGGTCCAAAGACGGGGACAGATTTTTTCCCCGTGTTATTCTCTAATAAGGACCATATGGACTATCCATTTTGCCCATTCATCCCATCTATCTTTTACTCTCCATTAAAAATCCTACATTCTCCCATGCTTTATTACAATCAAATACAATCTTTGACTCCATCATCTCCACCAGGAGGCCTTTCCATAAACCATCCTTTCTGTAAAGCAGTATTTTCCCAGATTACTCCTCGAGTCTATCCCCTTTTAACTTCATCCTAGACACCTTATTCCAGAACTTCCTATCAGTTAAAAAGAAACAGATATAAATGCCTAAGAGGCCAATCTATCATACCTCTTCTCTCCTGCCTTTCCTTAAAAGCATACATATTTACAATCTTTTAAATCTATCCCATATGCTTTATGACAAAGACCATTAGCCATTTTAGTAATCATCCTCTGAACTGATTCCACCCTGTTTATATCTTTTTGAAGGTGCGGTCTCTAGAATTATACACAGTCTTCTAAAATAGGCCTCGCCAGAGACTTATAAACAGGCACTAGTACCTCCTTTTTCCTGCAGGCCTCTCCTTATGCACACAAGAATCCTTTAATTTTTCCACCTGCTTGGCTTTCTCAAGATCAGATACAACCATGTCCAAGTCTCGTACTTTTGAGTACAGAAGTACTTTACCCCCTTTACTGTACTGTCCCTTAAGTTTTTGCAGCCCAAATACATAACCCTGCATTTCTAGCATGTTATGTCATACTGATCCCTTAGATTTTTTTTTTTAACACAGTAAAACCTTGGATTGCAAGTAACTTGGTTTGCAAGTTTTTGCAAGACAAGCAAAGCATTTTATTAAATTTTAACTTGATATACAAGCAATGTCTTGCAATACAAGTACATACAATATACACACATCACATCATCACAACTGAGCCGATGGTTCTTCTTTCTCTCTGACGCTGCAGGAGTATAGTGACTGTTCTAAATGAGCAAAGTCTTGCAATACGAGTACATACAGTATACACGTGTCACATCACCCCAACTGAGCCAATGGTTCTTCTCTCTCTGACACTGCAAGAGTATAGTGACTGTTCTAAATGAGCAAAGTCTTGCAATACGAGTACATACAATATACATGTGTCATATCATCACAACTGAGCTGATGGTTCTTCTCTCTCTGACGCTGCAGGAGTGTAGTGACTGTTCTAAATGAACGAGGTCTTGTAATACAAGTGCTTATAATATTTTGTATTAATGTTTTTGGGTTGTGGCACGAATCGTCTGAGTTTCCATTATTTCCTATGGGGAAATTTGCTTTGATATACGAGTGTTTTGGATTACAAGCATGCTTCTGGAACGAATTACACTCGCAAACCAAGGTTTGATATACGAGGTATCTGAAATAATCCTACATGAGATTCCTCAAGAAATTAAAGAGCCATGAGATAACAGGCTAGAAAATTAGCCCTACTGGAGACTGGCAACTAGTTTTCAAGTTTCATTTTTATTTGATATACTGCCTTATAGATAGGCCATCTAGGCAGCTTGCAACATAAATAAAATTATACTAAGCATAGTATTAGAATAGTAAGCAAGGAAACAGAATAGGTGTAAATTTAGTTTTCTGAAAGGAGAGAAGTAAATAGTATTCCAAGGATTTGTACTAAGCACAATCTTTATCATACATTTTTCTGTGATGACCTTGTCCTCCCTGAGCACCCTTTTAGCATTCCTGGTTACCTGGTCGTCAAAATGACTCCTTAAGTCTTCTTTCTTTGATGTACTTAAAAAAAACAACTTTCGCCTTTAAGAAAAGCTTCATTTTACATTTTCCACCACCTGCCTTAGTAATATAAATATATATATATATATATATTTTTTTTTTTTTTTAATCTAAAGCAGTGGTTCCCAACCCTGTCCTGGAGGACCCCCAGGCCAGTCAGGTTTTCAGGATAGCCCTAATGAATATGCATGGGTCAGATTTGCATGCCTGGCACCTCCAATATATGCAGAGCTCTCTCATGCATATTCATTAGGGCTATCCTGAAAACCCGACTGGCCTGGGGGTTCTCCAGGACAGGGTTGGGAACCACTGATCTAAAGATATATAGCAGTAGTTCCCAAACCTGTCCTGGGGGACCCCCAGTCAGTCAGGATTTCAAGATATCCCTAATGAATATGCATGAGAGAGATTTGCATATAATGGAAGTGACAGGTATGCAAATCTCTCTCATGCATATTCTTTAGGGATATCTTGAAATCCTGACTGGCTGGGGGTCCCTCAGGACAGGTTTGGGAACTACTGGTATATAGGGTTGAGAAAAAACTACCCAATTTTCTTCATTTGTACTTGCTTTCTGGTTTTTAAAAGATGTGGGGTAACTGAAATCTCTCATTATTATTTTATTGACAAATTTTATTGGTCTGTCTAGAATGTCAGAGTCTGTTTCATCATCCTAGCCAAGGCAAAAGGTTATATACTCCTGTGGTTGTACTCCTCCCTCTCATGGAATTTTTATCCATAGGGATTTCCGAGTGCAATTTGTTTCCTGCTCAATTCTTGTTCTACTTGACTCGATGCCATGCATAACAAAGTGCTACCCCACCCCCACCCCCACCTCTCTTCAATATGACCTTGCAAACAAGAGGGAAAAAAAAAAGTCTATAAAAGGAGTCAGATCGCAAACAAGAAGAAAAAAAAAGTAGTTACGGAAAGTTACTTCAACAACCAAATGTAAATCAAAATCTAGCACAGGAACGGTAAAGAGAAGAGAACTTAAAATTAAAAATAGGAGATTAATAGCTTGCACAGAAAATAAAAGACTATCGATAAGATAGTCACAGCAAGCACAGAGAAACCTGGAAACTTTGGAGCACATGATCAAAATCAAAGAAAACAATTACACTTCCCCCTCCGTATTTGCGGGGGTTAGGGGCAGAGCCAGCCCACGAATATGGAAAAACCGCAAATAATATTTGGGCCGGTTCTACCCTTATCCCCGGCTTCCCGAGGCTATTTTTAGCCCTGTAAGGCCCCCTCCCACTAAGCCTTACCTGGTAGTTTAGCGGGTTTTCAGGCAGGAGCGATCTTCCCACGCTCCTACCCCGTGCAGATCGCTCACAGGAAATGGCTGCCTTGAGCTCCCGTAGTCTCTCGAGCTATTTCCTGTGGGCGATCTGCATGGAGCAGGAGCGTGGGAAGATCGCTCCTGCCTGAAAACCCGCTAGACTACCAGGTAAGGCATGGGGTGGGGGGGTACTTACAGGGCTTATAAAAGCCTGAAAAATTAAAATTTATTTTTGGGTCAAAAATTGCAAATAACCGAATCTGTAGATACGGAATTCGTGAACACGGAGGGGGAAGTGTACAGATACCTGCACGGTCCATCCAGGTTGCTCAAGTGTCACACTGTTTTATCAATTTATGATTAAACCAACAATCCAACCATATTTACCAACATTTTACTCATAAATTCTACTTTAAGAGTACGCTGAAAGATTAGAGAAACTGGGGCTCTTTTCCCTGGAGAAGCGGAGGCTTAGAGGGGACATGATAGAGACTTACAAGATCATGAAGGGCATAGAGAAAGTGGAGAGGGACAGATTCTTTGAACTTTCGAAAGCTACAAGGAGAGGGCATTCGGAAAAACTAAGAGGGGACAGATTCAGAACCAATGCTAGGAAGTTCTTCTTCACCCAAAGGGTGGTGGACACCTGGAATGCGCTTCCAGAAGGTGTGATAGGACAGAGCACGCTATTGGGTTTCAAGAAGGGATTGGATGCTTTCCTGAAGGAAAAGGGGATTGGAGGGTATAGATAGAGAAATACTATACAGGTCCTGGACCTGATGGGCCGCCGCGTGAGTGGACTGCTGGGCGCGATGGACCCCTGGTCTGACCCAGCAGAGGCACTACTTATGTTCTTATGGTCTCCTTATCTCAAGAAAGATATAGTAGTGCTAGAAAAGGTTCAAAGAAGAGCAACCAAGATGGTAAAGGGGATGAAACTCCTCTCATATGAGGAAAGACTAAAACGGTTAGGGCTCTTCAGCTTGGAAAAGAGACGGCTGAGGGGAGATATGATTGAAGTCTACAAAATCCTAAGTGGAGTAGAACGGGTACAAGTGGATCGATTATTTACGCCATCAAAAATTACAAAGACTAGGGGACACTTAATGAAGTTACAGGGAAATACTTTTAAAACCAATTGGAGGAATTTTTTTTTTCACTCAGAGAATAGTTAAGCTCTGGAACGCATTGCCAGAGGATGTGGTAAAAGAGGATAGCATAGCTGGTTTTAAGAAAGGTTTGGACAAGTTCCTGGAGGAAAAGTCCATAGTCTGTTATTGAGAAAGACATGGGGGAAGCCACTGCTTGCCCTGGATCATCATGGAATATTGCTACTGCTTGGGTTTTGGCCAGGTACTAGTGACCTGGATTGGCTCCCTTTTGCTCCTTGATCATCCATTGGTTCCACAGATTCTCTCACAGATTTTCTGCTTCTGATGTACCTAAAAAAATTGTTACTATGAGTTTTTGCCTCTTTGGCAAGTTTCTCTTCATATTCTTTTTTTAGCTTTTTTTTTTTTTAATCAATGTTTGCATCTAACTTGCCAGTGCTTAGGTCTCTTTTTATTTTCTTCATTGGATCCAGATTCTGCTTTGTAGGATCTAAGAAAATAAAGGTTCCCTATCTTCAGAAAAAAAACCAACTTAAGCATCCCAGAAATTTTTGGCACTCCTTACTGCCCTGATTGGGAGATTTAAGAAAACTGGATATTTACAAGGATTTGATGACATGCCAGAGCATAAAGCCCAAAGCATGTTACATCACCAAGATATAATAAAAGACTATTTCCACCCACTCAATCCCTCAACCCAATTAAGCACCCTATCCCATACCCCACATCAATAAAGGAGTTCTCAACCTAAATTTCAACAAAAACCCACTGAACCCAACCCTCAACAAACCAAGCCACAAATCCAACTATCCAATTAACTAAAACCTTGTTTAAAGCCATGTCCAACATCTTCAAAATAGTCAAATAGTGCCTCTCAAACCAACTCTAGTAGCAGTAAGGTGTAGTTTCTGTCCATACACCGCAAATGAACATGAGTATACTGTAGTTTAATATTCCCAGGAACCTGAACACAAATTGCTGGGAAGACCTTGTCTGAGAGGCCTTCAGTTCCTTTCCGGTTTGGTGGTTATCAGTACATAAGACTCCTACTTGTTTGGAGTGGAGGAGTAGCCTAATGGTTAGTGATGGCCTGAGAACCAGTGGAACGGAGTTCAATTCCCACTGCATCTCCTTGTGACTCTGGGCAAGTCACCAAACCCTCCATTGTCCCAGGTACAAAATAAGTGCCAGTATATAAATAATGTAATCCAGTTTGATGTAACCACAGAAAAGTAGCATATTAAATCCCATCCTCTTTACTGCTCCATTACCTCAGATACTTTATGGAGAGGGAAACAACTGAGTTTCAGCACTAATCACACAAATCAGCTTGCAAGATCTCTTACTGTTCCCCCTCTCTAAATTGTAAATCTGTTGCAAATTTTTAATGTCACCTGCACAAAGCACAGCTATTCACATGAAATATGTGTTTTCTGTAGATAGCAGGATAAATAAGCCACATAGGTGGGTGATGTCATCAGACAGTAACAAGATAGATCAGCACTGAGATTAAAAAAAAATCTGAAATATTTGTACATGCTCAGTAGAATTTAGAACAGCCACCTGCCTTGTAAGCCTGTATAGAGGGTGAGAGAGGGAATGTGGGGCTGATATATCTTGCTGTCTAAAGGGAACCTCTACTACAAGCCAGCAACTTTGCTTTTGCCTTCAGCAAGCAGGTTAATACCAGCCACACAAGCAGGAACTTCTAAGCTGAAGGTTGTTGGAAGTGACAGAAGGTTGAAGATAGATAAGAGTTAGAGTCAGAATTTATATTGGATTTCAACAGAGCAGTCATGTGTTCAGGTTGGAGGAAAAGCTGAAGCTGTTAAGTAAACTAGGGTTACCATATGTCCAGGAAAACCCGGACATGTCCTCTTTTTAGAAGACTGCCCAGGTATCTGAACGTTTTTGGGTTTTTTTTAAAAATAGGGGAGTCTGTCCAGGTTTAGCCAACTCTCCCGACTCCCCCACCTATCTCCTTCCTGGCCGCTGCACTGAATCTTTGGGTAACCAGCAGCGGCAACAAGGTGATTCTGCTGCCACCGGCTTGCCCTGAAAGCCGCCCTCTTCAGCGACTTCCTGTTTCCACATAGGCAGAGAGGTGACTTCCAGGACAGGCCGACGGCAGCAAGTTCACCTCGTTGCTGCTGCTGGCTGCCCAAAGATTCAGTGCGACGTTATAAGGATACATGCACAAAGTTTATAGAACAGTGTAAGTTGAATCTTATGATCTGGAGCCACCTGAACTCTTTATTTCAAGTCTAATCTTACAAAGATTAGTGGTACTGATAGGTGTGCTTGCCAGAAAATTTTTGAGGGGAAAAACCTCATATCATATGTTGAGAAGTCTGATCTGTGGCACTTGACCCATTTGTGAACGTGGTAGAGATTCTCACTGCTTTATGTCTAAAATTAATCCATTTCCTTATGAGTAGTTCAGGGTGATAAAGTATCAGACAAAAAGGTTGGAATTTTTGTCAGACGTCGGTCTTTCAGAATTAAAACTTAGATTCAGCTGTGACATAACTGAACATCACGATATGTAAAAATAATCAACTAATGAAGAATTGCGGATTAATTCTCATGCTTACACCTGTTACTCTTTAGAAACTATTCACATCGGGTCTCCTGAAGCAGAGATCGAAACGGGGCCGCGTTGGGACCCCCTAAAGCAGTATTCAGAGCTAAGTGACTATAGTGGTGGCAGTTTTTATGTTAACTAAGAGAAGATATTCACCTCATATAGTGGAAAGACTTTAAGAATTTTGACTTTTTCAAAGAGAACAATTTTTTTGAGTCTTCAAGTGTGACCATGGACTTGCTAAGTTGCTATGACTGGAAGGTGAATTCTTTTTCAGGGAGGTTTAACAGCCTTCCCAGTTTCATATCTCTGAACTTTTTTACAAGTCACATTGGGTCGCACTTTATAGACTTGTTTTCATTGAAACCAGTTCATCTTATTATATCTAAAATTAATCCTTGGCAAGTTTTTCCCACATCTTGAACATGAAGCAATATGGCAGTAAGACTGCCGATGGAAGCAACTGTTGAACAAAGTCAGCTGAGTGTGGCTATTGTCATTATTATTGTAGTGTCTGAATAAGTGTCTAAATAAGTGGAATTGACGTTTTAGCCATCATGCTGTAGCTTCCTTCAGGGTATGCAGTGAAGTTTGCAGTTTGTCTTTGGATATAGTGGGTCCTCAAACTTGACTGGCTGAGGTTTGAGGTGATTTCAGTGAGAAATTGAGGCAGGAAAGTCTGTCAATCAAAAATTTGAATTTTGGCAGGAAAGTTCATTAGTCACAATTTAGAAAAACTTACAAAAACTTAAATCACTTTCTTTTTTTTTTAGTTCAATAAATTTTATTCAGTATTTTAAAAAATACAAGGAGCAATTCAAATACATAAAAGTAGTATAACATTTTGCATTAATATATAGTTAATTATAAAGGCCCATATTATTAAGAAAAGCTCAGAGTTGTTTTTGGATTTGTTTGTGGTGATGTATGACAATAGAAAGTGAAATAGGACAAAGTAAAAATTGAAAGAGAGAGGAAAAAAGAAGAGAGAAAGAAAAAAATATATATATATATAATTTTTAAAGAGAGGAGAAGACAGGAGTGTCTACATAGTAGAATGTACATATGAATCTAAAAATGACCAGGGTGATTTTTTGTTTTTCCAATTCATGGATTTATGGAGTGAAATTTTATTTTCATATGCATATGATTCAAATCTGTGGTACATACATAGAGAGTTCCACCAAAAAGTATAATCTAATAACGAAGATGATTTCCAATTTTTCAGAATATGCATGAGAGCAGTCACAAACATGGTATCAATGAGTTTAGGAGGACAATTTGATTGCGCGAAACAGGGGTGTTGAGATCGAAGGATTATAATGTCCATAGAAATCTCTTCTGAGCAGTTGGTAATAGATTGTATGGTATTCCAGATTTTGGACCAAAAAGAACGGACCAGAGTACAGTGGAAGAACATATGATCAAGAGTTCCTTCCTCTTTCAAACAGTTCCAGCAGATAGAATTTTGTTTTAATTTGGCTTTCCACATACGAAATGGGGTCCATATTGCATTCCACATTACAAAGAGCATTGACTGTGAAACTCTAGAAGATAAAAGTGGGCGATTTGTTGAAGACCAAAAGAGTTCCCAGTCAATGTCAGAAAGTGGGATGGTTATTATATTATCCCAGTGTTTCATAGCATGATATGAGAAAGTGAAGGATTGGTCTCTTAGAATATTATAAAAAAAAGATATAGCTTTCCCTTTTGATAGAGACCGTAAAGACCAATGGTAAATAGTATTTTTAGAAGATATGAAGTCATATTGTATCTGTACAGAAGACAGTATTTCACTGAGTATGATCCATTGTGAATAAGCAGAGGATGTTAGTTGGTATGTGGAGCAAAGTGTATCAAAAGGGATTAGTTTATTAAGAGTATATAATTGATGAACAAACCATATACCTGTCCGTTGCCACCGTTTCCATGAAAGGGATTTGCCTTGGTTTTGGATATTGGGATTGTTCCAAAGGGACATGAATGGGCTAACACTAATTGAGATATCAGCTATTTTATCTAAATGATGGAGAGCATGCTGCGTTGAATTCAAAAGAGAGTATTTTCTCAAATGTCTGGGTATTGATATCGTTAATAGGCAAGAGATGTGTAAAGGTTTGCATAGAAAACATTCCATTTCATACCAATTAGGAGGGTCTTGAGAGAAGGAGTCATTGACCCAGTAAGCTCCATATTTAGTTAATGAAGCAATATAGTAGTGGTAGAAATCTGGAAAGTTAAGACCACCGTTAATTTTAGAGGCCTTCAGCTTGGCTAGAGCAATTCGGGGTTTTTTCTTGTTCCATATAAATTCAGATAGCTTCTTATTTAGCCAATGGAAAAATGATTTCTGGCATAAAAGAGGAAGCATTGAGAGGATGTAATTAATTTGAGGTGCTAGGGTCATTTTGATGGATGCTATTCTACCCCACCAAGACAAATAAAGTGGAGACCACCTAGATGTAGTGTTAAGAACTAAATTTTTGATTTTGGATATATTAAGATCTTGAGCAAAGACTGGATCTTTGTGTATTAAAATCCCTAAATATTTCACAGCTTCATTTGACCATGTGAATGGAAAATTAGCCAAGTCTGATTGAAGAATGTTATTGTTCAGAGGAAAGATTTCTGATTTCTCCCAGTTTACAGAATATCCTGAGAAGCTAGAATATTGTTTGATGATATGTATAAGATGAGGGAGAGAAGATTGAGGGTTCCTTAGAAAAATTAATACATCATCAGCATATGCTGCTAGTTTGAAGTCTCGATCAGGGGAGGGAATACCATTAATTAGCGGGCATTGTCGAATAGCAGAGAGAAGAGGCTCCAACACTAAATTGAACAATAGTGGTGAGAGAGGACAGCCCTGTCTAGTGCCTCTGTGAAGGGGAAATTTATTGGATAAAGAGTTATTAATTAGAATACGAGCATTAGGACTATAATATAATGTTTTTATCCATTTCGTGAAAAATGATCCAAAGTTATACCATTTTAGGACACTGAAAAGAAAAGACCATTCCACTCGATCAAAGGCTTTTTCAGCGTCTATAGCTAGGCCTATTATTGGGTCTGTCAATGTTTTAGCATGTGCATTGACGTGGTGAAAAAGTCGTAGGTTATCTCCTATATATCTTTGTTTAATAAATCCCGTTTGGTCTTTGTGTATAAGATGTGGAATCACTTTGGTGAGTCTTAATGCAAGTAACTTTGCCATTATTTTATAATCTAAGTTAAGGAGAGAGATGGGACGGAAGTTTTTGACCAAGGTAGCGTCTCTGTCAGGTTTAGGGATTACAACGATGGTGGCTTCTGTGAAATTAAATTGTTTATCTGGAGAGGAGTGGAGGAAATCATAGTATGTAAGGAGATGAGGAGCTAAGATGTTTCGAAATAGTTTATAAAATTCGTTAGTAAAACCATCCGGACCTGGGGCTTTTCCAGTCGGTAGGGAAGATATAGCAGTTTCTATTTCTGTTATGGTTATCGGAGAATCTAGTTCCAATTTAACAGGCTCCGATATGGTCGGGTGAGATAAGGAGGAAAGAAAAGAGTCTATATCTGATTCAGGAGCCACAACTTCAGACTTATATAATGAAGTATAAAAATTTTCAAATTGAGAAGAAATTGAAGATCTGGTTTTGACTAATTGTCCTAATGAATTTTGGATAGATGTGATATGTAATCTTTTGGATTTAATTTTAAGGTATCTGGCCAGTGGACGACCCATAAGATTATCTCCTATATAATGACCAGAATTGGAAATGAAGATATCTCGTCTGGCTGTGCATGAAACTAAAGTATTATATTCATATTTAAGTTTTTGGATATGATGGAGAATAGTTGGGTCATGTAAGTGATTAGACATATGTTGTATTTCTAATGTTTTAATAGCGTTTTCTAATTCTTTTTCTTTTTTCATGGACTGTTTTTTTTTCCAAGAGGCAATTTTTATCAATTCACCTCTAAGGGTTGCTTTATAAGCTTCCCAGATTATGGAAGGACAAACTTCAGGATCTTTAGAGTTATTTTCGAAGAATTCTAATGTAAATGAGTTGATTTTTTCAACAGTTTCTTCATCCAAGAGTAAGGCGTTGTTTAGTCGCCAAGAAGGAGATTCATTACGTGGAGCCGAAATAGAAATATATAAAGAAATGGCAGCATGGTCCGTAAGGGAGATTGGATGTATACTAGTATTAGTAAGGTCATGAATGAGAGAGGAGGATATAAGAAAGAAATCAATTCTCGAGTATGTATTATGTGGTGGTGAAAAATGTGAATATTCTCTACCTTTCGGGTGAAGTAGTCGCCAAGGATCTACAAGGGAGAAAGCATCTTTTAGGGCCTGTAGAGCTGTGAAAGACTTGGTCTTGGATGGTTTACAGGAAGAAGATCTATCAATATATAAGTCTTGGATTTGGTTAAAATCTCCACCCAATATCAGAGAACAAGAACTGAATTCAATTAGTGCTAGTTGAATGTCTCTAAAAAAATCCGGGTGATCTTTAACCGGGCCATAAATATTGAGAAGAACAAAGTCTATTGAGTGCAACGCAGCATGTACCAGACACCATCTTCCCTCTGTGTCTGTTTTAATTGAATGAATAATGGGAGAGAGTTTATCTTTAAGAAAGATTGAAACACCATTTTTCTTTTGATAAGTCGCAGGGGAGTATATATGAGCAGAGTATCCCTTTAGTTGAAATTTCGTGGCGGCAGCAGATGGGAGGTGGGTTTCTTGTAATAAAATTATGTCTGGATGTTTATTGGACACATAATTGGATATCTTTTTTCTTTTAATGGGATGATTCAGGCCATTCACATTAAAGGAAAAGACATGTAGGTCAGCCATAATATATGATTTGCGTTGGAGAGATATGCAGTATATCACTTTTGTCGAGAGAAGATATCTGATATATTAGTGAGATAAGGTAGACACTCCTGTCTAATAAGAAAAGTAGAAAAGACATTAAAATAAGAAAGAAGAAAATAGTAATGACCTCATAATATGTGATCAGAAAATAGATAAACCAAACTATCATGTACATATTAAAATATTTTAAGGATGCTTCTATGAGCATATAAGAATGACGCATGTGAAGCATCTAACATCTAACAAGATCCACACCTAATCAGTAATATAAATGTGAAGATTAGTGTGCTTAATTTAGCAGGTTATATAAAATTTGTATTTCATTACATAACATAACATGTTAAGATAAGAGCTTATTGGCTCAGATTAAAATATTAAATTTGGAATTGATTTAATCAAACAGATACCTCAAAGTAAAATATATGGCTGATAATATTAGCCCGTTGGGGTAGTATTTGTCTCAGGTATAGAGTCTATAAATAGTTGTGCGGTTGCTTTGTCTGTGAATGAGTGTGATTTCCCTTCTCTCCATATGCGTAAAGTCGCTGGATACACTAGTGCAAACTTCACTCCTCGATGATGCAGTGTAGAACATAGTGGCACCATCGTCTTGCGAAGGGTGGATACATGTAGGGAGTAGTCGTTGAACAAAAGTAATCTTTGACCTTCATATTCAAGTCGACCATATTTTCGAAAGGCTTGTATGATAAGATCTTTATCTTTCCAGTTGATATATCTAGCAATAACTGCTCTCGGGCGGTTGTTATTCTCTGTACGTTGGCTTAAGCGGTGTGCCCGCTCGCATGGAAAACCAGAGTCAGGGGTCACTAGGCCAAGTTGTTTTGGGAGCCAAAGTTGAAAAAAATAGTATAGATCCTGATCAGTACGGAGATCAGGTAGCCCCACTACTCGTAGATTGTTGCGGCGTTGACGATTCTCCTGGTCGTCCAAACGTGTTGTCAGTGTTGCTATTTGATTTTGCAATGCAGTTACTTTTTCACGATCTTGCAAAGTTGCATCTTCATTATCAGACACCCTTTGCTCCACTGCTGCAATACGTCCAGCGTGTGATTCAAAACGATCATTAATACAGTCTACAGCCATTTGTAATTTAAGAAATTTTTCTTCCAGGGCCTCGGTGACCATTTTTGAGATTTCTTGGGCCCAATCTCCCCATTGTGTCAAGGTTATAGATGGAGTCGGTGACGTCGCCATTTTAAGTTCTGAGCAGGATAATTTATGTTTAGGTGTTTTTGCCGGTCTTACCGGCATTTCTATTTGATGCACACTTTTAAATTGTTACGTATTTAAATGTAATGAAAATCAAATTGCAAAAGCACAGATTATATTAAATCAGGTGTGTAAGAGGAGCCGTTAAGCCATCCGTGCGTTTTTCGTGGCGATCAGGCCATGGACTTGAAATCGCCTTCCTCTTCGGCGGTTCACAGTGGGCGGTGCCGAAGTGGCTGTTAGGGGGCGGGGCAAACCGCCGATCTCAGGCTCCTCCGGTGCAGTGAAGGGGGATGCCTC
The DNA here is from genome assembly GCF_902459505.1 of Geotrypetes seraphini. NCBI lineage: Eukaryota > Metazoa > Chordata > Amphibia > Gymnophiona > Dermophiidae > Geotrypetes > Geotrypetes seraphini. Next base: position 28,736,312 of record NC_047098.1, read on the forward strand.
GATCTCCCTTCCCCTTCACTGTGCTGGATTTTGAAGAGGGGACCTGTATTCAGAGCCCTCAAGAGGGCTGCAAAGGCAGACTTGTGCCGAAGTGGCTGTTGGGGGCGGGGCAAACCGCCGATCTCGGGCTCCTCCGGTGCAGTGAAGGGGGACGCCTCGATCTCCCTTCCCCTTCACTGTGCTGGATTTTGAAGAGGTGTCCTGTATTCAGAGCTCTCAAGAGGGCTGCAAAGGCAGACTTGTGCCGAAGTGGCTGTTGGGGGCGGGGCAAACCGCCGATCTCGGGCTCCTCCGGTGCAGTGAAGGGGGACGCCTCGATCTCCCTTCCCCTTCACTGTGCTGGATTTTGAAGAGGTGTCTTGTATTCAGAGCCCTCAAGAGGGCTGCAAAGGCAGACTTGTGCCGAAGTGGCTGTTGGGGGCGGGGCAAACCGCCGATCTCGGGCTCCTCCGGTGCAGTGAAGGGGGACGCCTCGATCTCCCTTCCCCTTCACTGTGCTGGATTTTGAAGAGGTGTCTTGTATTCAGAGCCCTCAAGAGGGCTGCCACTTAAATCACTTTCTAGTACCAAAAAATAAGAACATAAGCAGTGCCTCCGCCGGGTCAGACCATAGGTCCATCCTGCCCAGCAGTCCGCTCTCGCGGCGGCCCAAACAGGTCACGACCTGTCTGAATAACCAGAAGGGGCCCCCTTGCCACCTTGGTTTCCCATTGAAGTCCTATCTTCCCATCGAAGTCCTAATCCTCCGGTCTTGCACATTCACGACTTGGTTGGGTTTCCATACTTATTACCTGATTAGTTTTCTATACTTGTATTACATCCCAGCACCTCTCTCAGTATCCCACGATCCCTTTATCCCTCAGGAATCCGTCCAATCCCTGTTTGAATCCCTGTACTGTACTCTGCCTGATCACTTCCTCTGGTAGCGCATTCCAAGTGTCCACGACCCTTTGGGTGAAAAAAAACTTCCTTGCATTTGTTTTGAACCTATCTCCCTTCAGTTTCTCCGAATGCCCCCTCGTACCTGTTGTCCCCTTCAGTCCGAAGAATCTGTCCCTATCCACCCTCTCTATGCCCCTCATGATCTTGAAGGTCTCTATCATATCTCCCCTGAGCCTCCTCTTTTCCAGAGAGAAGAGCCCCAGCCTATCCAACCTCTCGGCGTATGGGCAGTGTTCCAGCCCTTTTACCAGTTTCGTTGCTCTCCTTTGGACTCTCTCAAGTACCGCCATGTCCTTCTTGAGGTGTGGCGACCAATACTGAACGCAGTATTCCAGATGTGGACGCACCATCGCTCGATACAATGGCATGATGACTTCCCGCGTCCTGGTTGTTATGCCCCTCTTTATGATGCCCAGCATCCTGTTGGCTTTTTTCGAGGCTGCTGCGCACTGTGCAGATGGCTTCAGTGATGCATCCACCAGCACACCCAAGTCTCTCTCAAGTCTGCTGTCTCCCAACAATGCCCCCCCCAATTTGTAGTTGAACAACGGGTTCTTTTTTCCTATATGCATGACCTTGCATTTTTCCACGTTAAAGCGCATTTGCCATTTGTTTGCCCAACAAATTAGAATTAGAAATATCTTAAAAATCAATAAAAACATAAAATTCAAAGCATACAAAATCTTGTTGGTGTGGATCCTTGTAAAAGAAAAAACTGAAAATAAAACAAAGTACTACATCATCCAAGAAACATATCTTTCCACATAAATTAAGAAGAGAACAAATCATAAAAAAACTCAAACAATTGTGTGCAATAAAAATCTCTCTAAATGCACAGAATAAAATCCAAACTAAAAAATGCACAGGTACATTATCTACCTTAAAAACAAGAGTTCACAGTGTGTTGTCCACTTTAAACACTAAACAAACTTTCAGAAACAAAAGATAACTAGCCATGAAGTCTACTGAAAAAAAATCCAGTTTGCCTTAGAAACAAAAGTTCAGTCTGCCTCACAATCTGCTAAAAATATAGGTTTACTATCTGTCCTAAAAACAAAAGATTTGCTTTCTGTTTTAAAGAAATATCCGAGTCCGAAGGCAACTTTCCCTGCTTACCAAACTGCACTGAAAACACAATATCCACTGCCTGCTTTAAGAACATCGGAGCCAGACTGTGAAGACTGATCCTGTTCACTTAGGTACTATCTTCCACTACCCGCTTCCCCCTGCCCCAGATGGACATCGCACTTACAATTCTGGTGCTCAGGAAGCAGACGCCAGTATTCTGTGCTGGGCTGGTGCGGGGCCTTGATCATCTGTGCATGCTCAAGGCTTGCTGAACTTCCTTCAAGAATCCCAGAAAGGGTGGGAACCAGCAGGCCTCGAGCATACGCAGATGCTCAAAGCCCCTTGCCAGGCTTCTTAAGTACCAGGGCTATAAGTATGATGCAAGTCCAGGGGGAAGGGAGCGGATAGTGAAGGATAGGAGTGCCATCATCGGGGGGATAGCAGTGCCAGTCATCGGGTGGGTGGAGGAGCAATGCCAGTCATCTGGGGGTGGAAGATAGTAGCGTTGTTCATCGGGAGGGGAGGAAAAAGCACCATCATCGGAAGGGGGCTCAAATATAAACCGAGACTTCCATTTTGGCCCCAAAATCTCAGTTTACATTTGAGTATATACGGTATCTCTTTCCTCAATTACATTCTATAGCCCTCTCTCACCTCTGTCTATATAGTCTGTTAGGTAATATTGTTATCCCATTATTTTTGATGGCTCAAGGGCCAATGGGGTCTGTTGGCTTAATTCAAGCTGAAAAGGAGATCCTGAAATAGGTCACAAAGGTAAAAAAAAATCAACTCGGAAGAAACATAATTAAAAAAATTAAGAGTACATAACACCCTAGAAAGCAGCCTATTGTTTATTAAATAAACTCTCAGATTTAACTATATTCTAAAAACCCAAATTTGAGTTTTACATTTATAATATTAGAATAGTGATAAAGTTAACATAAATTTAGGTGCTCCCTACACAAAAAACTAGAAACCAGATATCTGTTTAATTGCTTCAAGCTTTTTTTTTTCCCAGTCTCTCTCTTGGGATCTATTTATCACCTGCTAGCTGCTTCAGCATGCAATTACAAAGAAACATATTTAATTTCTAAGTGCTTTTCTCAGAAGAATCTCTAGAGATTACATTAAGAAAATAATTGTTCAAAATAGAATTTTACTTACAAACTGTATCACTTTGCACCTAGGCCAGGGATAGGCAATTCCAGTCCTTGAGAGCCGGAGCCAGGTCAGGTTTTCAGGATAGCCACAATAAATATGCATGAGATAGATTTGCATCTCAAGGAGGCAGTGCATGCAAATCCATCTCAAACATATTCATGGTGGATATGCTGAAAACCTGACCTGGCTCCGGCTCTCGAGGACCGGAATTGCCTACCCCTGACCTAGGCAAAAGATCAGGATATACTGTTCAATTAAGAGGAGCAAACTGGCAGTATTCTAAAGTGAAGAGACTAGAAAAGCATAAGCATAAAATAACACACACTAAAAAATTCTGGTTACCTAACATATGTCCTTATGCAGTGGTTCCCGAACCCTGTCCTGGGGGACCCCCAGCCAGTCGGGTTTTCAAGATATCCCTAATGAATATGCATACAAGAGATTTGCATATAATGGAAGCGACAGGTATGCAAATCTCTCTCATGCATATTCATTAGGGATATCTTGAAAACCCGACTGGCTGGGGGTCCCCCAGGACAGGGTTTGGGAACCACTGTCCTTATGCTTCTATACTCTAGTCCTGGGGTGGGGAACTCCTGTTCTCAAGGGCCGGAATCCAATCGGGTTTTCAGGATTTCCCCAATGAATATGCCTTGAAAGCAGTGCATGCAAATAGATTTTATGCATATTCATTGAGGAAATCCTGCAAACCCAATTGGATTCCAGCCCTTGAGAACAGGAGTTACCCACCCCAGGACTAGAGTATAGAAGCATAAGGACAGTGGTTCCCAAACCTTGTCCTGGGGGACCCCCAGCCAGTCGGGTTTTCAAGATATCCCTAATGAATATGCATGAGAGAGATTTGCATATAATGGAAGCGACAGGTATGCAAATCTCTCTCATGCATATTCATTAGGGATATCTTGAAAACCCAACTGGCTGGGGGTCCCCCAGGACAGGGTTTGGGAACCACTGTCCTTATGCTTCTATACTCTAGTCCTAGGGTGGGTAACTCCTGTTCTCAAGGGCCGGAATCCAATCGGGTTTTCAGGATTTCCCCAATGAATATGCCTTGAAAGCAGTGCATGCAAATAGATCTTATGCATATTCATTGAGGAAATCCTGCAAACCCAATTGGATTCTGGCCCTCGAGGACCAGAGTTGCCTAAGTCTGCTCTAGTTCCACATGTGTTCGTAGTATATTTCCATCCTACTCGAAATACTACATACCATCGATGTTTAGTGTATCCAAATTTAATCATTCAGAACTCAAAACACATTACTGCTCACTCTCCTCTACACACGTCTTTCCACTCTTTTTTTTTTTTTTATTATTAACATATAAGGCACTAAAGATTTTTCCAACAGTTTCTTTCACAAAAAGCAACATATTTAAAATCCATCCACTAGTGCATATTCATTTATTATCAAAGCCTTCAATTCTTACAAAAAAAAAAAAAATACCCCCACTCAAGCACAATAAAATTCCTGGCATGTTTCACAACAAATCACCAACACTAGGGAACTTGTCAGGCTGTTCCCTTCACCTTCACGGCCTTTGTCATCCTACCATCCAAGTTCCATTCCCAGCCTACCTCTTCATTTACACAATCACTGCAATGTGCATCCTTCACGTCTTCCTGCTCAATCCACTGAACAATTCCAGCTTTATCCTCATGCTGAGGGAGGTGGTACCCAAAGGGCACTAACAGAGCCCTTCTTTGCTGCACAAGGCACCAGAGCTCTTTGGTATCCATATTCTGTGGATGACTCCTTAGTGCGGTGTCCTAAGCGGTCTGTGCTAGATGAAGAATAATAGTTTACCAAGCTACAGAGAAATCCCACAAGAACATTCTGTGCCACATGATCTCTTCACCCTAGAGACCCAGACTCAAGATTACGATCACTGTCACCTGCACCGTGCAATGACTAACTTCAGGCCATCCAGAGATAAACAGTATAGTAATATAAGAGGGCTAAAGTTTATGGATTAGACTGGATAGCTCCCTTAACTAAAGTCAATATAAAGTCAAAGATGTTTGAGATGACACAGCTGCTTTTCTTTATATATGACAAAGGGACTTATGTCGTTGCCAAAGCTCACGCAGACCATCTTTAGAGACTTTGTATGTTGGTCCAAACAAGTCAGGCATTTTTCAGAATTCTTGGTACACCATACAAATGAAAGAAACATCCACTACATGTGATCGGGCAAACACCTTACACCAGTGGTCCCCAATTCTGTCCTAGAGGACCATCAGCCAGTTGGATTTTTGGGAGGATAGCCCTAATGAATATGCATGAGAGAGATTTGCCTATAATGGAGGTGACAGGCATGCAAATCTACGCCATGCATATTCATTAGGGCTATCCTGAAAACCTGACTGGCTGGTGGTCCTCCGGGACAAGGCTGGGGACAACTGTCTTACACAGTACACTAACAGTATGATATCCATATTCTTTGCTTTGTTCCCCCCCCCCCATATGCCCATTCATGTATATCACAACATGGTACGCAGCTTTAGCTGCTGCCTGGCTTTAGATGCTAATAGCCCATAGTATTTTCCTACTTAGTGATCCATATTAAATCTCACTTCCTTAAAAGAATTGAAAAAATATCACTAGACTTCTTATTTTGGCCACTGATGTTTATGCTGGCCTTGACCCACTTAGCGCACAGCTTACTACTACTGCTACTACTTCTTATTTTTAAAGCACTACTAGACATACCCAACACTTTCTCAGGCACTTTCCCTGTCGCTAGTGGGTTCACAATCTAAGGTGAGGATTTTTTTTTTATACCTGGGGTATAAAAAAAAGTTAAGTGACTTGCCCAGGGTCACAAGGAGCTGCAGTGGGAATCAAATCCAGTTCCCCAGGATCACAGCTCACTGCATTAATCAGAAGGCTACTCCAGAGAACGCAGAGCCTTACTCCTTTATTTTCTAGTGATGTTCCAACAGTAGATATTTGACTCTAGTATAAATTAATGATCAACCCCCCAGCCTCCCATGATCCCTCAGCAACTCCTCATTCCCCTAGGAATTGCTGCAGGAATCCAGCAAAGAGGTCAAAGCAGTAGCGGCAACCCATACACTTCTCATTCTTCCTAACTATCCCATATTGCCCATAGGTCAAATAAAGAAGTCAGAGAGTCGCCATTACAGTACCTTGGGCACCTACAGTATTCCATGAGACCCTGATCAGTAGAATTGGACAATGTCCAAGCACCAAACTGTTGCCATCATTCTACCACCAACCCAAATGAGCAGGGACGGGATCACATAGAAGAGGGGTTAAAAAGAAGGGATCAGTGAGAGAGGTTTAAAGGTGAGAGTAATGATCAAAGAGGGTATACGATGCAAAGCAGGAGAAATACAAGAGTGGCTGCTACCTCCCTCATTATCCCAGAACCCTCTGCCTTTTGGCTTCTTCTTCCCCGATCCCTTTGCCTTCCCCTCATTCTTCTGCACACAAGCCTTCCTCATCTGCTTTCCTTCTTTTCCCCTATCTTTTGTTCCTCCCCTTCTCCTACAAAGATCCAGTCTCCCTCCACCATCCCCCCCCCCGGTCACCTCTCCATCTCCTTCTTCCTTTCACTGCAGAATCATTAATTTTATATATTTCTGCTATGTTGAATTATTTCTTTGCATATCATGTAAATTAGTACTTTACATCTATGTAAATATACCAGTCTATCAAAGGTCTTGGCATTGTCAAAGAAGCAAAGATCTAAATATTTCCTCTTCTAAATCACTCACCAATCATTTGCAGTAAGTAAACACCATTTTTTAAATTCCTCTTCCTAATTCTGTCTCATCTAGAGACCGCTCAAAATAGGTGTAATTCTGTTGTATCCCTAAATTAATGCGATATCATACTTATTGTAATGCACTTTCCACATATTAGTAATTTACTCTTCTACCACTATTACTACTACTACTACACTAGATGCTTGCTGAATGGCTGCTGCAAGTTCTCACGAGTTCCGTGAGAACTCAGAGCAGCCATTCAGCGAGTGGCTCAGCGCTGGGCAGGAGCACAAAAGCTCGCTCTTGCCCAGTACACTGGGCCGCAAGAACTTGAGGCAGTCATTCAAGGAGGAGCTCAGCATGCGGCAGGAGCATAGAAAGCTCACTCCTGCTCGGTACACCACTGGACCAGGGATTCAAAAAGGTACACGGGGGGAGGTGGGAGGGAGGTAAACAAAAAAAATTGACAGACTCGGCTGAGACAGGAGATGGGAGAGGTCCCTCCTGATCCAGATCACCAGGTCATATGGCAGGCCTGGTGGAGGCCTGCAGGACATTGGGAGAGAGAGGGACAGAGTACAGGGCAGGGAGGGGAGACAGTGTGGAGAGCTGGGCAAGGAAGGGGGATGGCTGGGTGCAGAACCTATTAATAAACAGCACTATAGGTGAATATGCAAAAATTTCTTGTGGGAGAATCGTTCAATAAATAACAAATTAGAAGGTGATTCAAGATAGATCACCCCCCATATTCTCACACTTGCAACAACAATTTTAATGGTTTTGATGATGACAGACCCTCAGAGGTACCACCAAGATACTAAAAGTTTTTTCATTGTAACTGGCTTTACGTACCAATTCCTCACCAGGTTTTACTTAATTCATCTTAAATATCAAATATAATGAAAAAAATTTGAGTATCTTGGTGGTACCTCTGAGGGTCTGTCATCGTCATATGAAGAAAGACTGGGCAAACTGCAGCTCTATACCCTAGAGGAACGCAGGGAAAGGGGTGACATGATTGAGACATTTAAGTACGTCACGGGTCGTGTCGAGGTGGAAAACGATATATTCTTTCCCAAGGGACCCTCGGTCACAAGGGGGCAACCGCTCAAACTCAGAGGAGGGAAATTTAGTGGTGACACCAGGAAGTATTTCTTCACAGAAAGGGTGGTAGATCACTGGAACAGACTTCCGGTGCAGGTGATCAAGGCCACCAGCGTGCTCGACTTTAAGAATAAATGGGACATCCACGTGGGATCCCTACGAGGGTCGAGTTAAGGAACTAGGTCATTAGCATTCAGACTTAATGGGGTGGGTCAATAGAGTGGGCAGACTTGATGGGCTATGGCCCTTTTCTGCCGTCATCTTTCTATGTTTCTATGTTTCTATCAAAACCATTAAAATTGTTGTTGCAAGTGCGAGAATATGGGGGGGTGATCTATCTTGAATCACCTTCTAATTTGTTATTTATTGGGTGCAGAACCTGGCAGGGAAGGAGGGAGAACAGGGTGAAGAGACTGGCAGGGAGGAAGGGGGTCTGGGTGCAGAGCCTGGCAGGGAGGGAGGGAGACAGGGTAGAGAGCCTGGCAGGGAGGGAGGGAGGGACAGTGTAGAAAGCCTGGCAGGGGAGGGTGTGGGGGGGCAGGGTACAGATCCGGGCAGGGCACATGAATATTAACTGCCCCCACACACACAATTGAGTCAACCTTTTTTTATTCTTTTTTTAGGGGGAAAAGAGTATCTTGTCTTATACTCGGATCGACTTATATTTGAGTATATACATTATGCATTTTTTCACTATTTCTATTCATATTATTATGTCACTTTCCCACCATGTCTTTTAAGTATATTATTTGTCAGTTTTATGTTTCTTTTAACCTTAGCTTTTTATATTGTACCTGTCTATTGATATATGTTTCATGTAGACCTCTGGCACAGGTAGACACACCAAAATAAGGACCATGTAGGAACCTTTAATAGATTATTGTTTGCTCGGACTTAAAGGCCCCTTGTGCTTCTCTTTTGTGCTTCCTGTTTGGTCTGTACTTCGACTCTCTCTCATTTTGATTACCTGAAAACAGAATGGTCATACACAACCTCCCTTCTGGAGCTGAACATTAATTTGTTCTACAAATAAAATTAGGTATGTTGCAAGCACACAGAAGAATTTCTTATAAAGCACTTGAAAAATGCCCAATTGGCAACAAGTAAGAACATAATCACCCACATTTCTAAATCCGTTATCTGCTTCTCTATAGAGAAAGCCAGGTCCCAGGTTCTGGTGATGAAACTTTAGCAGAGACCATAGTGAACATTTCTTGCCTGGTGACAAGATACAATATTTTCCTGCTCCTATATCCTCCGAGGGTTATGCAGAAAGATTTGTTACCAGAAGGCATAGGTACACAACATGTTAACTTTAACTTCCTGGGGATTTTCACTGTCATTTTTCTTTGCGTGTTTCTATTTTGGATGCTTCTTCCTTATTTGGAGAGAGTCTGTCTGAATTTTTCTTGTGCAAGTATTCATTCTGCTAGTGTATAATTTTTATGTAGGAATATATTAGCCATGTGACTAGTTTTGCTTTTCTATGTGCACCTCCCAAAAGGAAATAAATGGGTATTCAACACGTATCTGCTATAATAATTCCCTTAGTGCGCATGCACACTTCAATTTTCATGGCTCCGTGCGTCTGTAGCTCCATGGCTGGCAGAATGTTAAAGGATGCGGCACGTGTGCACGTTCGGGGTTGACATCGGGGAGAGAAGGAGGCGGTGGCGACCAAGTATGGAGCTAGGGGAGGGAAGGCCACAACTACTGCCGCTCCCTGGTCACAAGGCCTTCTTCTCTGCCTCCACTCTCCCCTCTGGGTCAGAGCACCGTTGCAGCTAGCAGGAGCCGCGCTCTCTGCCTGCCCAGTGGTGAACCAACACCCCTTACCTCAGAATTTGTTCGCTGGGCAGGTCGAGGATGAGCATTTGCGCTGGAGGCTGGTGGCGTTGCCGCAGGGGGGGGAGAGAGGAAAAGAGACAGAAAGACAGACAGACACAGATAGCAGCCAAGGAAGGAAAGAAAAAGAAAGAGAGAGAGAAAGAAAGACACACAGACAGCAGCCTAGGAGAGAAAGAGACAGAAAGACAGAGGCCAAGGAGAGAGACAGACAGACACATCTATTCCAGCACCCGTTAATGTAACGGGCTTAAAGACTAGTTGTATTATATTCAGTGTTTCAATCCTGAAGGTTGGTGCTGTTCAGGTATAATGGGTTTGTTTCATAGATGCCATTTTATTTCCAGTATTTTGTATTTCTTTACTACCAGACGCTTTATGATATAAGTGTACACTGTACAACTCTACGCTTTGCTGCCTGCAGATGTATTTTCCTATTTGCAAGTTAAGCACTATATACAAAGTCTTCCTTGGGAGGATCTCACGGAAGATGTACAGGATGAATTAGCCACTTGTTACACCTTGGGAGCTCAACACCCGGTTCCATTAAGATTTCACCATCTTTATCTTCAAGATTCCACCACAGAATTGCATTATCCTAGCTATGTTTCTGCTTGGAACACTGATCTGGGTATACAGTTATCGATTGTGGATTACAAGAAACATGTTCTCGCATCTACTCAAGTCTCTGACAATGTACTACACTGGGAACAGCATTACAAGTTTGCGTTGCGTCTTTATATAGCACCCAATAGAGCACGTCATGTGGGACTATCTCAGACTGGAGCTTGTCTTAAGTGTGGCCAAGTACTAGCTACTTTGGGTCACATGTTTTGGCTTTGCCCTGGGATTTTGGCGTTTTGGCGCAGCTTACTTACCTATGTTTCCTCTATCTGGATATGTGGGGTTAAGCTGGATCCCTTGTTATTTTTTTATTTATTTTTGTTGCAAGCACCAGTTCCGCATGGCTATCGCCCTTTTTTGCAGTGTACAATTTTGATGGGGAAAAAGGTAATCTTACTTAATTGGCTTTCTCCAAATCCTCCTTCTCTCTCAATTGCGGATGCAAATGCTCACTTTACTCAAGATGGAACGGATACAATTTCAAGACTTTGACTCTTCCTTGGGCCGTCATTTTAGACGGACATGGTGGGCATTTTGGACTACGTTGAACCCCCCAGAGTACGTAATTGTCTTTTGAATAGATAGCGGACTTTGTAAAGTTACTCCTCTCTTATTGTTTTCTGATATTTTGGGTAGGGAAAGGGGTTGGGGGAGTTATTGGGGGATGATTTGTTACTTCATATTTCTGTGCTTTATAATTTGAAAACTTTTGGACTTGTTTTGTGATTTTTGTAGCTTTCTTGATGCTTAATAAAAATGATTTCAATATAAAAGTGTACAACTCTATTCTCTCACCAGCCTCTCTCTCCGTTGCTCCCATCCCTCCTCTGTACCAAATTGCAAACTGGGTTAGGTGAAATTATCTCCCAAGCCTTACATTATTGTTCATTCAGGAAATTAGTTAAGACCTATTTGTTTGATAAATTTTTTAGCTTGATTTGATTGGTTTTCATGCAGTATCATTTTGTACATTTTATCCAATTGTGTTTACTCACAAAACTGTATTCTTTCACTGATTGTCCAGTTTTATTTTATGTGAACCGCCTAGAACTGCTAGTGTTGGCGGTATACAAGAATAAAGTTATTATTATTATCTCTCCCCATAATGCTCCTCTTCCTCACCGCCTACCTCTTTCCTATTTTTTTGTCTCTAATGTCTACCATTTGCTTGTTCTCCCTTGCAAAAGCAACTCTTCTTTTTCCCCATTCCTGTTTAAAAAGCACAGCAAAAAGGAGAATTGAGAAGTAGAAGGGGGATTGGGGGGAGAAGTGAAGCTGGATCCTCTGCCCTGCCAACGTTCCTACAGCAACTTAGCAGGGGAGGAAAGGATGCTGCCACAGCAGCAGGACTTTTCTCTGAGAATCACCAAAAAGATACAACCGACCAAAAACTTTTCCCTTCCTCCTTACTACCGGTAGCTCAAAGTGGGAACACCCTACTTCAAAATCTGGTTTCCTACACCTCCTCTGGCACCTAGGTGATTGGACACCTGGGGAAAAATTACAGCCATGCCAGGAATACTGTTTTCATTTTATGCTAGTCTAATAGGCTGTTATTTCTTACACTGTTGTAAACTACTTTGAGTCTCATTTTTAGGGAAGACAGTTTTGAAGTATAAAATGAAATAACACTATGGGCTAGATTATTCACAAAGCAAACCAATCGTGTACCAATCGGTTTGCGACCCTTTAGCAACCTGATTTCCCTCTGGCTTCCGATCCGCACATGCAAATAAGGGGAACGACAAAGTAGGCAGGGACCTGATTCACAAAACAAATTTGGGACACCGATTGGATTGCTGGGGATCAGTCGCACACGTCTCTGCCGACTCTCCTGCTCCATTGCCGCCCTGCACTCTGCCCCGATCTTCCAGTCAGTCTCGGGTCATTTTTTTTCTGCAAGCAAATGGAAGCCTGTCTAGTCCCGATTTTCCAGCCCTGCTTTCTCCCTCATGTCCCCTCTGCTCCTAGCCCTGGATCTCTGCCACCTTCCCTGCAGTGCGAGCTTGCGGGTTTAAAGCAGAGCTGCACGCCGCAGTTGCAGCCCCGCCTTAAACCCACGGGCTCACACTGCAGGGAAGGCACAGAGAGCAGGGCATGACCAGCTGACAGTGTTGGCAAAAGGGAAGAGGCTGCCACCGCCGGGGATAGCCCTACCCTGGGAGAGCAGGAGAGTCGGGGCCCGAACAAAAAAAAAAAACAAAACACCCCAGTAAAAAAAAAAAAAAATCAACACCAAAAACACAAAATGGACACAAAACGCATAAGCAGACCATCTGCAGGGAAAGCAGATGGTCTGCGCATGCATCAGGATCGCACATAAGAACATAAGAATTGCCGCTGCTGGGTCAGACCAGTGGTCCATCATGCCCAGCAGTCCGCTCACGCGGTGGCCCTCTGGTCTAAGACCAGCACCCTAACTGAGACTAGCCCTACCAGCGCACGTTCTTGTTCAACAGAAACTTGTCTAACTTTATCTTGAATCCTTGGAGGGTGTTTTCCCCTATAACAGCCTCTGGAAGGGCGTTCCAGCTTTCTACCACTCTCTGGGTGAAGAAGAACTTCCTTATGTTTGCACGGAATCTATCCCCTTTCAACTTTAGTGAGTGCCCTCTTGTTCTCCCTACCTTGGAACATTAGCGATTCGTGCGGGCAGAGGGGGGGCCACCCTCATTACAATATTTGGCTGTTGTGAATTGGTCAGGCCTGCTGGAATCAGCCCCGGATCAGACCCGGAAATCAGGCTAGTGAATCTAGCCTTATGTTTACGGGATACTGAAAATGACCAATAGTTTCTTTATTGTATAACTTTGTTTTTAGACAAACACCAAAATCTCTCAGATTCACTTATTATTTAATCTAGTTAAGAAGTTTCAAAATCTGATCCTTGAGGATCAGGATATCCTAATCAATATGCAGGAACTCTAGGGTACCAAGGGCAGGCGGTAGGGGCAGTCCACCCCAGGTGCAGGCAGTTAAGGGTGCATTGCACGGTTGTGGGGCCACAGTTCACATGCATGCGGTCATCAGCTCTGCCGGTCCCCACCCCCTCTGATGTCAACTTCTAGGGCAGGAGACAGCAGAGGAGATGCCATGCACTCCCAAACTGCCTGGAGGAGGGGGTGCTCCAGCCAAAGGAGGGGGTGTTGCACCTCAGGTGGCCACCAAGTCAGATATGCCATTGCGTAGGAGAGATCTGCTTGCCCACTGTCTGCCTTACATTTAAAATCTCTCATGCACGTTCACCAAAGGTATTTTGAAAACCTGACTGACTTGCAGCCCTCAAGGACCAAGCTGGTCTAGGGTACTCTGTTTCATAGACAATTAGGTGGCATGTATTTGTATTAGAGATTTTATGGCTCTTCCTAAAACATCTCTAAACTTTTCCAGATTTATAAGGCCTTTGGTTTGCAAGTAAAGCCCAAAACATAGAAGAGCACTTGGGAATACCTAGTCTTCTTTCTGTGACAACACAGCAGGGAAGCAGAAGACTTACTGTATCTGTGGTTCTCGCTCACTTAGATCAATAATATCCATCCCATGCTTGCTTGAATTCTGTTACTGTTTTGGCTCCTATATCTATCAAAAGACTGCTCCAAGTATATACCACCTCCTCAGTGAAAAACATTTTCACACACGTACTTCTTCTGAACTTCTCTCCCCATCAGCATCATAGCAACCCTTCATGTCCTTCAGGTTCTCATTCTATTGAAAATGCTAACTTCTGTTATTTAAGCCTATTCAAAGCTCCACTTTCCCTTCCCCCCCCCCTTCTAGAGAGTATATTTTTAGGTCCTTCAGTTTCTCTGTACAGCTTATGGTACAAGCATGAACCATTTTGATGGCACTGTTTTTACTTGTCTCTGCTCTGTTAAAGTCATTTTGTGAATGCAGTCCCTGGAAATGCAAAGTACAGCCTCACTAGAAACCTGTAAAGGTATACAGTATAATTATTGCGGACTCAGTCTCTTGTGGTATTTTCCAACTGCCTCTTCCTGGCACTAAAGTCAGGCTACACCAATCAGGAGCTGCTTTGACACGCCAGATAGCAAGTCAAAGCAGCTCTTGATTGGTGTAGCCTGACTTTAATTCCCGGAAAATACAAAGAATGATCCCGCACCTAATTTTCAGCACCCGCTGGCGCCCCAACTGCCCTCTCCTGCTTCTGATCCACTCCTAAACTGTATTTGTGGTTTTTCAAAATTTGCGGGTGTTCCTAGAATGGAACCCCCACAAATTTTGAAGGAGTACTGTATAACTATTAGATGACAACAAGCAAGCCACCCAGTCTGGTCAATTAAATTCATGTCTACACTCTTAGGATATACATCAGTTTTCAGTCATAAAGCACAATCACTTACTCCTAATTCAAGACAAAATTTGGTTTCCTCCTTGGTATTATTCCAAGCTAAAGAGCATACAAAATCCCTTAGCTTACACTTAACATTCTTCTTCCACTGTCTTAACAAGCTTTGCAATCATTTTAGAGAATTATCAGTACTCCTCAGCTGTGGGCCAAGGGCTCCTTTCAAACCCTGCAAATTATAGGTTCTGAATCCAACCACTGGGTGTCATCATTGTTCGATGACTGACCGATTCCCTCCCTCCAAGGACTACATTGCCTCCACAACATCCCCAGATGAACTGGGGAGTAAAAGAACTGAGCCATAAAGGAACCCAGGTTCAGCTACTGAGCTGGCCCAGAACGTTTTCAATTTAATTTTAGTTTCAGATGAAATGGCATTTCGATAGAAAGGCCATCGTTGCATCACATTGAATGGATATACCATCTCCAAATGAAAAAGTATTCAACAAGACATAACAGCAACAATCATACCTATTGTCTTCCGCCACCTCAGAGATTAAGAGCCTTTAGATAACCCGTGATACTTTGTGTGTCTTTGAAAATGAGCCCCTAAATATACTAAATGTTCCCTGATGGAGTATTGCCACATTATCTAACAGCAACAGTGCTGAAAGCATAACTGTCATAAAGCACTAGATACATAAGCACAAGAAAAATGCCATCCTAAGTTTTCCAACTGACTTTCCTGCACTTTGAAACACTTTTTCTCAAGTTACTGCACTTTTTGTAAAGCAGTACAAATAAAAAAAAAAAAAAAAAGAGAGTGGACAAATATTCAAGAGAGAGAAACTAAAACACCAAGTACAAAGAAAGATGCAAATACCAATGTACAGAGAGAAGCATGCGTAAAAGATGAAGATGAATGCCAAAGCCCAGCGTAATATGCATCTCACCGCTGCTCTGTACTTCATGTTGCAGGTCCAGTACAAATCCTTCATGAGCAAATCCCACACCAAATGAATGGGTGATGGAGACTCCTCCACAAGCAGGTTTTCTGAACGTCTACTTATTGTATTTCACTGTTGAAAAAGCTACACTCACTACAAACCAAAAAAAGAAAAGTCTTTGGATCCGCCGTGACTTTATGCTGCTGCCAGATTGTGGCTTTATTTAAAAAGAAGCATTTCTGGAAATACGACCTCTCTTTTCCTCACCAAGCGAGAAAAGAAAATAAGAAGGAATGCAGGATATTGGGAGAGGCATGCTGCTACAGGGCTGCATATTGAGACTATAAACAGATTAAAGATGAGAATAAAATGGCAAGCAACAGTTTAAAAAAAAAAAAAAAAGGGCTGGGAATGTTGAGTCACAGCCCAGAACTAATAAAACCAAGAAAAAATAGAAAGGAACCTTGTGACTGGAGACTGTAAACCCCTCCAGTTTCTGCAAGTGTCACCTCTCTCTCCAACAGGCAGCTCTGAGTAGAAGCAAGTCCAAGTGGAATACTTCTTGCCCCGAGAGTCCCAAACTACCCCACAGCAAAAGGAGCCCCCTCCCCATCAAGACCTACAATGGGGGAGGAGGGAGAAAATCTTTTCCCACCAGCCAAAGCAATGTCTTTCCTATATGCAGACAAGTAGCCCCTTCCCCACCCATGATCATATGAGGAAACTGGATGTTACAGTTCTTAATCCCCAAAATTGCTATCATTACACACAAACAAAACAACGGGAGCCAAAACTTTACTGTGAAGACGCAGGGGGATTGTGAAGATCTGCAACGTGACATAACCACGCTCGAGAAATGGGCAGCGACATGGCAAATGAGGTTCAACGTGGATACGGTACGTTAGATAGATTGTGAGCCCACTGGGACAAATAGGGAAAATGCTTGAGTACCTGATTGTAAAAACCGCTTAGATAACCTTGATAGGCGGTATATAAAATCCTAATAAACTTGAAACTTGAACTTGATAAGTGTAAGGTAATGCATGTCGGTATCAAAAATCCCATACACGAATACAAGATGTCCGTGGCGGTACTTGGAGAGACCCCCCCCCCAGGAAAGAGACTTGGGAGTATTGGTCGACAAGTCAATGAAGCCGTCTGCGCAATGTACAAAGGTGGCGAAAAGGGTGAACAGAATGCTAGAAATGATTAAAAAGGGGATCACGAACAGATCGGAGAAGGTTATCAGGCCGCTGTACCGGGCCATGGTACGCCATCACCTGGAATACTGCATCCAGCACTGGTCGCCATACACGAAGGACACGGTACTACTCGAAAGGATCCAGAGAAAAGCAACTAAAATGGTTAAGGGGTTGGAGGAGCTGCTGTACTGTGAGAGATTAGATAAGCTGGGCCTCTTCTCCCTTGAAAAGAGGAGACTGAAAGGGGACACGATAGAAACGTTCAAGATAATGAAGGGAATAGACTTAGTAGATAAAGACAGGTTGTTCACCCTCTCCAAGGTAGAGAAAACGAGAGGGCACTCTCTATGGTTAAAAGGGGATAGATTCCGTACAAACGTAAGGAAGTTCTTCTTCACCCAGAGAGTGGTAGAGAACTGGAATGCTCTGCCGGAGTCTGTCATAAGAGAATACACCCTCCAGGGATTCAAGACAAGGTTGGACAAGTTCCTGCTGAATCAGAACGAACGCAGGTAGGGCTGGTCTCGGTTAGGGCACTGCCGCGTGAGCGGACTGCTGGGCGCGATGGACCACTGGTTTGACCCAGCAGCGGCTGTTCTTATGTTCACAAATAACCAGGAAATACAATTATATCAAAAAGAACCCCGCTAGAAACATTTTTTTATATTATAACTTTTAATAGCGTAGAAAGTGCTCAGAAAAAGATTACAAAAAGACCAAACTGAAGTCGTGCCCCAACATGTTGTCTCTCTTTTTTCAATCATTGTATGTATGTATGTATCTATCCTGTTTTCCCCAAAGAGATCAGAACGGGTTACAGGTTAAACATACATAATACACAGTTAACAGGTTACGATTTGCCATAAATACTGTACAAGTTTATGGTACAAGTTTTATCCTAGCATGACATATACTAGGGGTCTAATTCTAATATACATAATATACAGTTTACAGGTTAAATTTGCCAAAGTTACAGTGCAAGATTTTTCAGTACAAGTTTTTCCTAACGTGACACATACTAAACTGTAATAATCTTCAATATAATGATCTTCAGTGTAAAAAAAAAAAAAAAAAAGTAAATTTATCTACATAATGCGTTTCTTTCTCTTTTCGGATTTTGACGTGCTTCGCTAGAGCTGCTTCAGAAAACCCAAATCTCCAGGGCTTCAGTTTATTGGTCTCATTCTATTCATTCACTTGGCACGTATCCCTCATGGTGGAGCTAGGAAGTATGAGATCGATGAGATACTGCAGAACGGAGATGTGCATCATCACCAAGTGAAGCTGGGTTCTATATAAGAGGCTCCATTGGAAGATCCTAAATCTGCTAAATTCTGTAAAGATTAAATAATTCAACACAAGTGGCTGGTAAAAGCTGTTGGTCCTCAACCGAGTAAGCATTTGATACTGTTCCTCATAGGAGGTTCATAAATAAACTAAGCAGCTTGAGGAAGGGACCCAAAAATGGTCAGGTGGACCAGAAAGTAGTTGACAGACAGGCAAAAGTATGGTGTATTAGAGTGCCTCAGGGATCACCTAAGACTGATTCTGTTCAAAACTTTTGTGAAAAATATTGTCAGAGGGTTAGAAAGAAAAAAGTTTTTGCAGATGGCATGAAGATTAACAACAGACTGGATATCTGGGAAGTATGAGAAGTGATTTACAAAAATTAGAAACAGGCTAATAGTTGGCAATTAAGTTTTAATGTGACAAAATGTAAACATAAGAGTTGCCATACTGGGGCAGATTGAAGGTCCATCAAGCCCAGTATCCTGTTTCCAACAGTGGCCAACCCAGGTCACAAGTATCTGGCAAGATCCCAAGGAGTAAAACAGATTTTATGCTACTTATCCTAGGAATAAGCAGTGGATTTCCCCAAGCTATCTCAATAAGGGCTTACGGAGTTTTAGGGCCCGATTCTCAAAACGGCGTCCTGATTGTAGGCAGCAATAGGTGTCCTACCATCATCTAATGCAGTGTTCAACCTTTTTACACCCATGGACTGGCAGAAATAAAATAATTATTTTGTGGATCGGCATCGGTCCGCAGACTGGCAGTTGAAGAACACTGAGCTAAGTCGTGGGCCAGACCCTGCCCATCTCTACCCATTCTCCACCCCAGACCCTGCCCCCATAGTCCTAATTGTAACACTATTTTTTCCATTCATTTTTCATATATACACACAATATAATCTTATTAACAACGCATCGATCGCACCGCAGACCGGCAGTTGAAGAACACAGTTTTGGGCCGATGCACCTGCTGGCCCTATGGATCGGAAGGAAATTTCTGTGGACCGGCACCGGTCCATGGACCAGTGGTTGAAGAACACTGATCTAACGGACCAATCAAGATGCATGTTTTAAAAAAAATAAAATAAATTGATGCGGCAAACGGAAGCGCCTATGCACACCTATGGAGTCCTAACGCCGGCATAGGCGTGGCTTATGCCATTAGTGGCCTTAGGCATGCACAGGCATTCGTAGGTGTGAGTCAGACGCCTTAAATGTAGGTCACTCTTCTTTGAACCTTTTTTTTTTTTAATTCTTTATTGATTTTCCATACTTAAATGCCACCTGTACAAAGATACATTTGAGGCATAGATAGGATAATTCATCTATCATTAATCCCAGGCTCAAATACCTAATTTTAACCAGACCTTATGTATAGGTCACAATCTCCCCTATCCTCTTTTTTAGGCTTAGCCATAATTTTAAAACATTCTTCATGATCCTCCTGATGTTGTTTTTCCCTAAATGTACTCTTACTTTCTTCAAAGATTGTAGTTCACCCCTCTTCCCTTTTGTATCGCTAATTACTTATGTACATACATTGTATGTTTATTTGTATAAATTGTTTTATTTTTGTCTCCTAATTTTAAATTGTCATACACATTGAAGTATTTGATATTGCATGTACAACAAACTTTTAATAAACTTGAAACAATACATGAATATATAACATATAATACATAAATATAAGCATATTCCACTTACAATTATACATAACCAATCTTTTCTCCCACCCACCCCAAGTGTAAGTACTCTAAGGTCAAATTAAGACAGAAATATCCCCCCCACCCGTCCTTGGAAGTGTATGAAAATAAACAAATTAACTTATAAACAAAGACCTGCTATAGTAAAGTAACATAAGAAGCCAACGAACCCCAAACTAATTTAAAAAAATGATTGTGCCCTAAACTATCTGCATTCATTTTTTCATATCTATAGCAGGAGCACAGATTAGCCCACCAGAAGAGAAGTTTAAATGATCATAATTCTTCCAGTTTTGGGTTATCATCTGCATGGCTTTCCCAGTCATTATAAGGAAAAGACAGCATTTATATCTGCTATACAGACCCAAGTTACCTTTTATCTCATTTTGTGCTATATAGTTTTTTGTGAATGATTAGTATGATCCCCAATTAGAAACTGGACTATATAGCAGAAAATGAGCTATATAGCCCAAAATGAGATAAAAGGTAAGTTGTATCTTACCACTGGTAATGCCCCCACCCTTTGTTATCTCCCACTCATCCAGTTTCTAATTGGTAATCATACTAATCATTCACAAAAAACTATATAGCACAAAATGAGATAAAATGTAATTTGAGACTATATAACACAAAATGAGATAATTGGGGATCATACTAATCATTCACAAAAAACTATGAGTGGGAAGGAGATAATCCCTAAAGGACCAAAGTGGTGAGTGCTTGTGATACCACAGCACCATGGCCATGGGGCCATGAAGAAACAGAGAAGCCTATCATGGGGTACTCATAGAAACATAGAAATAGACGGCAGATAAAGGCCACGGCCCATCTAGTCTGCCCACTCCAATGACCCTCCCCTACCTATCTCTGTGAATAGATCCCACGTGTCTATCCCATTTGACCTTAAAATCAGGCATGCTGCTGGCCTCAATGACCTGAAATGGAAGACTATTCCAGCGATCAACCACCCTTTCAGTGAAAAAGAATTTCCTGGTGCAGTTTCCCGCCCCTGATTTTCCACAGATGCCCCCTTGTTGCCATGGGACCCTTGGAAAAAAAAGATATCTTTTTCAAGTTTGCTTCGGTGGCTATCAATACTTTGAGGGCAGGGAGTCCTAATCATCGTGAAGGACATCACCTTGAGAAAAGATTTAAAGTTCATGATACAAAGCTGTAGAAGGAACCCCAGTATGACTCCCAACCTCAGGTACAAATTGTTCGATCTTAAAATAAGGGACAAAAAAAAAAATCTTCAAGTGATACAGAATAAAGTAGGGCAGTGGAGTCAGTCGGTAAAAGTGTACCTAGAGAACGACACAGGGACAAATTTGTCCCCATGGGATCTATCTCCATCCCCACCACAATGGGTTCTGTCCCTGTCCCGTCCCTGCAAGCTCTGTCCTCCTTTAAGTGTTCGAGGCTTGTGCAGAGGACAAAGCTTGCAGGGATAGGGCAGGGACAGAACTCGCGGGGACGGGACAGGGAAGGGGACAAATTTGTCTCTGTGTCATTCTCTAGGGTGTACCAACTCCACAGCCCTGGCATAAAATGCTCATAGCACTAGGGCCCCAGTACTTGTTCTGACTGAGTTGAAAGAGGAACTACTGAGTCAAAAAAAATAATAAATGTTGGCACTGTTAACATTAAAGTTGATGCAGGAACTGCATCCACAGGCAGCATGGTCTGTGGTAGGGGTAGTTGGAGGAGTCAGAAGCAACAGAAAGGTAGCAATAAAAGGGAACAGCAGCCTTTTAGAGAGAAGAGGTAAGAGAATAAAGTAGAAATAGCTAAGCTTGAACAGGGAATACAAGGACAATGACTTCCATATAAATAAAATGGATGTTAAAACAATTCCCTTTCTCCTTCGGACTGGATTTTCTGTTCAGCCAGAGGCAGAGCAGACATGACAGTGTGTTAGTACTGTACTTGTATTAATGTAGGAGTAATGCTTCCATCAGGGCTGTGAAAACAGAAGGAATGAGCTCAGCTGCTGTACATTCCTGTGTACTGACTTTCTAAACAGATGCCCTTTGGCAGCCCAGCTCAGCGCCTCACCTTCCTTTTATGGGAAAAAAACATATTTGCACTGGAAAATGTGCCGGTGGCGATTGGAAGTACTGCAACAGCACAAATTCTGTGAACAGCACCAGACTTTTATGTACACCCACAACAATATACACTTTGCCCAACATACCTGGTCCCGCCCCAGCTCTCTAACACAGTGATACATAGATAGATAGATAGATATACATACACCATAACTGAGAGAAAGAAAAGAATATTCAAACAGAGACTGGATGGATTCCTGAGGGATAAAGGGATCATGGGATACTGAGAAAGCTAACCAGAAAATAAATGTAGAAACCCAACCAGGTCGTGCAGGTGCAAGACCGGAGGGCTAGGACGTTGATGGGAAGATAGGACTCAATTAGGAAACTGAGGTGGCATGGGGGCCCCTTCTGGTGATTTAGACAGGTCGTGACCTGGGCCGCCGCGGGAGCGGACTGCTGGGCAGGATGGACCTATGGTCTGACCCGGCGGAGGCACTGCTTATGTTCTTATGTGTGGGCTCTCAGAAAGCATTATTTGTTAAAAGAAAACAAGGGCACTTGGATAGAAAAAAATTAAAAGATATTGAGGCAATAAGGATATACAAAAAAATAAAAAGCAAACAAGGGCACCTGGATAGAAAAAAAATTAAAAGATATTGAGGCAATAAGGATATACAAAAAAATAAAAAGCAAACAACTTTCCCACCTGCACAACAGCAGCTCTGAAGCTACAGTATAGGAATTGCTGAACATGGCTCCTGCTTTCAGGCCAATAGGGGATGGGAATAATGCGCGGGATTGTTAAGAATTCCTGAACCCCTCAAAATAATTCACACATGCCCAACTCTCAGTCCTATTTGTGAGCCTCTCCCAGTACCAATAACCCCTCAGCATCCCCTCTCGGCCGCTTCCAACCCAGTCTCCCTGATTACAGGAAATTAGATTGTATTATACGTGAGACAGTGAGTTATCATGTTCGCAAGAACCCACAGCAGTAGGGATGCCCACTGATGCAATGAGCACCAGAGCACAAAACACATGCAGTTGGCAGTTATGTCATCTGTAATTAACAGCACCTCAAGACTATTGCTCAGCTGGCAAGCAGTACTTTTGAGTTGCCAAACTTATTCCTATTGCTTAGGCTCCCGCCGGATTCTGAAGGAAACTGCAATCTTGTGTCCAGGGCCGGCGTTAGAGGGGAGCAAATGGGGCAGCTGGCCTGGGCACCAAGGCTCTGGGGCCCCATGGACCAGCATGTCTTCCTCCTTCTTTTCGTGTTGGTCCAATGTCGCCCTCACCTTCTGTTTCGCTGATAAATCCGCCGGCCTCGGCAGCGATTCAGAAACATTGCCCGTGGCTTCTCTTCTTGCTTTCCGTCTGCCACTATCTACCTGAGTGGAAACAGGAAGTTGCGTCATTGGGGAACAGATTGCAGCAGAGGGAAAGCAAGAAAAGGAGCTGCAGGTAATGTTTCTGAATCGTTGCCGAGGCCAGCGGACTGAAAGTGAGGGCAACAT
Source organism: Geotrypetes seraphini (assembly GCF_902459505.1). Taxonomy (NCBI): domain Eukaryota; kingdom Metazoa; phylum Chordata; class Amphibia; order Gymnophiona; family Dermophiidae; genus Geotrypetes; species Geotrypetes seraphini. The sequence goes on from NC_047098.1 coordinate 28,759,826, forward strand.
CGACCGGCGCGGAGAGAAGAGAACATGCTGGACCGAGGATGCCCCCTTTACTATCTTAAAAAAAAAAAAAAATACAAAGGGAGAGAGTATTAAAAGAAGTGCCAGACTAGGCATGGAGGAGAGCTTATGCAGCTGGAAATAGAGGAGATAGAGAGAAATGGTGGGCAGCGGTTTGAAGGGAGAGAAGTTGGACCTAGAGAGAGAGAAATGTTAGGCCAGGGGTGGAAGAGAGAGAGATATGCAGCATCTCTTTTTTTCTCTCCATCTCAATGTTGAGCATCAAGGGGGGAGGGTAGAACAACAGAAAAGAGAGGGAGCAAAATATTGGACCATGGGGATAGAGGAGAGATGGACTCATGGGAGGGCAGGAGGGCTGGGATAAGAAGATAGGGAGATATAGCCTGACCAGTGGAGAGAGCCTAAAAGTGGTGAGCCATTTGGATGAGATCAAAAGGGAGATGACACGATGAGTGAGAGTACAGTGGTAGAAATGTAATAATGGGGAACAGATAGAAGGAAATACGAGACTGGGAAATGGGAGAGCTAGGGATTGAGAGGAGATGGAGAATTGAGAGGTGGCTCAAAATTTAAAAAGAAGTGTGAGAAAGAGGGCAAGATTTGAGTGGATAGAGGCAGAAAAGAAAAAAAGTTAGGAAAGCTGAAAGGGAAAATCAATATGTTGGACAGTCATAAGGAGGGAATGGAACAAGAGAGGAGAAAAAATGGACAGCAGACACTGGAAAGAGAATTAGTAGAAGACAGACAAAAAGCAGAAAGAGAAACTGGGACCAAGATGATAGAAAAACAAAATGTCCAGACAACATGGTAGAACAAATTGTTTTATTTTGAATTTATTAACTGGAATATGTTGGGATATGTGCATCACAATTATTTTTGTATTGTGTTCAGTGGCATAATCATACAGCTGATATGGGGGAGGGACTGGAGCCCCAAATTAATGGATGGGCACCAAAGTTTCTCCTGGCCTGATTGCAATATATAAATACTTGAGCTAGTTGGGATTCCCAAGCCCTGCCAACTGATGACATCTTCCTCCAGTCCGGCAACCAGAAATCTCCAAGCTTTGCAGCTAATAGCAATATCCTCAAGCTGCCACTGCTTTCATGCATGCATGAAAGCCAAGCGGGAAGAGGGAAGGCAGCAGCAACAGCTCTGCATGCAATATTGCTGCCAGCTTCAGAACTTGGAAAGTTCTGGACCTGAGAAGGGGGGAGGTGGCCGTTAGGGATCCCCACAAGCTACAATAAGAGAGATGTTTATTTTGAGGGGGCCTAAGCTCAAAGCCCTCTCATGGTTATGCAATGGATAATGAAGTACAGTACTTGCCAAGTTTAACTTTTTAGGATTTCCAGTTCAGCTTTGGTATTCATATTTCTAATTTGTGATCCATTGTTCTATATTTGGTGAAGGTCTGTCTGTCTGTTTTGTATGGGAAGAAGTCATTTAAAGGTGGGTGGGGAAATTGGGAGACAGGCAGGTAGAAGCGGGGCCCCCTCCTTAATTTCTGCCCTGGGCCCCAGCATGTCTAAAACCAGCCCTGCTTGTGTCCCTAGTAAACGTTCATCACTAGATGCAGAATATAAATAACTTAATGTTTTCAGTCACCAACTGTGAAATCAACGAATACTTGAATACATAATCTTCAATTCATGCCATATCCTTACTAAAAAAAAAAAAAAAAAAAAAGGGTGCTCATATCCACAGCATTATGACATAAAAGTTATTTCATCCTTGCACTGCCAGTGTACTCACAGCTCAAGAGAAGTCCTTATTTTTTCTTATTGCACCAAAACAAAACACTAGAAAGAAGTCTTTGGAGCTATGATTACAATGCAAGGGGCTAGCCCAGTGACACTACCATGCAGAGGGTCCCCAGTACAATTCCCAGGCTGGTTGGAGACTTAGAATCTATGGTGCCCATTTCAGAATGATTGCTGTGTTTGGAAGAATCTAAAAAAGGTGAAGAAAAGCTCATTGTGCCAAATTTCAGTCTAGTTCCTACTAAGCTGGGGAAAAATAAGAAAGATGAGAATTATCAACACAAGCATGCAATCATCTTATGTGATCCTATTAGTAAGAATCTGACACATCCAGGAACAATAGTGTGACAATTGGCAGTAATCGGCTAGCCAGGAAAGGGAGGGAGACAATTCAGGGTAGCTGTGAAGACTCATGGCACCAAACATATTGCTCTGATGATGCATCTGTATATATTTGCATAAGATGTCTCCAAAGACAAACTATGTGGTGGCTATATTGCAATTCTCTTAATGAAATATGGTAAGTTAAAGGCCTCAATTCAAACTCTCAACTCAAGCAAACAAAGGTTATGAGAGCTCCTACTTTTAGCTGAGAGTAATAAAAGTGTTAAGTTACACAGGGAATCAGTGGATCACCATGGATTCAGCCACCGCTGTGGAAGTGATAAAAATCCTCAGGCCCCAAACAAATAATTTCTGTAGGTAAAGTGTTTGCTTTTCTGTGAAAGCATTCAGCCTAGGTTTAGAAATTCTTTATTGTAAACAGACAAAATCTGACAAATATACAGTAACTGAGAAACACAAAACTGCAAACAGATTTTGCTACCCAAGAAAAAGGCTCAGTTTGTACTGCAAAGCTGCCAAATTACCCAGTTCCAGGCTGGAGCCCTTGGAACAATCCTGGATTCCTGACCACCCCACCCTTATGCATTATCTGCAGCACTGATTTCAATGGATATGATCAGGCACTACAAATCCCATACTGCTTTGGGATGTATTTTTAAAACCAGTACTGTCTCAATTTCCAGCCTGTAACGCTGTAACTTGGTATCTCTGGTAACTGAAGAGTGGGAGACTAGCAACTGACTCCCAGATTTCCAGCTCAAGCAGATGGTTTATATATTCCTTTTCTGCTAAGGAATTTAACTTTCTTTCTACTGCCAAGAAGCGATTTTTGCTCCGCCTTTTTGCTAAAGGGAAGCTGTATTGTGCTCAGGGTGTTTCTGTTTGCAGACCTGTAGTAGTGGCTGCCCCTCCCAGCAACCTTTTTCAGGCTTTCCTGATTAGGGTGTGTGTGAATTGGGATAGCCTGTGTTGTAGCAACCTGTTGCTTCCTTCAAACCTCTCTCCCTCCTAAATAACAGGAAAGATATAAACCTTGGACGAGATTGATACCCCAAACCCAAAACTTAGAGATATAATTCAAAAGTTGGATATACATTATGTTCTATAGAGAGCATGCCTGGGCCATCTGCACCTGTAAGTTCTCTATCAATACATCTGCCTTACCCATTTTTTTTTTTTTTAGGATGATCAAATAATTCAATTAATATTACTCCTTTTTCCATCCTGGAAGTTTAAGTTTATTAAAAACACAGCAGAATTTTTTACGGTTTTCAACCTGTCTCTCTGACATTGATCTCGCCACCATCTCAAACTGAATATGACTAAAACTGAACTCCTTATCTTTCCGCCTAAACCCGTCTCCCTCCTCTCACCGTTCTCCATTTCTGTGGATAACACTATCCTCCACCCTGTCTCGTCGGCTTGCAACCTTGCAGTAATCTTCGACTCCTCTCTCTCCTTCTCTGCTCAGATCCAACAGACCACCAAATCCTGTCGCTTCCTCCTCTATATTACCAAAATCCGTCCTCTTCTCTCTAAACACACGACCTAAACCCTTGTTCACGCTCTCCCATCATCTCGCGCTTAGACTACTGCAACGTCACTTCTCTCGGGCCTCCCGCGCACCCCTCTCACCTCTTCAATCCGATCAAAATGCTGCTGCACGACTCATATTCCATGAGAGCTTCTATTCTCATTTTACACCTCTCCTCAAGTCGCTTCATTGGCTCCCCATCCATTTCCGAATACAGTTTAAACTTCTCTTGCTGACTTACAAGTGCATTCACTCTGAAGCCCTCCCCCCCTCCCCCTGATATCTCTCTTCACTTATCTCCCCCTATGCTCCCCCGTGATCTCCGCTCATTGGGCAAGCCCCTCTTATCTGTAACCTTCTCTTCCACTGCCAACTCCAGACTCCGTCCCTTCTTACTTTCGGCACCATATGCCTGGAATAGGTTGCCTGAATCAATACGTCGCCCTGGCAGTGTTCAAATCCAAGCTAAAGGCCCACTTTTTTGAAACTGCTTTTGACTCTTAACTCCCACTCACTGCTGTCAGACACCTTACCCACTATAATCTCCCCAACCCTGAAATATCCTGTCTAAATTAGATTGTAAGCTCTTTTGAGCAGGGACTGTCTATTGTGTGTTAGAATGTACAGCGCTGTGTACGCCTTTTAGCGCTATAGAAATAATAAATAGTAGTAGTAATATGCTTTGGAAGGCAAGTTGAATTAAAAGCATAAATCTGTGCTAAAAGAAACTGATGTGCTTTTGACTCTTCTATCATTTGATCTTGCCCTTTCCAACACAAAATGTATCATAGAAGATTAAGAAGCTTTGATTCTTTTAAGAGCTGCAAGATTCTGATTCAAAAGCACTAGCTTCTTAAGATATTTTTCAGGCTGATTTGCTTAAACACTTAGAAATTAGCTAAGACAGAAATATTCTATCGAACAGCTGAAAACATTGCTCCATAGGAAGTGATTTAACAGGAAATTAGCCTACACTTCCTGATGACAATTTGCCTCACTCTTAGCTGGCACATTTCCCAGGCCTTCCTAGTTGGGCAGAATATGGAATTTCTGACATGCACAGCTGTAGGCAGAGTTACTATAGAATGGGTGTTGCTTTTCCATAGCTAAAAGAGAGTCTCATAAAAGCCGCTCCTTCTCCTACACCAAGCCCCCCCCCCAGCCAACAAAAACTTTCTATGCACACAAAGTTTGCCTCAATAAGTGATTTTTCACACACACACCACAAAACAGCAACAAGAAAAAAAACCCAAAACAGACGAGGAAGGAGTGGTTTAGAGCTACAACCTTAGCACTCTGAGGTTGTGGGTTCAAACCCTGTGCTGCTCCTTGTGACCCTGAGCAAGTCACTCAATCCTCCATTGCCCCAGGTACGTTAGATAGACTGAGCCCACTAGTACAGATAAAGTACCTAATTGTAAACCGCTAAGTTAACCTTGATAGGTGGTATATAAATACCATATAAAATGAAATACAAGGAGTTAATTTCACAGTCTTAACTCGCCAACTTTTGAGCTAAATGAGTGGTTCTCAACTCAGTCCCCAGAACACAATCTGGCCAGTCACCCATTCCAAGAGGGAGACTTTTTCAACAGTCCTAAAGCAGTGTAGTATTTGTAGTACAGGTCTGCATGGGAACGGGGATCACGGGGAGCCCTCCAAGGCCCACGGGACTCCCTCGGGGATGGAACTGGGGTTCCTATCTTCCCGACTTGAGGCCTACCTTATTTCCAGTTCGGTGCAGCGCTCCGAGTCCTGATTAATCAACAGCATGTCACGTAGGCATAATTGATGTGCTCCAGACTGGAACACTGCTTGCTTCTGTGTCTCTTTGCAGCCCCGGCATTCTCGGCCAGGTGAGTCCCGTGCAGCGGAAGGGTTGGAATGCTGCTTCTGTTACGGGAGGACGGCGGTAAAATAGGTCCTTTACCAGGTAAAGTGGTGAAGGTGCTCGGCAGGAGTCAGGCACTTTAAAAGACCTGGTTTTGCCTCCCTGGCATGCAGGGGGTGGGGCTAGGGGCAGAACTGAGCAGGACTTGAGGCAGAACAAGGTGGGGGTGGGGGAGAAAAAGAGTAAGGTCATGTGTCCATGTTTGTGAGGCTCCAAATATGGCAACCCTATACAAAGCCATTGCTTTGCATTAATAGGATCCATTTGTTAAATTTCTTCCCATGCTTACACAATCAAAGCATACTTAGCTCGAGAGTAATATTATTGAACAATGAAGATCAACTATACAGCCATAAATCCCCAAGCAAATTTTCCTGTGGCAGGAACAAAGTTAATTTGTATGCCAGGCAAGTCATAATTCGGGGTCTGCATATTTTGTGTTAATTTTCTAATTACCTGAATTGTTCCACTAACTGATATTTGTAATGAATGTGGTCAAATGTGCTGGCATTATTTGCTCTATGTCATGAAAATCAACTTCCAAAAACACAATTGTCTCCAGACTCTGACAGCAAGACTGTTAACACAGCCCCCTTGTGTATAGAAAAACAAGATGCAACAAAACCCTTGATTTAATCATATACTTATAAATGTTTGGTATCAACTCCAGTGAGACATCTAATCAACTTTGCTTTTCAGCTAGTGCCAGGATCTGCACTTACTGAATAAATCTCTTCCAGAAAAGGAAACAAATCTTGGTTAAGGGAGAGAGAAAAAAAAGTTCCTCGGTCTCAACCTGCAATGTAAAGGGGGCAGCCATAGGCATCTTCTATCTAGACAAATGCAGGGCAGGATAGATCTTCAGACAGAAATCTCTTGGTTTCTAGCAGAAATGGCCTCTAGTATTGCCCTCTCAAACAACACTCTGTTAACATGGTCAGAGAATCCAAACCAGGATATCATTAGCTGAAGGGAGGTCTTGGGACTGTGTATCAATCCTAGAACCAAAGACTTCTTTGGCTCCTTAGGCATCAGAGTCAAGTAATGTTGAGGGGCTGGAAAGGCTTCCCATTCTGAATCTTTTAATTGACTTGGTACAATTCACATTGAGATAGGCTGGTAGTGCCAATATGTTCAATTCTGAGGAAGAGGTAATGAGAAGGATCACAGTACACCAAAAAGGAATAAAGATGCTTAGTACTAAAACCCAATGTATTTGTTATATCATGCAAACTCTTTAGCAAAGCTGTTAATAACTATGTATCAAAGAGTGTAGATAACATCAAGATTGATCTCGGAAAAGGAGTAGATGTCAACATCAAAAGGATCTGGATTGAACTAGATCTGCCTTGTGTATGGCTGGTAGGTAGAACTCACCTCTCTATAGAGCTATTTTGAATGATACAGAATTCCTTCCTCATGAAACCATTTAGTTGTGTCAATGCTTCAGATCCTCTGCTTGACACCAACACTGACCAGCTGCACATTACAACACTCAAAAAGCCTTTGTCTAAGCTCTAGTAGGCAGAGTGAGATTTCAACTTGGCCTCATAAAAATAAATGGAGGTTGCTTATCAAGTTGCCCTGATATCAAGCCTCTGACATCAACTGGATTTTGTTCACAAGCATGGAAGGCCATTAGGCCTAGCCTTTTGGGTTTTTCTATGCATTTATAGCAAACCTGATGATTGCTAGTGATGGGCATCTTCTGTTTGCATATAGAACAGAATATGAACATATTGGTCTTTCAGACATGGTAAGGAAAAAAAATTGTCAAAGCAAACACACACATTTTCCTCAAAAGATGAGAAACTTTTTTTTTGCCAAGCTTGCTGGCAATAGTAATATCAGGAAAGAGCACAAGCTGATTGAAAAGAGTGTAAAAACAATTAGAAAAATTACCACACCCTAACTAGAAAAAATTTGAGGTTTCAGTCAAGCTAGAAAAGTTTTTTTTTAACAGAAAAAAACAAAAAAAAAATCTTCAGCAACTCTGGGGAGCCAGAGAGAAGAAACCTTGTCTGTCTGACAATTCTGGCAGATGAAGAAAGCCTAAAGGGAAACACAGGGCCATGCCAGCATAGGTATTACCACACATGGACAGTGAAATACTTTTAGGCCTTTCCAGAAAGTCTGAAAGAATTTATCCATCTGGCACAAACTGACCCATCTGTGTGATTATGGTAAACTGCCAGCTTCAGTGAAACATAGATGCTGATAAAGAAAAACTCTGATTTACCAAATCTGAATTTAGTGAGATGACTTACTATTTTATGAAAAGACCTTTTTTATGTCTTTATTACAAAATAAAAATAGAACACAAAATAAAGATTAACCCCCTTCTTTTACAAAGCTGTACTAGTGGCTGCCGCTGTGGTAGCTGTCCCAAAGCTTTGGGGCTTTTGCCTCACAGCTTTGTAAAAAAAAAAGGGTGGGGGTAAGTGACTGAGAAATGCACTTGGCTGAGGTTCAGAGGGCATGGGATTTCTCTACTGTGTCTGATTATAGAACTATTGCCATTTCTAAAAACTTTGCTTTGATTAGTGGGGTGTTTTTCTGTCTGTACACAGGATAACAGACTTAATCCTACAGCCTTCCATGATTGTTTGTATGTAGCATTTATTTTTAGAACATTTGATATCAGAACTATAAATGAGCTTAAAAATAGAGATACAACTAATTAGAGAACGCTTTATGAAGTGGTTTATGCCATAACAGAGTTTGGTATGAGTTTAATTAGCCCTATAGCATAGGGATATATATATATTGTATTCTACTTTGAGCCTTTGCAGACAAGCCAGAAATAAAAACAAATCACATATGAAGAGGCAACAAGCCCTAAAGTCATTGTTCTTAACCCATTCCTCAAATACCCCTTTAATCATTGAGGGCTAGATGCACAAATCACAGTTAAGACCATGTGAATCACTGTTGGCTGATTTTTTTGCTGACTCTGGAACAACGACTGGTGTTCCAACAAGTTTGCTTGCAAATGACTTGCATGGAGGTTCACCATAATCCCGTCTGATCAGTTCCCGTGAGCGCGACTTTAACACATACACAGAGCCGGTTTGGGGAGACCCCAAAGCAACCTCCTGCCACTCAGGTATAAAAAAAATTGGCAGAATGGATACCCACTCCCTCCTGCTGCCACAAACCTCCCCCACACTGACACCCCCACTGACCCCTCCCCTCTTCCAAAAATCAGCGGGAGGGATGCCAACTCCCTTCTGTTGCCACAAAACAATCTCCCCCCCATACTGATTGGCTTAGATGCCTAAGGCCCTTTCCAGGGCCTTCCCTTTCCCGGTGCATCCCAGGATACAGAGGGAGGAACCTAAGGCCCTGATGGCTCACATGCCTTAGGCCCCTTCCCATGCATTCCAGGATGCACCAGGAAGGGGAAGGCCTGCCATTTTGGAGCGTTGGGCCTGTGAGTAGGAAGGACTGGGCATCCCTCCTGCTGTCATCTATTTTTGAGATACAGAGAGGTTTGGGGGTGGTGGTGGGCATCCCTCCTGCCAATTTTTAGGAAATGGGAAGGGAGATGTTGGTTCAAGGGACTTGCGGGAGGAGGGGGGGTTCAGTGCAGAAGGGAATGGGCATCCCTCCTGCCAATTTTTTTGATACCAGGATCATTCAAGGGGGGGGGGAGGTATTGGCATAGCATGGCATGGCATTTTTAAAAACAAACAAACAGGCAGACCTGTTGGGTGTTCTGGATCGGTAATACCTATCTAATTCTGACATGCTAGGTTAAGGCATCGATCGGATACCTGGTTATAATATTAAATGACCTCATTTGCATGCCAGAATCGGAGAATGTACGACCGCATAGAAAACCATACAGTGAGCCGCTTTGTGCATAGAGTCAGCAAATCAGTTCAGTCGCTAAACCAGTCAAAGTGGTTTAACGATGATTGTTAGACAATTGGAGACTTTAGTGCATCTAGTCCTTTTTTAGGGTAGCCACATGAATAGGCAAGAAATCTGATTTGCCTGTACTGTTTCTACTATGTGTTTAGTACAAATATTCTATATATTTACTATGAATATTTTGAAAAATCAGAGGCCAATTAGAAGTTACATGGATACCAAGTTGAGAATCACTGCCCTCCTTACATCCGTGAAGGTAAATTCAGAAGAAAAACTGGAATACGAGTAGATCAAACAGCTATGCAAGGAGAGTCCAAATGTTTTTATAAGAGTTCAGTTCTTTCTGAAGCAGTCTGGGTGGTATTTGGACGATACTCAATGAAACCAACTCATTAATAGGTCAAAGAAGAGTAGAATCATTTTGGAGACAGAACTAGCTGAAATGTGAAGGCTCAGCTGGTAAATTATTGAACTCCTGTTTCTTACACAATACCGCTGGTAATTAACACATGTATTGAAGAGAAAGTGAATGAATTATTTAGGGATCACTTGACATTACAAATACTGCAGAAAGTGTGACGTACAGGAGAGTATCCACTTACAGTTCATCACCCATCTCCTAATTACAGCACAAGCAAAACAGTTCATTGGCTTAGTTCTCCGATTCAAACTTTATTCTAATCACAACCATGGGTAAATCTGAAGATACACCACAAGATACAACTCTTATCAAGGTTTCATATGAGCTTTACCATAAAAGATTAGTCCTAGTATCACTGGGAGATGACATGAAAAGGGTAAAGGATTTAAATGAATCCAGCATCCTGCTCCCTTCTTGATCTGATTTAGTCAACCATGGGATCCTCTTGGTTCAGCTACAGAAGCTGGGGACTGAATAAGTAATAAAGAGCCAATTTACTCCTTCTCTATCCAGGTGGTCATAACTGGTGTTAAAGATAGGGAGGTATGGGAGGCAAGCGCTTGCCTGGAGTAGCCCAGGGTTTTCCAGTTAATCCAATATTATTCAACATTTATCTGTATTCTCTTGGTGCATACTTACAAGCAATGGGTGTTAAAGTTGCTCGCTAAGTTAATGATATAGAAAGATCTTGATTCAACAGAGATCAGATATGGACCAATTCATACAATTATTTCATGGCTATCTTAATATAGTTCAGAGATGAAGTCCTCTGAGTAAGCCTCAAATCACTCCCAGAGCATCTAAGAGTTCTTCCTCATCAAAATGTTGCACTTTCAATTTCATTTGGAAGTGAAAAGTTCAAGGATTCCTCTAGATTCCTCTTTACTCTTAAGAGCCTCACATTACTATGGTTACTAGAAAGACCTGGACATGTGGTTAAACAGCATTATCTCTGCCTCTAACCACAAGCTTTGAAACACAGTGGTATAGGCTGTAGTGCTTGACCTTTTAAAACTACTGTAACAAACATAATTCTGCACTATGCAGACCTCCCCAAAATGTGACTGAGCAACCTTAAAATTATTCAGAATATTTCTGCCAGACTGGCTTACTCACTACTTCTCTCTCTACACATGTCATGCACTTTCACACCCACAGCCCACCCAGATTTTGCCCCAACCAAAGTTAAACAGTTGGTGTAGGATGGTTCTGTGTGTGGCAGCTGTTAACGCCTATGCTAGATGCTTATACTATGGATCAGTAAACATGGCTCTAAATGTTGTAGCTTGGTTCTGTGCATTTCTTAATGATGGACTATAAAAGGTTCTATTTCATGGGAAAGAATCAACAAGGAGAAATCTCAAGCCTGGAGTTCCTTAGAGCTTCTCTCTTTCAGCATTATTATACAAGGATTAAATCAAAAGGCAACATCTCCCATCTCTACAGTTCATCAACAGATGGCAGCATTTACGTGCTATGTTTCCACTTGTTCTTTGAAATCTCTTCTTTCACCTCAGTTGGTGAGAAGTGTGTGTGAAGAGCTTTTTTTGCTATTGCTTATGAAATGGAAGTGCAATTTAAGCAACTTGCCATGACACAATTTCTGCTGAAGGATGCTCTCCAATTGAAACTCTCCACTTCATGCAGACTGCTGATGGTGATGACTGATGTGAGCACGGTGTCGCTGGAACAAAAAATATAGATCATGGACCAAGAATGGCTGATTTATGAGATCAAAGATAAAGTGAAGATGCTGATTTTACCAGATGGCCAGAGCTGGATTTTAGCACAATTTGTATTTTATATGCCCCTGAAGCAGCCCCAGGAAAAACATGGCCTTAAGCATTTTTTTTAGCAACCTGGACCAAGATTAGTGAATAAAGATACGTTTTTAAATCTTCTTCTCAGCTTGCTGTTGTCACTGTTTCTCTGTTGGATTTTGTTAGCCAATTGCATTGTTGTTTTCTAGGTCCACCATCCTGAAGATGCATTCCGAAACCAAAATATAGTCCAGCTTGCTCTGGGTAGCATTTATTTTGCAATGTGTATACTCTTCAGGAGGACCCCTCTCTCACCAGGCATTCACTATCCCTTCATAGCCCACGGATGCCTTCCCTATCCCTCTCACAGGAAGCTCTGTGCACTCTGGGATTGATAACTATTAAAAATCCTGTTACTATCAGCGGAGCTCCTTCCTACTTGTGCATCATACTCCAGAATCTGGAAAAGAATGGTTCATGGCTGCCAACTGGCACATAGACTGAAATAACTCACAACCTCTCCCACATACACACACAAATTCCCCAACGATAACATCTTCCTTTATAAAAATAAAAAGTGATATTATTTTGGAAAAACAGGTAACAAAGAACTCTGAACTATGAACGTCATACCCACTCTTCAGGAGCCTGCCATGAATGCAAGATGATGTCCCACCCACTCCTTTTTAAGCTTAGCATGCTCAAGATCACTCAAATCTCCTGCAATAGTGCTATATTGACTGTATGCTTCTATTGAAAGCTCTACATTTTCTTTTAATAGGAGAACCTACAACAGTCATGATCCAAGTCATTACACTCACTCATATGTTCAAAACGCACTGTGCCTTTAACGACTGATGCTAAACCAGTTTTTAACCTGTTTAGCATCCAAAGTATTTCAGCTATCGATGTCCAAAAAGGCAAATTGTGGTCTTTTCCATGATTTGTAGCAGCTGCAGATAATCATATGTAAATAGATTATAACAAGCACATCAATATTAAAATTAGCACTCCGATTGATGCCCAGATGATGCATAAAATGAAATACTGGGTTTTAACGCTCCAAATTCTTCGACAGGTCTAGAGATGCCAGTAGAGTCATGCAAATGAGGGTGATCGGAATCACGCCCCCAACCGACTGCCCGGATCTCTCTATAGCGATCCCAACGCATGTGAAGAACATCTAAAGATAGTCTGCATGTGCGCTGGACCTCCATGCATGGCAGAGCAGGAAACTTTACTTTTTTTTTTCTTCTCAAGTCTGTGGTTTTAGCCTGCTTTACACCCACGGGTTAAAACCACGGGCTTGCACTGCGGGGAAGGGCAAGAAAGTCGGGGGCAGAGAGCAGGGCGGCAGAAAGCAGGGTAGTCGGAAAGGACTTGAACGACTGCTCCTCAGCAGTCGCTTATTTTTGGATCGGTCAGCCCAGTCAGTGTCCCTCATTTTTTTTAGTGAATCGCTGCCTGCCTACATTTGAATGCCATTCCCCCTCATTTGCATGCGCGGATCAGAGGATGATCAAGACAGAGGTTAATGAATCGGGTTGGAGAGAAATCAGTTCGTAAATGGGTTGCTTAGTGGTCGGAACTTGATCGGTGGATTTAGTGAATCTAGCCCTAAATCTCATTATTCCCCTAATTATTTCTGCTTCAAACATTTAAAAATACTGGCTGCCAGTGTTAATTGCCACTACTTACATGTGTGGGCTTCTGAGACTAGGATGCTATAGGTATAAATGAGATGTTTCACGCTGAGAGGAGTGTTTATGCCCGCCCTGTGTAAAGATTAAGTTAGTTAAAAATACCGGACCCTGAAGCAGTTCCTGCATACAAAATATGCATGGTAGCAGTGGTGTATTCTGTGACGTTCAGTATTAGTTGAGCTATATGCCATACCGGATACACTCAGATAAGTTATAAATATTCAAAAGTCTAGTCAGTTAAAGCCGATATATTTAATATTTATGAAGATGCATTAAATAATATATGCCTGAGCTGATGAGGAAGCCTAGCAGCTTGTAACTCCATAAAACTTTGGTGGCTTTTTGCACCATGGAGCCGCTTCTGAAGGCTCAATAAGCATTTATTTGCCTAGAGGTTGATTGTTCAGCACTACTATTCGCTCTACAAAAGACTATTTATGAAAATATGATTGGTTTGGATTTTTGACTAAATATTGGTATAGGTTTAAGTAGCAGCATTTATATTGTGGAAATGATCACTTTCAATGTTTCAGTACTAGCACCTTATATGTAGGTGCTTCTGCATGATGCAGTTCTTTGTTTCCATGTATAGCCTTTTAAAATTGCTTTGCAATCGATATATGTCAGCAAATATGCATTTGTGTGCTTATAAGTAGAGAATGACATGGGGGCCGTGGTCACCGCAGTAAATCCGCAGGAATGGAGACATTTGCAACTGATTTACCACAAGAATGGGGACAAGACCTTTCACCACCCCGCGAGAGCATCTCCAAGATCTCCTGATAGCATTGGAGCCTCATGGCCTTCCAACATGGCATCAGCATTCTTGAAACCCATCTTGCACCAACCTTGGACATGCCCAACTTTTCATGAATTATTTTCTAAACTGTACCTGCCAAGATGCCCATTTCTTCAGCTATTTAGGAAAACTTGCCTGACAAAATTAAATCCTCATCTTTCTTGCACATTTCGGTGGAAGTTGCTTCCACAGGCCATCCAGTGTGAGGGTCATCTTCAAAGGACTCCCTACCCCAGATAAAACTGCTTACTCCAAAATTTTACTTTGTAGGATGATGCGGCAGACTCACCATAAACTGCAGTCACCATTATCTCTTTCTCTTGAGAGATACCATGTGCCTATCCCAGGCCATTTTGAATTCAGACAGTCTCTGTCTCCACCACCTCTTCTGGGAGACTGTTCCATGCATCTACCACCCTCTCCGTAAAAAGTATTTCCTTAGATTACTCCGGAGCCTAACGCCTCTTAACTTCGTCCTATGCCCTCTCATTGCAGAGTTTCCTTTCAAATGAAAGAGACTCGACTCATGCGCATTTACATTACGTTGGTATTTAAATCTCTCTATCATATCTCCCCTCTCCCGCCTTTCCTCCAAAGCTGAAGCAAAATGACTGATTTTTCCCACTTCTGAATTAATGACCATGTGCTAATTTTGCCTTTAAAAAAAACCTTAACACATGAGCTCCTAACACCACCTATTTTGTAGGTGGAAAGGGCTCTTGTGCTAAACAATTAGTGCATGGTAATGCCTCATGATTAACACCATCAGCCCACTCACTCTCTTTCTAACACACTCCCTTCCAAGAAAATTAAATAACTTTTTTTAGCATATGGTATGACCATTTTATCATGAATACCAGCACACATCCCATGGTAAGTCCTTTTTAATGTGTGGTAAGCAGGACCCCTGAAGATATAATACAGGGGTGTCCACAAAAACACTCCTTGATTTTAAATGGTTACAAAACCAAAACTTATTGGAATATGTTTATAAATAAGATGACAGCAAATACAAGACCCAAAAAGCACGGTTGGCAAGATCTTACACAATCGCTGCACTTTCACCCTTATAAGCTGCAACTAGTGCAGAAGTTACAACCTTCAGATAATGCAATGTGACAAAATGACCAGGTGCTCCTCAAGTGGCCCCCGAGATCACTGGATATTACTATTTGTGACTTTTTCTTTTGGGGGATAAGTGAAAGACAGAGTGTATGTACCCACAACTATGGATGATCTGCAGGAACGCATCACTGAAACTATAAACGCAATCATGCTGGATATGCTTTGGAGAGTCTGGTCCGAGCTCAATTATCACATCAATGTTTGCCGAGTAACAGGTGGGACTCGTGAGAACTGACTGCAGCCATTCAGAAAGCAGGGCGGACCCAGGCAGCAGCGCACTCCTGCCGGCCCATACACCGCTAGACCACCAGGCTTCAGGGGACATTTAAAAAATTTAAAAAGGTACTGCGGGGGGGAGGGGGGTTTAAAAGGAAGGGCGGGAGGCCATGTTATTAAAGGGTACAGAGAGGAGTGGGCGAGGGAGGATTGTTAGCCGGCTGGGACAGATCCCTCCTGTCTCAGCCTACCACTAGACCACCAGAGGTGAGGGGGTGGCAGGTTACAGGTCAGGGAAGTGGGGGACAGGGTGCAGAGCCTGGCAGGGAGTGAGGGAGGCTGGGTGCACAATTTGGTTCAGAATGTTTTTTTTCTTGTTTTCCTACTCTAAATCTAGGGTGCGTCTTATGGAGCGAAAAATACGGTGCTGCAATGGGGAAATGGAAAGGCAACAGGCAGTTGCCATTACTTAGGTTCAAGTGGAAATGCTTTAGAGAAGAAGTAGTTTTTAAAGGATTGTCTTAAACTTTAAAAATGAAAGTTCTGTGCGCAGATGGAGTGGATTGTTATTCCAGAGATTAGGGGAACAACCGAAAAGGATGAACGTTCTGGTTGAGTGTGAGCAGATCTGAAGGTAGGTAGCCACTACTAGGAGATGCTTCTGGCATGAATGCAGTGAGCGGTTTGGGGAACAAGGGATAAGATGTTTGAGTAATGGCAGATGATGTTTAATGCGAGCAAGTGCAAAGGGATGCTTGTGAGAAAGAGGAACCCCTAACTACAGCTGTGCGATGAAAACTAAAGCTAAGGTTTTCAACGAATTTGCCACTTGATTATTTATGTGCTTCTTCGTTTCTGTATACAACTTTTTGATTCAAATTTGTCAATGTACATTATACAAACAAGATATAATGTTTTTCTCATAATATTTCTGTGTTAGTGGTATAAAAACACATTTCTCTCAGTTACACGTTTTTGTAATTAGACAAGACTGTGGTATAGGTTCAACATACTTTTGCATTTGCTGCTCTAACGGAAAATGATTTAAGTGACCTCTGACCACAATACTGGGGAGTGTAAGGAAAGCTGTCCTTTTCTTACAGTCTGTTAGCATACACCCTCCTCCAAGTAAGCAGAATGGAATGAGGGAGAGATTTAATCATCTTTTCCACTTTGACTGTACAACTCCAACAGGAAAAAAAATGCACAGATCCAGAGGAAACAAAATTGAGGGGCTGCCAAAAGCTGTCCATTTCTTTCTCTACAATATTGTTAAAATCATATTCTCCTTTACACTGCTAAGACTCCCATTACCTCTTGCCTAGACTACTGCAACCTGCTTCTCACTCACCTGCCGCTAAAACATCTCTCTTCCTTTCAATCTGTTCAGAACTCTGCTGCACACCTCATATTCTGCCAATGTTGCTATGACCACATTACCCCTCTCCTCAAGTCACTTCATTGGCTCCCCATGTTTCCACATAGGGTTCAAACTCCTCTTACTGACCTACAAGTGTATTCACTCCACAGCTCCTCAACAGCTTTCCTCGCTCCCTCCAGGCACTCTGCTCATTGGATAAGTCTCTCTTATCTGTACCCTTATCTGCACTGAAAAGCACAGTTACTTACCGTAACAGGTGTTATCCAGGGACAGCAGGCAGATATTCTTAACACATGGGTGACGTCACCGACGGAGCCCTCGGTACGGACCTTTTTAACTAGAAGTTTCTAGTTGGCCGCACCGCGCGTGCGCGAGTGCCTTCCCGCCCGACGGAGGAGTGCGTGGTCCCCAGTTAGGATAAGCCAGCTAAGAAGCCAACCCGGGGAGGTGGGTGGGACGTAAGAATATCTGCCTGCTGTCCCTGGATAACACCTGTTACGGTAAGTAACTGTGCTTTATCCCAGGACAAGCAGGCAGCATATTCTTAACACATGGGTGACCTCCAAGCTAACAAAGAGGGAGGTGGGATGGTTGGCCATTAGGAAAATAAATTTTGTAACACAGATTGGCCGAAGTGTCCATCCCGTCTGGAGAACGCATCCAGACAGTAGTGAGTAGTGAACGTGTGAACTGAGGACCAAGTGGCCGCCTTGCAGATTTCCTCGATGGGCGTGGAGCGGAGGAAAGCCACAGAAGCAGCCATAGCTCGGACTCTGTGGGCCGTGACAGTTCCTTCCAGTGAGAGACCGGCCCGAGCGTAGCAGAAAGCAATACAGGCAGCAAGCCAATTTGAAAGTGTCCGTTTGGAGACAGGACGACCCAAACGGTTGGGGTCGAAAGACAAAAAGAGCTGAGGGGCTGTTCGGTGAGCTCTGGTACGATCAAGATAGTAAGCAAGGGCACGCTTACAATCCAGCGTGTGCAACGCCTGTTCCCCAGGATGCGAGTGAGGCTTAGGGAAGAAGACGGGCAGCACAATGGACTGGTTGAGGTGAAAAGCTGAGACCACCTTGGGGAGGAATTTAGGGTGGGTACGCAGAACAACCTTGTCATGGTGAAAAACAGTGAAAGGTGGGTCGGCAACCAGTGCATGCAGTTCGCTAACCCTCCTGGCAGAGGTGATGGCAATTAGGAAAAGCACCTTCCAGGTAAGAAGCCTGAGAGAAGTTGTGGCAAGAGGCTCAAACGGAGGTTTCATGAGAGCTGAGAGAACCACATTCAGGTCCCAGACGACAGGAGGAGGCTTGAGAGGCGGTTTGATGTTGAAGAGTCCTCTCATGAATCTGGAAACCAGAGGATGAGCCGTGAGGGGTTTTCCGAGAATAGGCTCATGAAACGCAGTGATGGCACTGAGGTGGACTCTGATGGAGGTAGTTTTGAGGCCAGCGTTGGACAGTGAGAGCAAATATTCCAAGACAGTTTCCACCGCTAAGGAGGTGGGTTCTTGATGATGCCGGAGACACCAGGAGGAAAATCTGGTCCACTTCTGATGGTAACATTGGAGAGTGGCCGGTTTCCTGGAAGCGTCCAAAATGAGGCGGACCGGTTGAGATAGATTCTCCGGAGAGGTCAGCCCGAGAGAAACCAAGCTGTCAGGTGGAGCGAAGACAGATTGGGATGTAGCAGAGACTGATGCTGTTGCGTAAGTAGAGTAGGAAACACAGGAAGTAGAAAGGGTTCCCTGGAGCTGAGCTGGAGCAGGAGTGAGAACCAGTGTTGGCGAGGCCACCGAGGTGCGATAAGAATCATGGTGGCGTGGTCTTTGCGGAGTTTGGACAAGGTCCGCAACATCAGAGGAAGTGGAGGGAAGGCATACAGGAACCGATCCCTCCAATCGAGCAGGAATGCATCCGGGGCCAGACGGTGAGGAGAGAAGAGTCTGGAGCAGAATTGGGGCAGCTGATGATTGTGAGGTGCTGCAAAGAGGTCCACCTGAGGAGTGCCCCATCGAGCAAAGATGGAGAGCAGAGTCGGAGGGTCCAACGTCCACTCGTGGGGTTGAAGGATGCGACTGAGATTGTCGGCCAGAGAGTTCTGTTCGCCCTGGATATAGACCGCCCTGAGAAAAAGATTGCGGTCCGTGGCCCAGGTCCAGATGCGCAGAGCCTCCAAACAAAGGGGGCGAGATCCGGTGCCGCCTTGCTTGTTTATGTAGTACATGGCGACTTGATTGTCCGTGCACAGGAGGAGGACTTGAGGGCAGAGAAGATGTTGGAAAGCCTTGAGGGCATAGAACATGGCTCTGAGTTCCAGGAAATTGATGTGATGACGACGCTCTTGTGGGGTCCAAAGTCCCTGGGTGCGTAGATCTCCTAGGTGAGCTCCCCACGCGTAGGGGGACGCATCTGTGGTGATGATCATAGAGTGGGGGGGCAGATGAAAGAGCAGACCCCTGGAAAGATTTGAGGAGTTCAACCACCATTGGAGAGATTGCTGAAGAGATGATGTCACAGAGATGGGATGAGAAAGAAGATCCGTAGTCTGTGACCACTGGTTGGCGAGAGTCCACTGAGGCGTGCGAAGGTGGAGACGTGCCAGAGGAAGGACATGCACCGTCGAGGCCATGTGACCCAGGAGGACCATCATCTGTCGGGCAGGAATGGAGGGATGCATGAGCACCTGACGACAGAGGTGGAGTAGGGTCCGCTGACGATCGGAGGGGAGAAAAGCCCTCATTAGTGTGGTGTCCAGAACTGCTCCAATGAATTGAAGTCGCTGGGTGGGAAGCAGATGCGACTTGGGGTAGTTGATCTCGAACCCCAGGAGGTGGAGGAGAGAGATGGTGTGATGAGTAGCCTGTAGCACAAGTTGAGACGTAGGTGCTTTCACCAACCAATCGTCCAAATAGGGGAACACCTGGAGGTTGTGAGACCTGAGGAAGGCCGCTACCACTATAAGGCACTTGGTGAAGACCCTGGGTGAGGAAGCGAGGCCGAACGGTAGCACCTTGTACTGATAGTGATGGTGCAGTACCTGGAACCGCAGGTAGCGGCGAGAATTCTGATTGATGGAGATGTGAGTGTAGGCCTCTTTGAGGTCCAGGGAACATAGCCAGTCGTGTTGAGAAAGAAGAGGGTAGAGCGTGGCAAGGGAGAGCATTCTGAACTTCTCCTTGACCAGACATTTGTTGAGGTCCCTGAGATCGAGAATGGGACGGAGGTCTCCCGTCTTTTTGGGTACCAGGAAGTAGCGGGAGTAGAATCCCTGCCCCCTTTGATCTGGAGGTACTTCTTCGATGGCATTGAGAAGGAGGAGGGATTGAACCTCCCTCAGGAGGAGGGGGGTTTGAGATGAGTTTGAAGCAGACTCTACGGGAAGGTTGTCCGGAGGTAGAGTCTGGAAGTTGAGAGAGTAGCCGTGGCGGATGATGTTGAGGACCCACTGGTCCGATGTAATGATTTCCCAACGGCTGGAGAAAATGGTGAGACGACCTCCGATGGGTTGTGGAAGAGGTAGCAAGGGTGGATGACTGGCTATGCCCTGGAGAGAAGAGTCAAAAGGGCTGAGTTTGTTTAGTAGGCTGAGGAGGCTTAGAGGGTTGAGAGGCCTGAGATCGAGCCTGAGCGTGATGTTGCTGTTGACGGGGCCGCCTAGATTGCTGGGGAGGCGGATTGAGTGGTCTGGCTGAGAACCTCCGTTGATAAGATGTTTGTGGCCGATAAGGTCGGGTAGGCGGTGCCTTCTTTTTCGGCTTGATCAGGGTGTCCCACCTGGTCTCATGGGCAGAGAGTTTCTGGGTGGTGGAATCCAGTGACTCTCCAAAAAGCTCATCCCCGAGACAGGGGGCGTTGGCCAGACGGTCCTGGTGGTTGATGTCCAGGTCGGAGACTCTGAGCCAGGCCAAGCGACGCATGGCTACAGCCATGGCAGAGGCCCGAGAGGTGAGCTCGAAGGAGTCGTATATCGAGCGGACCATATACTTGCGCATTTGGAGAAGGCCAGAGATGTGCTGTTGGAATAGCGGGACCTTGCGCTCAGGTAGGTACTTCTGGAGGGCAGACAGCTGTTGGACCAAGTGTTTGAGATAGAAGGAAAAATGGAAGGAATAGTTGTTTGCCCTGTTGGCAAGCATGGCATTTTGGTAAAGCCTCTTGCCAAACTTGTCCATGGTCTTACCTTCTCTGCCAGGAGGGGTAGAGGCATAGACACTGGAGCCCTGAGTCTTTTTTAAGGTGGATTCCACCAGAAGGGACTCATGGGGCAATTGAGATTTGTCGAATCCAG
This sequence comes from Geotrypetes seraphini, assembly GCF_902459505.1. Classification (NCBI taxonomy): domain Eukaryota; kingdom Metazoa; phylum Chordata; class Amphibia; order Gymnophiona; family Dermophiidae; genus Geotrypetes; species Geotrypetes seraphini. The sequence goes on from NC_047098.1 coordinate 28,780,942, forward strand.
GAATAGGGATGACACGGTAAAGGTTGTCCAGTTTACGGGGAGCTCCCGGTACCGTGAGGGGATTTTCCAAGTTTTTGTAGAATGTCTCCCGTAGGATGTCATGCACGGGAAGCTTGAGGAACTCCTTAGGAGGTTGCTCAAAGTCTAAGGCTTCTAAAAAGGCTTGGGACTTTTTGGAGTCAGATTCCAGGGGAAGGGACAGAGCAGCAGACATTTCCCTCAGAAATTTAGAAAAAGAGGACTGTTCAGGTTTAGAGGTGGCATCAGGTGCCGATGGTTCCTCATCAGATGAGGAGGGATCCTCCTCGGTACCGAGAGGAGTCTCCTCCCATAAATCAGGATCCCTGACCTCTGGTGCATGTCGGGACACCGGGGTGGAGGGTGCGGTGTGGCGAGTCTTGGACAAAGATTTACCAGAGCGCACCGAAACGGTACCAGGGGAGGACGATCGGCGTCGTTCTCGGTCCCGAGAAGAGTGCCGTACCGCCTGGTGCCGAGGAGGATCCACTGTGGGTTGAGAATGAACCACTGGATCATCATGAAGTTGTTGGGCCGAAAGGATCGGCATCGAGGTGTTTACCGGTACCGAAGGAGTGGACACCGGGGGCTCGGTGCGGGGCTCGGGCCGGTCTGGTACCGGAAGGAGCGGTGCCAGGATAGAGGGTAGCAGTTGTTCAAGTTGTTTCTTCAACTGCTCCTGAAGCTGAGTTTGTAGAATGGCCGAGATACGGTCATCTAGGGGTGGCATCGGAACCGCTTTCTTTTTCTTCGGTTCCTTGGATGCCGCTCCACGCCCCGGCGATGAGGAGGCCGATGACGAGGCACTCACCAATATCGGGGCGGAGCGTTTACGGGACCGGTGCGATGCCGGTAGGGACGGTGTCGCCCCCGTAGCAGGAGGGCGCTCGAGGGAAGAGGAAGGCTTCTTAGCCGGCTTACCTGGCGCCAGTGGCGCCGATGCGGGGTCGGTCGGTGTCGAGCTTGACGGTGCCGATTTTTGCGGTACCGCCGTTGAAGGTGAGGAATCCATCGCCGACTCGGTGCCGAAGAGAAGGGTTTGCTGGATTCTTCGGTTTTTAAGAGTTCGTTTTTGCAAAGTGGCACAGCGGGTGCAGGAGTCCGCCCGATGCTCCGGACCCAGGCACTGAAAACACCAATTGTGTGGGTCAGATACGGAGATCGGGCGTGCACACCGCTGGCACTTCTTAAAACCGACCTGCGGGGGCATGAAGGGGAAGATAGCCTCCGCAAAATCGAAGTCCGAGGCCTGTATAATGGCAACAGGCCCCGCCGGGGCAAAAACGAAAGAACAGGAAAAAATCAAAGTTTTTTTTTTTTTTTTTTTTTGCAATTCAAATAAAAAGGAAACCCGAAGGTAGAGGGAGAAAAATTTAGAACAAAAGCGCGAGCGGGAAGGCAAAAAGTGATTTCAATGGCCGTTGAAAAAATACACGCGTCTTCTTCGCTCCGCGGAAACGAAGAAACTGGGGACCACGCACTCCTCCGTCGGGCGGGAAGGCACTCGCGCACGCGCGGTGCGGCCAACTAGAAACTTCTAGTTAAAAAGGTCCGTACCGAGGGCTCCGTCGGTGACGTCACCCATGTGTTAAGAATATGCTGCCTGCTTGTCCTGGGATAACCATTATTGCCTCCCTACTAGATTCCCTCCACTCTCTGTTCAGCCAGGGCACAAGTGCGCTAGTCCTCCAGTTCAACTTGAGTAGTGCCTTCGACTTGGTCGACCATTCCATCCTCTTAGACTGCTTAGCGTCAATCGGTCTCTCAGGCAATGTTCTAAAATGGTTCCAGGGATTCCTTACAAAAAGGTCATACCAAGTTTACAGCGACAACACACATTCTTCCAGCTGGGTAAACACATGTGGGGTCCCGGAAGGCTCTCCCCTCTCCCCCACTCTCTTCAACATCTACCTGGCTGCACTAGGGAACCTTTTGCAAGACCTGAAAATTAAATTTTACATTTACGCCAACGACATTTCCATAATCTTTCCCCTAACCAGCGTAACTCCTGAGACGAAAAGCCATCTGGCATCCATCCTCAAGCAAATCGAATTATGGATGTCCGACTTCAAATTGAAACTCAACTCAAATAAAACCAAATTCTTCCTGGCCAGTCCAAACGACAAAATCAAAGACTCTTCAATCTCCCTTAACGGTCAAACCTTTCCCATCACAGACTCCATAAAAATTCTAGGAGTGACTCTAGACCACAACCTCTCCTTTGAAACTCACACCGACCTACTAGTCAGAAAATGCTTCTCCTCCCTATGGAAATTAAGAACCATCAGAAAATACTTTGATGCTCCCTCATTTCGCTTACTGGTCCAATCCTCCATCCTGAGCTTACTCAACTATTGCAACATTATCTAACTGGGTTCCTTCAAAAAATTATTCAAAGACTACGTATCATCTAAAATTCAGCAATTTGACTGATCTATGGGCTGAAAAAATGGGAACACATTACTCCCTACTACCAAAAACTCCACTGGCTACCCCAGAAGCAAGAGTGCTGTTCAAGTTTGCCTGCCTCTGCTACAAATCCATTCATGGTTTGGTCCCCCACTTTACCATGGATCATCCAACCAGGCCCACTCGCAAAGCTCATCTCTTTAGCCATCCAACTCTAAAAGCCTGCCGTTTCAAAAGACATCTGAACAGAACTCTAGCCTTCCAAGTAGGTTATCTAAATGACTGGCTGTGCAATATCTTCTCACGCTCCTCATCCTACTTAAACTGCAGAAAATTATTAAAAACAAATCTATTTAACCGATTTGTAGCCCAAGACACCTACCCTTGCCCCCTAGATCTCCTTTCTCCTCCCTCCCGCTCACCTACTCCTAACCCCTTATATTGTACCAGCTCCCCTACTTACATCTATTAATTGTATCTATTTTGCGGATTGTTCCTATTCACCGATTGTATTTGCAGATTGTACCCTTTCTCTGATTGTACCTATTTGCTGATTGTCCAGCCCTTCTTTATTGTAAACCGCCTCGAACGTCTACGGTTTTAGCGGTATATAAGAAATAAATTATTATTATCCTCTACGGCCAACTCCAGACTCTGTCCCTTCTTCATTTTTGCTCCATATGCCTCGAAAAAACTGCCCGACTCAGTACGTCAAGCTCTGTCTCTGGCAGTATTCAAATCTAGACTCAAAACCCACTTCTTTGAAGCTCCTTTCAATTCCAAACTCCAACCCACCTTCTAAGCACCAATATCATTCCCTCTATAATTCACCCACCTGAGCACCTTCTTTGTCTGTCTTGACTAGATTGTAATCTCTTTTAAGCAGGGACTGTATCTTCTATGTTTTGATGTACAGCACTGCTTATGTCAAGTAGTGCTCTAGAAACGATAAGTATTAATAGTTAAAAAGAGGGAACAAATGCAATGATAACAAAATGGATGAAGAGAAATAGGTTTTATGGCAAGACACAGAAAAAAAAAAAAAAAAAAGATCAGAACACACAGCAAGATCAAGGTGCAAGGAAAGATTATAAAACTTGGCCTCAGATGTGTGTTGGTATGTTTCTTTAAAAACTTGTCAATAAATATATATTTTTAAAAACAAACCAAAAAAACATTTAAGATTGATACTGAAAATCTCACCCCGAGTCTTTACCTCCTATAATGAAGATTTCTTATATGGCTTCTGTAAAAAAAGGAATTGGAGTGGCTTTGTTTGAGCAATTTGAGGATATGGATGTTTTGGATCTCTCAGTAATATTAGAAAACTTTGCTAATGCACATCTGTATAAAAGTTCTAGCTTGATTGCTAATTGGAAATTGTAGAAATAAAGAATTGTGGATGCTAAGACTTGCTTCTGAACAGAGTAAAAGTTTTGTCATTAACCCCCCCCCCAAAAAAAAAAATAAAAAAATAAAAAAAAATCTTGGCCTCTCTTCTGAATGGCCACCTCATTCTTCCTGTAGCTGGAGTGACCACAAACGAACCTCTGCAGCCCCCTCCTCTCTATTGCTGCCTGTATTCCCACCTCCTGCAGCCTCAGACTGATGCCTAATAGTGCTGCCCATTTCAGGGAAAAATTTTTCGATTTGATTTGGGCTATTTGAATCAATTTTTTTATTCAATTTTTCCTGCCCAGTCGGGCAATTTGTCAAATGACTTATAGGTTTATTTTGTAGCCTTTTTAACCACCTGCCCACATTTGCTTTCTCCAAACCCACACTGGTGTTAGGTCCTACGGGTGACCTCAAAACATTCCGAAAAGAAATCAAAACCCTGCTTTTCAAAAAATTCATCCAAATATCTTAACCCCTCCTCACCTACCTCCAGATAATTCTCCCCTATAAAATCCTCCCCAAATCACCTACCAAGTAAACAGATCCCTGAAATGTATTGTAATCTTACCTACTCCAAATGTAATCTATTTGTTTACATCACACAGTTCTGCACCGTCAATTTGCTATCAAACTTGTAAATCCCCTCAGAATCTTACCAGCTATATCTCCTCTGTTGTTAAAAAAAAAAATAAGTGTATCTTCACTGGAAAATGTCCAGTCAAATCTTTTGTAATCCGCCTTGAACTGCAAGGTATAGGCGGAATAGAAATCCGTAATGTAATGTAATGTAATGTCCTAGCTCACGCTCGCTGTCTAAAACCAGATCTGGCAGGATACACATTTCAAATCTGACATATTTTATTCACCAAATATTAAATAAAAAATTTTTTCTATCTTTTGTTGCCTAGTCATTTTATTATTCAAATCATGATGGTCCCAGGCTCTGGTTTCTGTTTGTCTTCTGTTAAAATAGCTCGCCAGGGTCTCCTGCCCATTTAACATTTTCTACTTTCTCCATCTTCCATCTCTGCACCTTCCCTTCCACTGCCATAGCCAATATTTCTGTTCTTTCCTAATGTCTACCATCTCTCTCTATCTTCCTGCCTTGTGCCCTGGATTAAATCTCTCTATTCCCATCTATGCAGCATCTCTCTCTTCCTCCCCTCTTATCATCATGTGCAACATTTCTTTTTCTCTCCCCATGCACCATCTCTCTGCCCTCCACCCTATGTCCAACATTTCTCCTGTCTTCTCATGCATATCCCCCTCCCCTCCACCATATGCAGGATTTCTCCCTCTCACCCCTTTCTACCTCTTTGTTGCATCTCCCCTTCCTCTCCTCCACCCCATATCCAACAATTTTTTTGTTGCTCATGGCCTGCCCTGCCAGGGCTTCACTCTGCCACATTTCTTCCTCTCTCCTCTCACATACAACAGCTTTTCCTCCTATCCCCTATGCAGCACCTCCCAACTGACCCCACCCACTGGGAGATCTAACATACTTTTCAGTCTCCCAAAGCTGCAGCAGCAGTAGGCCAGCAGAGGCAGCACTGTGTACAGGCTGATCATGGCCTGCCCTGCCAGGGCTTCCCTCTGCCACATCAGTGATACGCAGAGGGATATCTCCAGCAGGGCAGGCCGCAAGAATCCTGTTCAGAGCGCTGTCTCTATCAGTTGGCCACTGCTGCTTTAGGAAGTCCAAAGGTTATATAAGGTCTTGGGTGGGGGTGTTGGTCACTAAATCAATGAGGCCAGTTTTTTTTTCTGATAATGAATCAATTCAAACTAGCGAATCGGGCAGCACTAGCGCCTGGCTTTAGCCCCTCCTAATCAGGCATTCAGGAGCGACTACAAACCAACCTCTGAAGCCACCCCCATCCCTCTCTTGCTGCCTGTAACTCCGCCTCCTGCATCCTCAGACTAGTGCTTAACTACTACCAGGCTGTAGCCCAGTGGTCTCAAACTTGCGGCCTGGGGGCCACATGTGGCCCACCAGGTACTATTTTGAGACCCTTGGTATGTTTATCATAATTATATAAGTAAAATAAAACAGTTTCTTGATCTTATGTTTCTTTAGCTATAAATTATAATATTGTTATTAAGACTTAGCCAAAAGGAAAGATTTATAAACTATAAAGAGTTTTACCTCATGCAAAATTGTCATTTCTTTAATAAGACATTAACTATTTTTTCTGAGGCCCTCCAAGTACCTACAAATCCAAAATGTGGCCCCACAAAGGGTTTGAATTTGAGACCACTGCTGTAGCCCCTCCCAATCACTCAGGTGACCTCACAAACCTTGCTACATATTTAAACAAAGCCCTCTCTGGATGGCGCAAGCTGCTGGCACGTGAACAAGAAGCATGTGTTCCTTAGTGTGTCTCCTGAGGGCACCCCTCTCTCCTCATCTTCGACTCCCAACTTTTCATTTTCTACCCACATTCAACAGACTGCTAAAGCCTGTCGCTTCTCTCTCTACATCACCAAAATTCACTCCTTCCTCTCTCTGCACACTTCCCAGACCCTTGTCCACTCTCGTAACCTCACGCTTAGACTACTGCAATCTACTTTTAACAGCCTCTCCCCCACTGCAATCTGTACAAAACTCTGCTGCACGACATATCTTCTGCCTACCTCGCTATACTCGCCTCTCTCTCTTCAAATCACTTCATTAGCTCCCTTTCTGCCTTCGCATACAGTAACTTCTATTCCTAAACTACACGTGTCTGCAGCCCTTCAGTATCTCTCTTCTCAAACACCTCCCAGAGAACTCCGTTCCTCATACAAATTGCTTTTATCTGTACCCTACTCCACTTCAAATTCCAGACTTCATTCCTTTTAGCTTGCTGCCCTCTATGCCTGGAATAAACTACCTGAGTCCATCTGCCATGTCCCTTCCCTTATTCAAAAGTAGGCTGAAAACCCACCTTTTTGAGACAGCCTTCAACTCATAACCCTACTCCCCTCTGGCCACCACCCTAGCCAGCAGTTTAACCAACCCCTACCCTGGCATCCTGTTTGTCTTGATTGTTTAGATTGTAAATTCACTCGAAAAGGGACTGTCTCCTTTGTGATTCTGTACTCGGATTGTAAACCAACCACCAGGTACCCAAATTTTGTGAGCCAGTCCATAGGGCTATCAGGAAAACCTTCATCAACCCAGGAAAATGACACAGTTGTTCACCATCTTTTTTTAACTCTTTATAAAGTTCGCAGCAAAAAAATTAATTCATTTCAGCTACCAGATTTTTTAAAATACTTGTTATAGGGGGAGGAAGGGAGAAGGTGGGAGCAAAAGAAATTTATTAAGTAAATACCTAGAACCTTGGAAGGGATATCTTATGGTTTGAGATTATATACATCTTGGGAAATGAATAAGCAAGTCACACCTACTACTTAACGTTGGCATAAAAATAATCAAATCCTCCCACAACAAATTGACTGCACAATTAAGTTATGGAAGTTGCTGCCCTAGGATATAATCAAGATTAACAGAACAGGTTAAGAAAAGGTTAGAACAAGTTCCTGGAGGACATGTCCATTAACATGTGATCTGGGAATCATCACCTCTTTTGTTGAGTGAAAATAAACAAGCAGCTCTCCATTAGGATCTGCCAGGTACTGCCAACTGATCTGGAATTGCCACTATCAGTAAGAGAATGCAGAGCTCAATGGGCCATTGTTCTGACACAGCATGAAGCTTCTTATATAAACCTCATAAACAAAAGCAAAAGGCAGAAAAAAAGAGAGACATAAAATAAGGTTGAAAGAATTCTTATAGATTTGTGTAGCTCATAATAATACCTAAAGGATTAGAATCTTTTGTATCCAAAAAGTATTTAACAATTTTTTTCACTTTCACAGGGTCTAAATAAGTCGGGCACCTCATTTAATTTTAAACTTCTCCTTGACCTGTACTTGTAACCTTTCTCTAAAATCAGTTTTGCATCATGAACCACTATATCACCTTCTCATATAGGGGTCCTTTTACTAAGGTGCGCTAGCCGTTTTAGTGCACGCTAAACGCTAACGCATCCATAGGATATAATGGGCACGTCAGTGTTTAGCGTGTGCTAAAATGGCTAGATCACCTTAGTAAAAGGACCACATAATGAGGCTATTCTCTACACAGTACCTAAGTTGTTAGCAAATTTTAGAATGACTAGGATACCATGACAGCTTTGAATTGGTCTAATCTGGGCAGTTTGAAACATCAAGCCTTCTCAAATAGAAATATGCATACAGTAAAATACTGTACATTGTTTCTTAAGAATGTAACAAATGCCTTTCGGGGTTGGACAAATGGTCCACTGAAATCAGCATCTTGTGTTTTGATAGCAGCCAGTGCAGTCATTTGGAAGAACCCAACAGATCTATAGCAAATAAGTTAATATTACTCACTTCTAAAAGAGATGAAGACACTCAAATCTATTTAGCCAATAAAACAATCCAGCATTCCAGAAGGTTGTCCAAACCTTTGTTTAATGGCTACAGTACTAACCTTGAACATTCTCTGGCAACAAGTTTCCACAGGAAAAAAAAAAAAAAAAGGTTTTAAATCTGAACATGCAAAACAACAAATAAACTCCACATCATTCACATCCTTTATTAAATATGGTAGCACAATTCCTAATAACATATCTTTAGTGACTTGGCAATAATTCAGGATCATAAAGCTTCCCGACAATTAAAAGATTACCACCACAAGTTGATCGAGTTAAGTTTCTGAACTGAAGCAAAAGTAAAGTCATTCAAAGAGGAAGTAATTCTTCTTGTAAGAAGCAATTTCCACAGAAAAACGAGTATTCGCTTAAAGACAAACATTTAAGAATTGTCCTCGTAATACAGTACAGTACATGCATATTTTTATTCACTCGGGGGAGAGAAAAAAAATAAAAAATAAGATGCTGGGACAAGTCCAAGAAGGGAAAGAGCCTAGAACAAGTTCCCTTTCAAAACTCTGCAGGCAGCCTCAACCCACAAGTTGAACGGGAACGTCCACAGGGCAGGCAGCGCTTAGGTTCTTGTCAAGCGCTCTCACAGGAGAGACACCAACCCGCACGCGGTCTGCTGCCCTCAACACACCCCTCGTCCCACATCCGGAGACCGAGGGACCGCTCCCCCCCCAAAAAAAAATACCTCCTGCGGTCTGCCATCTCGCCCCGAAACCCCCCTCCCCGCTCCAACGTCAAACTCTTACCTGAGGTCGCCCACCACCAATCCCGCAGCTTTCCTTCTCTCGTGACCCGTCCCCTCCGACAAAAGCGCTCCCTCGGAGGCGTCCCGCCTCGCCGGAAGCAGGAAGTTGCGTCAGAGGAGGAAGTTGCTTACCTGTAACGGTAGTTCTCCGCGGACAGACGATCTTCCAGCCGCACGTGTGCGGCTGCAAGATCACTCTGTGGAGAACTGAACAAAAAAAAAAAAAATAGTTGCGTCGGAGAAGGAAAGCTGGGGAGGCCTGTCGCAGGCGAGCTCAAAGACAAGCTGGACAGAAAGAGCTGCACGGGGGTGGGGAGGTTAGTTCTTGCAGCGTTCCCGTAGGAGCCTCTCATTGATCAACTACCTAGCTAGGGTCCTCCAAAACATTCGAGTCCCCGTACCGCCTCCTACTCCCTTCCGAGATTCAGCGCAGTCGCTCTCGCTGTCTGCCCTAGCCTGGCTCACGCACGAGCTAACGGCATCAGAAGTCGCCTGGTCTACTGGCGCAGGCGTGTGGTTTCACTTGCAGCTGCTGCACGTGGAGAGCGCTAGAGCCACGTGCCAATAGGTCAGGGGCTGACCTCGTGCCAGTGGGCTGATGATTGACTGGACTCTGAGTAGTTGCTGCATAGGGCTAGTTCACCTGGTTTACCGAGATCCCGTCCCTGGCTTCCCGTTTACTGGAGATCCAATTTTAAAGGTGCAACTGTAATTTTCAAAATCCTATATGGTATTTTTTTCTCTCCTTTGGTTCCTGTCTTATTTAATTCACAAGAAATCTCTAATTCTAGGAGGTCTCAGAAATATAAACTGTTAAAGGAATAAATATATGGCCAATTGTTGTTGATCATTTTCTTTTTAATTCTTAGAAGTTTGGAATGACCTTCCTTCTATAATTTTTATAAAGTGCTGAAAAAGACATATTTATTTCAGAAATTTACTAATGATCCTTCTTTTTCAAATAATCATAGAAACATAGAAAGATGACGGCAGAAAAGGGCCATAGCACATCAAGTCTGCCCACTCCACTGACCCACCCCAATAGTCTAGATGCTAGTGACTCGACCTATGTAGGGATCCCACGTAAGTGTCCCATTTTCTCTTAAAGTCGAGCACGCCGGTGGCCTCGACCACCTGCACCGGAAGCTCATTCCAGTGGTCCACCACCCTTTCCGTGAAAAAATACTTCCTGGTGTCACTATTAAATTTCCCCCCTCTAAGTTTAAGCAGATGCCCTCTTGTGGTCGAGGGTCCTTTGGGGAAGAGAATGTCATCTTCCACCTCGACACGTCCCGTGATGAACTTAAATGTCTCAATCATGTCCCCCCTCTCCCTGCGTTCCTCTAGAGTGTAGAGCCGCAGTCTGCTCAGTCTCTCTTCGTACGAGAGACCCTTGAACCCCAAGACCATCCTAGTGGCCATCCGCTGAACCGACTCGACTCTAAGCACGTCTTTACGGTAATGTGGCCTCCAGAATTGCACACAGTATTCCAGGTGAGGTCTCACCATGGTTCTGTACAGCGGCATTATGACTTCTGGTTTCCGACTGACAAAACTTCTATTGATACATCCCATCATTTGCCTTGCCTTGGATGTGGCCTTCTCCACCTGTTTGGCAGCCTTCATGTCTGCACTGATGATTACTCCCAAATCTCGTTCTACTGAGGTCCTAGCTAATGTTACTCCATTTAAGGTGTAAGTTCTGCACGGATTTCTGCTACCGAGGTGCATGACCTTACATTTCATAGCATTGAAGCCTAGCTGCCATGTCGAGGACCAGTTTTCCAACATACGAAGGTCCTTTGTCATGCTATCCTGTAAAAAGCTTCCACTTACTATGTTGCACAGTTTTGCGTCATCGGCGAATAATGTTGCTTTACCCTGTAGTCCTAGTGTCAAGTCCCTTATAAATATGTTAAAAAGGAGAGGACCAAGGACCGAGCCCTGCGGCACTCCGCTGGTCACCTCCGATGCTTCAGATAGGGTACCGTTAACCACTACCCTCTGAAGTCTACCACTCAGCCAATCATTGACCCATGCAGTTATCGTCTCACCCAACCCCATTGATTTCATCTTGTTTAGCAGCCATCTTGTTTAGCAGCCTGCTAAATAAAATTCTGGCCCAAAAGTTATAGTTTCTGTTCTAATCTCATGTATCATTTTATTAATGTTTTGTTAACCGAGCCAAGACCTCCTGTTGAGATGAATTGGTATAAAAGATTACATTAGATTAGATTTAGCACCAAAGCTGTTAATAATGCAGCAGAAGTTATAAGATAGGCACCCATGCTGAAGCATGTCTTTTTTTTTTTTTTTTTTTTTTTTTTTTTTTTTTAGATCTGTGCTAGGTCTACAAATACTTTTTTGCATAAAATAATGCATAAGTTAGGAGGCTGAGTTAAGGGCAAACTGGTGATCAGCATAGGTAACATGACCATTTATTTTTTTCATCAAAACGGGACATCTATTAATATTCAGTCCCGCCCTAGTCCCACCCCCAATCCCACCCTAGCCTCGCCCCCAATTTCTTCCATTCATTTTTCATGTACACACAATATCTTATTTCATAATGGTAACCATAAAATTTTTTTAAAAAACCACAAAGCATCCTATACGCAGAGAAAATGTTAATTATTTATAGTTGGGGGGGTTTTCAACGATGTCACCTCAGTAACTATAGAAAAATAGACAAATATAGTGCAAAATATAAACAGCAGATATAAATTCTCAAAACTGACACATTTTTATCACTAAATTGAAAATAAAATCATTTTTCCTACCTTTGCTGTCTGGTGATTTCATGAGTCTCTGGTTGCGTTTCCCTCTGACTGTGCATCCTATCTCTTATTTCTTTCTGCACTCAGGCCCAACAATTGTCCCTTTCTATTCCCTCCCTCCTTCCTTCCTATGTCCTTAGTGCCCCCAGTACCTTCCTATGTCCTTAGTGTCCCCAGCGCCTCCTTCCTATGTCCTTAGTGCCCCCAGATCCAGTGTCAGTTCTCCTTTGTACCTTTGTTCCAGGTCTCCCTTTCTCTCTCTCCCTCCTCTGTTATGATCTTGTCTCTCTCTGCTCTTCCTCAGGGGCTCTCTCCCTCTGTCTGCACCTCCCAAAGTCCTGCTTCTGCCTCCTGTCTTTCCCCTTTGGTCCAGGCCTTTATCTCTCTAGTCTTTCTTCTACTTACAACCCCCCCCCCCCCCTTCTCTGCCATTTTCTCTCCTTCCTATGTCTCCTCACTGCTTCCAGCCTTTGTCCCACCCCCTCCCAAAAAGCCTACCGGCCTACCTCCCCAAAGCCAGCCTTCCCCAAAGCCAGTCTACCTGTCTCCCTCAAAGTCAGCCAGTCTGCCTGCCTACCTCCCCCAGAGCCAGCCAGCCTACCTGCCTCCCCCAGAGCCTGCCTGCCTACCTCCCCCAAAGCCTGCCTACCTCCCTCCCCCAGAGCCAGCCAGCCTGCCTGCCTACCTCCCCAAAGCCAGCCTTCCCCAAAGCCAGTCTGCCTGTCTCCCTCAAAGTCAGACAGTCTGCCTCCCTCCCTCCACCAGAGCCAGCCTGCCTGCCTGCCTACCTCCTTCCCCCCTACCGCGGAAAACAAAAGCCTCCCTCCAGGCCCGATTTAGGTCCACCACTGCTGCTCCTCTGCTGCAAACTACTTGAACCCGGAAGCCTTCTTTCTGATGTTGGAGAGGACGTTCCGGGCCAGCCAGGCAGCGATTGGCTGGCCCGGAACGTCCTCTCCAATGTCAGAATTGACGTCGGGAAGAAGGCTTCCGGGTTCGAGTAGTTTGCAGCAGAGGAGCAGCAGCGGTGGACCTAAATCGGGCCTGGAGGGAGGCTTTTTTTTTTTGGTGCGGCAGGGAGGGACAGGAAGCGATCGCCTGTCCCGTTGTCCCTGCGCACAGCTTCCGGACACTGTCTCTGAAAATGGGACATTTTGGGCATCCCAAAGCTGTGTGTGAGGACAGCGGGACAGGGGATCCGAAAACGGGACATATGGTCACCTTAGTTATAGGTATAGCATAAAATTGAGCTGTTCTGAATATAACTAAAGTCAACTAAATAAAATGTTTACTTTATAGGCATGCATGTTGACAAAGTTGCCGTTTTTATGGTTTAAGGTAGTCTCATTACAAAAAAAGTATCACTTCATTCTTTTTCGTTGGTTTTATTTATTAACATCTGTTTTGGTGTTTTAAAATAGGCTAAGGGGCAATCACACCACTTTATCCATGTACCAATTTAAATGGTTGGAACCACTGGATGAGCATAAAGATAAGAGCTAGTGGTACAGAACTAAATAATTTATAAAATAACTAGTCTTTAAGCCCATTACATTAACGGGTGCTAGAGTAGATGTCTGTCTGGGTATTTTTTTTCTTTGTCTCTCTCTCTCTCTCTCTTTGTCATTTTTTCTGTCTGTGAATCTCCCTGTGTCCTTAGTGCCCTCAGTGTTTCCTTCCTATGTCCTTAGTGCCCCCAGTGCCCCTTTCTATGTCCTCAGTGCCCCCAGTGCCTCCTTCCTCACCTCACCCCCCCCCCCGATGCCAGCCTGCCTGCGTCCCAGCCCCCTGAGCAGCATGTTTCCATGGAAACCACCCCAACCCCCCCATGCCAGCCTGCCTGCCTGCCTCCCATCCCTCTGAGCAGCATGTTTCCATGGAAACCCCCCCCATGCCATCCTGCCTGCCTGCCTTCCATTAAACCCCCCCCCACCCCCCTCTGATGCCAGCTAGCCTGCCTCCCATCCCCCTTCCACTGAAACCCCCCCCACCCCACCCCCTATGCCATCCTGCCTGCCTGCCTTCCATTGAACCCCCCCACCCCCCTCCAATGCCAGCCTGCCTGCCTGCCTCCCATTTTAATGTGCAGGATCAGGCACCACAAATCCCATGCAGTTGCTGAAGCAAAAAGTAGGCTAGGGAGACTTTAAAGTGCACCTTCGAGAGGGAAAGCTGCTTCCTCGCTGCTTTGGAAGAGAATTAGTTTGTTTCAAAGGCAGTGGGGTTAGGATAGAGCTGGTTGTTGGGTGGAAATGCATCAAACTCTGAAATTAGCTGGGGATGCAAAATTCCTTGCACAGATCTTGTATGACAGCTTATCCTTGAACTTCTTTTACATTCTGGAAGACTGCCAACTATTTTAATGTTTCTATTGTATACTTCTTTCCTGTCTTTGTTCTAAACAGTGCATTCAAAGTTCCTTAAAAATCTCTGCATAAGCTTTATATCATAGTGTTATCTCTATTCAGATCTTCTTTCATTCTCTTAATATGCTTATAAAGGGGTGGCCTCTAGATCAGTGTTTCTCAACACAAGGTATGCGTACCCTTAGGGGTATGCAGCCTGGCCACTGCGGAGGATATTCCTTCCCTTCCAACCCCCCCCCCCCCCCCCCCCCGTCCATCCAAGCTGCTGGGGATCCCTCCTTCCTGTCTGCCCCCCTCTGCTGAAGCTTCCTGGCTGCCCTCCCTCTGAAACTGACCCACAGGACTTCTCTCCGATGTCATAGGAAAGCCTTCCGGGTGGGGGGTTTCCCAGTTACCTCCTTGTTCGAGCCGCACTCGCTCCTTGTGCATTCAGCGGCTATTGCAGGGACGCACAGGCAGCACGTAGCTGACCTGGAAACCCCTCCGACGTCAGAGCCGACATAGGAGGGAAGGCTTGTGGGTCAGCCACATGCAACTTGGGGCTACTTAGCTTGAAGAAGTTGAGAAACACTGCTCTAGATCTGAACATAGCAAAGGAGATTGGGTCGCCTGTGCAAAGGCTCCCTTCCTCCTTTTTCCTACTAGTGGTATCTCCCTTTCTGCATCCAAACATATTGCTAGCACACCTTACTGTCCTCTTTGTAGATCATCCTAGGTCAGGGGTAGGCAATTCCGGTCCTCGAGAGCCATAGCCGTCAGGTTTTCAGGATATCCACAATAAATATGCATGAGATAGATTTGCATCTCAAGGAGGCAGTGCATGCAAATCCATCTCATACATATTCATTGTGGATATCCTGAAAACGTGACCTAGCTCCGGCTCTTGAGGACCGGAATTGCCTATCCCTGTCCTAGGTCATTTGATTAAATCATACCTCTGGCCTTTAATGTTGGGCATGTGGATGGACACAGTGGAAATTATAGTAGTGTCCTCTATATTCTCTACTGCCAGTTCAGCATTTTACAAGAGTAGCGAGGAGGCTGGAGTGAATGCCACTAATAAGACTGAGATGAAAGATATATTCCACGCTTAAGGATGACATTCCAGAATATATGTAGCCATGCATTAAATTGTTTATTTTAAACAGAACAAAAGTAGATTCATTGATTAGTGGGAGAGAGAAAGAACTGCAATCGCAGCAGGTTTTGTGTTGGCCCAACGCCTTAGACTTTATATCTCTGATGAAACATGCAGATGTCTGCTCCTGAAGAAAGTTGGCTCGCTTCACAGACTGTGACATTTTAGTTTTGTGTGATTTCTGGAAGGACTCTACATAAGCTGAGATACTTTTCTGGCTTTTAAATCCAGTGCTCTGTCTGTTTTATGAAGCAATATTTCTATAATGCTGCTTGTCAGCTTTCTGGGTTATTTTTGCTGCTTCATAGAAGGGGATTTTAAAATCATGATAGAAGGAGATATTCTTGAGAAGCTTTTTAAACTGTTGGGTTCCCCCCACCCCAAGCTTTAATATTCAAAGTTCAAAGGGAAGGAGACGGATAATAATACTGTTTGAAGTCAGAGTACTTCAGAAGTGTTGGCTCACTCCCTCCCATTTCAACTTGATTTAATATACAGGCAGTCCTCGAGTTACAGACGCCCAACTTAAGTACGATTCATACTTAAGAACGTGGTTGAGATTTCATTTGATTTCACTGAGCAGTATTTCCAGTGGCAAAGACACCTACACTTCTCCTGCAGCAGATTCCGGAATGATACATGATCACATTAAGAACAGTGTGTGGTTATGCATGCTGTATCTTACAGGGAACACTGGTTGGGACAGTTGACACTTTTGTCAGCTGGGAGCAGAGATAAGCAGAAGAGGCATGCGCACAACAGGGGAAGGAGGGACAGAAAGGAGGAGGGGTGCCAGCGCCCTGAGCAGCGGCCCCCCCTTACTGTATCACTGCATCCGCCTCACCCCCATCTTATAATCTTTAATTTAAAAAACAATCAATTAAAAGTTGTGCACGGAATTCCACACAGCACCTAGCGACGCCTAAGTCGAGGTGCCTTCCGATGCCTATCGACGCCTACCTGAAAAATAGGCATCGCTAGGTGTCCGAGATAGGCACCAGTACATTAGGCCAGATAAAACCTGGCCTAATATACCAGTGCCTACTTCCACGACGCCTAGCAACACCTAAGGAAGTGTAGACACCACTAGGCATGATTCTATAAAGGATACCTAGCAGTTGATTGTGGACTGGTGCCTATAAATTAGACGCAGTTAGGTGCCATTAATAGAATTAGGCCCTTACTGACAATTAGGGGGTTACGTTAGAATTTCTTGTCTTTGGTTGGAAGGGAAAAATAAGGAAGAAATTAAGGGCCCCTTTTTACAAAGCCGTGGTAGTAATTCCCCCCACAGCAAATGCACCAAAGCCCATAGGAATTGAATGGGTTTTGGTGCATTTGCTGTGAGGGAATCACTATTGTGGCTTTGTAAAAGGAGCCCTAAGTCAATTTCAGGGATATCTTGTATACAGTAATTATCTTATTAGGGCTTTGGTAATTTTACAAAGGGAACCATGCTAGGCTCTACACCTAATAGAGACAGAAACAAATTTTCAGGCTGAAAGAATAAAACTAATCCAAACCTGTATTACACAAGAGCAAATGGACAGCACCACAGTGGGTTAAGCAGAGAAACAATGTAAAAAAAAAAAAAAATTGGTTAGTTAATTTTATGTTTGCAGGATGGCTGAAGAAAAGGTAGGGACTTGGCAGGGCTTTCACTCTTTTCTTTCAATGGGTACTTAAAGGGAATGGGACTTGATATACTGAGTTTGTGTATTCTATACAGGTACTTATTTTGTACCTGGGGCTTTAAACATTTGTCTCATATTCTGAAGACTTATCATTCTGGGGGGGGGTCCTTCATATTATTCAACTATGAGTTTTCTCCGCTATCATTTCCTTCCAAATCCATCCCACTAGTACCTTTATTTGCTGCTAGGAGGATAGTTATAGATATTATCGCAGTCATATTGTACAATGCTCCCCTCCCTCTTTATTCCTTTAGTATGTTTCGTGTGAGGTTCGTATTAATTGGAATCAAGATCACCACACACACACACAAAAAAAGCCACCGAGCTCTCAAACGCTAACGTAGGCTTTCAGTGTCAATTACTGTCTTACCTCGAAACCTTAACCTATAAGATCTTAGACTCCTCAAACCACATATGAGAAAGGCCACCAAATTGACATCGCAGCCTTCATGACCCAACCCTTCATTTACACCTCAAACGGAAATTGGTCCCGGTCTCTCTGGTCAGACCACTACACATACACCTTCAATATCAACTGGGCTAAAAGCAAACTCAAACCAAAATCCCAAAGCTTAACTTATGAATCACATAAATACATCGACCCCTCCATACTCTGGAATAGAGAATGACACGGGGAAAAATTCTGTCACCGTCCCGTCCCCAGACCACCATCCTCTGCACTGCCCCGTCAACGCTGGTCCTTTCACCGCCCCGTCCCTGTCTCTGCCGTCCCCTTCACCGCCCCATCACCGTCCCCGCTGTCTCTTTCACCGCCCCGTCACTGTCACCGTCTTCAGCGTCTTCTCCTCTCCATCCCCCCATCCCCAGCACCCTTCACGCGGTCCAGCAGCTCCCTCCCGCCGGCTAGCTGTGCATTTCCCTCCCTCCTTTTCCCTTACCTTTTCTTCTTGAAACTGGCGATTTCTATAAGGCTACGAGTTGTATTACAGCCGGAGCCTTGAAGTTGTGTCGGGTTGCCTGCTAGAAAAGTCTCCTCCGATGCAACCAGAAACAGGAAGTTGCGTCAGAGGAGACTTTTTCCAGCAGGCAACACGACGCAACTTCAAGGCTCCGGCTGTAATACAGCTCGTAGCCTTATAGAAATCACCAGTTTCAAGAAGAAAAGGTAAGGGAAAAGGAGGGAGGGAGATGCATGGACGGCCGGCGGGAGAGAGTGGGCTGCCGGATCGAACGCACGTTCACCGCGCATTCACTACTTGTTCACCGCCCCGTACTACCATTCACCGCTCCACGGGGTGGTGAATGGCCTTGTCCCCGAACTTGCGGTGACCTTTTTTTTTGGTCACCATTTTGGCGGGTTACCCGCAGCTAGCCGCGGGTAACAACCACTGTGTCATTCTCTACTCTGGAAACTCTACGCAACAATCCAAGAAAGTAACCCCAAAAATTTCATCTCACAATGGTGCACACTAAATATAGCTATCTTAGATGAGCTAGCCCCATACAAACAAAAACCAGAATCAGCAGACAATCAGACAAATGGTTCAACAAAGAGCTACTCCTACTCAAAAGACTGCAGACGATTAGAAAGAAAATGGAGAAAAAGCAACCAAGAACACACTAAAATATCATGGAGAAAACTAAACCAACAATACAAGCAAAAGCTAAAAGAGAAGGACACACTACACCAACCAAATAGGCACAGAAACTCAAGACACAAAAAAAGTATTCCAATTACTAAAAGAACTCACAGATACTAAACCCTTCCTGGCCAATAACGACAACCCATCCCCTTCAGCTACCCTTTTAGCTGAATACTTTAAAAACAAAATTACAACTGCCAGGACTACCTTCACTGGAACCCCAACTCACTTAGAAGAGATCACAATGCCCCCCTCAGAAAAAGAATCAGCTGTAGCAGACAGAACTTGGTCCCACTTCTCCACTATACAATGGACCGACCTTAACAAACTCTATAAAAAATACAGCCACCTCAACCACTGCCCTCCATACCTGTTAAAAACATCTAGTACTATATTTCGCACTCTCTTCTTACAATGGATACAAACCATGCTCACAAACGGCCTTTTCCCGCAAGACCTCAGTGAAATCATTGTCACCCCGATCCTAAAAGACCTTAAAGGAACAACAGATCAACCATCCAACTACAGACCCATAGCCTCAATACCACTTTATGTCAAGCTAATGGAAGGCCTCGTAGCTAAACTCCTCACCAACTACCTAGAAAACCACAACTTACTCCACAATACACAGTCTGGTTTCAGAACCAATTACAGCACAGAGACACTACTAGAATCCCTCCTGGACACAGCTAGACAACACCTAAGCACAGGCAGAAAAATGCTGATTATACAACTAGATCCCACTGCAGCATTGACCTGGTGCACCATGACATCCTACTACAAATACTAGATTCAATAGGAATCACAGGTAAAGTACACACATGGTTTCAAGGATTCCTACAATCCAGGACATTCAGAGTAAAGTTAAACAAAGAAAAATCAGAACCATGGTCCAACCCCTGCGGTGTACCCCAAGGATCACCTTTATCCCCAACACTCTTCAACCTCTACATTGCATCCCTCGGCACCTGCCTAGACAAATTAGGCTTAACCTCCTATAGTTATGCAGATGACATCACCATTCTCCTTCCTTTTGATCAACTAACGCCCTCCATGACAGACACACTACACAGAACACTAAAAATAGTAGCAATATAGATGAAAGATCACAAACTGAAACTGAATCCAGACAAAACAAAATTCATACTCCTCAAAAATAACAAATCCCCAACCATAACAAACCTAGAAATAAACTATCACATACCCCATTCAACCCACTCTAAAACTTCTGGGAATGATGATAGACAGATGCTGTACCATGCAACCACAAAACAAAAAAACAATACAGAAATCATTCGCAGTCATGAGAAACCTAAAGCAAGTTTGAAAATTATTCAACAGAAAACCATTCCAGCTCATGGTCCAGTCCTTAGTCCTAGGTCTTCTAGACTACTGCAACATCATCTATCTCTCCTGCCCCGCAACCATGATAAAACAACTACAAACAGTACAAAACACAGCTCTGAGACTTATCTATTCACTGAGGAAACACGACCATATCACAGCAGCATACCTCAAATCACACTGATTCCCAATACAATCAAGAATACTATCAAAATTCTACTGTCTACTATTTAAAACAGCCCAGCCTACTTGAACAACCGCCTAATCCAAACTTCCATTACCAGACATAGGAGAACCCACACACCATTCACACACCCTCCAATCAGAGACGTCAAATGAAAAAAAAATCTAGCCACACAAGCTGCAAAACTAGACTACCAACTCTCCAATTTACTGATCACAACCCCAGACTACAAAACTTTCAGAAAAGAAATAAAAACCATGCTATTCAAGAAATCCTTAGAGACAAACTAACACCGCAAGAATCATCTCAATCCCCTGAAGCAACCCGCTCCACTCTGTAATACCTCTGGAAATGTCTAGATAACTTATTATGTAATCCACCTTGAACCGCAAGGTAATGGCGGAATAGAAATCACTAATGTAATGATCTACAATATCTACTCCCAAACTCAGTGTTAACTAACAAAACCATAAGCACCATGCAAGACAAAAAATAAGCAAAGAAAGGCAAACTTTACATGTTTGCAGTTGCTGCATCGGAACACTCCATCCTGATTGGCCAAGCGTATAATCTCTCCAGTTGGAATGCACTCAATTTTCAGTTCCATGTTGCACAGGTCAATATCCAATATCTGACTAAACTGTTCTTCTCTATATGGCTGTCGAGCATAAGCAGTGCCTTTCCTGGAGACAAGCTGCAGCAGTTCTATTCTGTAAACTGACAGAGACCACAGCACCGTGCATCTCCTACATGCACCTTCTTAGAAAGCTTCATGAGTCAGAGAATGGTACAAGCAAGAACTGGATTGTTGTGCAGATGTAAATATAGACTTGTGTGAATTTTGACAACAATTGAAGTTCAAGTGGTTGCTTCCACTAGATCATAATTTTTTCCTCAGGACACCATATCTGTTCCAACATCTAGTAATTTTTGGCTCTGATCAGTACTGTAAACTTGGTACATGTTCAAATGTTGTTCAGAGAATTTTGCAAAGGTCAGGTCATTAGAGCTGCAGCTTCACAATTGTTAGCAGTTCTCCGGGGGCCTAATATTGCTCATTCTGAGATTCTGTAAAGAGAATAAAATGGCATATGTGCTTTAAACTAAAAGAAAAGCAGAAAAATCTCATGTTATATTTAATCCCCCAGATTCTATATATGGCGCTTTGCCCATCCACAACATCCACTTTCTCCTACTCTCCCTAAGAGATTCCATGTGCCTGTCCCATGCTTTCTTGAATTCAAACACAGTGTCTCCACCGCCTTTACCAGGAGCCTATTCAACGCATCTACCACCCTTTCTGTAAAAAAAGTATTTCCTTAGCTTACTCCTGAGCCAATCATCTCAACTTCATCCTCATTATGGAGCTTCCTTTCAATTGAAAGAGACTCGCCTCATGGTTTATAGTTTATTATTTGTAGTCTGTCTTTATGCAAGGCAGATCACAACATCACATTAGAGAGTTGCACGTGGACAGAAATCCCACCCATCCCCGCCAGGATTCTCTCCGTCCCCACCTATCCCCGCCAGGATCCTCTCCATCTCCGCCCGTCCCCATAAAAAGCAGCAATTACTTCTGACAGGATCATCAATTCCACAGTTTCTTTTGTGATTGCGCTGCTGTTTTCCTTGTGGAATCTCTTTGGTGGAACCCTTTTTTTGTTTTCTGTTCAGGTAATTAACTTATAAACCCCCTCTTTTACTAAGGCTGACAAGTCCATTATATTATATGGACGAACCCTGCTTCCAAAGTCTTCCATCCCCGTGGGAGTCCCGTTGGCTAGAGGGGGGTCCCCGTGGAAGTCCCATGGGTCAGAGGGGGGTCCCCGTGGGAGTCCCTTGGATTAGGGGGGATTCCCGCGGGACCCCCGCAAGATTCCCGCGATCCCCGTTCCCGTACAGACCTCATCACATGCATAATTTAAAACAGTACAAAAGTAAACAAAAAAAAAACCCCACTCATACATTCATACTGCGAGAGTGTCAGTGTAACATACATCAACAAGAATGTCATCACGCTGGTCTTTGAAAAGGGAAGATGAGCTGATTCAGTTAATCAAAATCTGCATCATTGAGAGGCATATTTCATCTGGCCAAAAAGATGTCTCTTCGACAGTTTCTTAAATTGACACAAATCTTTCTGTTGTCAAAAATATGCTGAAAGCATGTTCCATTCCATAAGCATTTATGCCACATAGGAGGGAATGTCATACCATCTCTATGTCTGCTTATATCTTATCTCCTCCTCTGTTCTATCGTTATGAAGTTTCTTTTTCTCCTCCCCATCTCTTTCTTTTTCATTACATATGATAAAATGCTTACTTGTAAACCACTTAGAAAGAATACTACTGATTGAGTGATATATTAAACACTGATTAAGCCTGGAAAATTGGAATAAAAGGAAGAGAATAGGAGAAATCCAGGGAGCTTAGCACCCACAACAGTTTTTTTTAAATAAAAACAATGCCAACCTAGAATCAGTGGGTCTCACTAACCCAGCCCCTCCTCCCTCTTTCAATCATGCAGATTCTCAGACAGTGAAACGTTAAAATAGCCTTTTCTGGAGGCCTGGTTGCCATGGGTTGCAATATATATAACCCTCTCTTTTCCAAGCCAAACCTCACTTAAGATTTTCTGGGAGGAGAAGTTTAGGAAATTCTGCTGTGGATTACAATTAGGTCAGAGTTTCTCTCTTCTCTGGATTTCTAATATCCGTCACTGACCCTATATCCTGTTATTCTTGAGTCAAACGTGTATGTTTCTATCAGTTCACACATTTGTGTCCCAGATAGGTCTGATGGAAGAATGTCTACCCCGGGAAGCACAAGGGAGGAAGTTTGGAAATAATGTTGGCAGTTATTCAGCTCTGGCTTTGTACAAGCAGAATAATTCCTCATTTTAAGGAAAACATCATTCAGATTTCTTTGAGCTGCCCTGTCTGCAACAGCAGATTCATTTGGGACAGTTTCATTTGTGTGCTGTCACTTCAATTCTAGTCAAGGAAATGCTGGTGATGTAAACAACGGTTCTTATCAGACAGTATTTTTAGAGTCTAGAAGGTATGCAATTTGTCTTTGCAATATTTCCTGTTTCTGTGCTATCATTTTATACCAAGTCACAATTGAAATGGGGTAACTATGAATAAATAAAGGGGAAATTATTTGAAATCCAAACATATAAACAACCCCTTTCAACAGCTATAAACTTGTTCATTGAAAGTGATATCAACAGTAATTACAATTCATAGTCGTATCACATATGCTCAGAGACCTGGAGACTGTGAAGATATTTATCTCACTTGAGGTCTAACTGACCAAGCATTGCATATGGATGTAGAAGCAGAAATATTCAATAACTTGAGCAATTTCAGACTCCAAGAAACTGAAATAAACTTATATTGAAGCTGTAATCTCAAAATTCATTGGACCATGTTTCATTGTCTGCCTCCGGGAACCCAAATTGAAATTCAAATGTAAGAGTTCCTGGTCCCTGAAAATTTCAGAAAAATGTTTAATGCTTCTGCTTTTTTAATGATTGGTCGATTAGATCTCAAGTGAGAAATATCTTCACAGAGTCTCCAGGTCTCTGAGAATATGCGACTCTACTATAGGGTTCCAAAATTATTAATGGAAAATGTCAAATATCACAAAATAGCCAATGAAGGTAAATCAATCACGGATAGGACATAATGTGTTACAAATGCTTGCGATTCTATTTCTACTGCTAAGCCAACTGGGGAAAGACCTACAATGCCCAAGTATTTGAAAATGCTAAAAGTAGAAACACTTAAATGGGGCCTTCTTAGATAGGACCCTAGCATTTCAAGCTGGTAGACAACAATCTTGGTTAGGTAAATGTATTCAACAAGCTATGTTATCCTATTGCAGTTTTCAGAAATTAATTAAGACCACTTTGTTCGATACGTTTATTACTTAGTGAGTTGTATTAATGAAATTCTATTTTACAAATATTTGTATTTTTTCCTGTATTATTGTATTTCGCTGATTGTCCCACTCTTTTTAGTGTAAACTGCCTAGAACTTTTGGTTATGGCTGTATAAAAGAATAAAGTTATTATTATTATTATCATTGGTCATAAAACACCAGTGTGTTTTTTTTCTTTATTATTGTGAATTACATCTACAATAATGTGCATTTAATCCCTATATTTATATGATCAATTACTGGCAGTTTCAAGGATGTTCTTCTTTAAATGCTTTTCATTTTTTTATTTTTAAGTAGAACCTGTAACATATTGCATTTAAAATTCAACTTAGCTTAAAATTACTTAAAATAGCACTTAGCTTGTTCCCGACGGAACCTTGGCCTGTCCGTTTCACTGTTAAACGGCTTCTTCAGGGGTAGTGCTGTATTCCAAAATGCAAACTCAAAGACGTTTTTATCGATCAATTACAAGTGCACTGGCTATTATGTTATCGAGCCAACTGAGTGTCAGGAGCAGAGCTAAAAACTGCTTCTGTGGTTTTGTAAAAAGGAGGGTGTCAGTAAAAGTAACCAGTTACTGTACTTCAATTTTGCCACTTTTACTTAAAAAGAAGTACAGGAAACAATGATTACTTTTACTGAAATAATAAGTTCACCAATTTTTACTACTTTTACTTAGATACATCTGATGTTTGCAGTTAAAATAAAATAGAAAAATGGAAACAAGATGTAAATGACAATTCCTCCATAAACCAAATGATGCAGCAAAAACTGAAACAGCTTTTTGCTAATGCAAACCCCATAACACAAACAACAGTGGATCATTTCATCTTAAATTTTGCTCTTCAGGGACTACAGCCTATGAGAACAGTGGAGGGGCCTGTGTTTGTTGAACTGGTTACTGGTCTCCAGCCAAAGAGAACAGTGATGAGTTGAGTCACTTTGAAGTGGGGATGAAGCTGAAGCTGGTTGCAATTCTGGTTGAACAGACATATGTCTCTACCGCAACAGACATCCCATGGAAAAATTTATATTGACAGTCGTTAGAGAGGAAGTCGTGTCTGGCTTTAAGAAGATTGAAGGGTTTGTACAAATTTGGCATTCTTGTATCAGTTCTCAAAAACATTATATGGAGTTTGCAATCAGAAGAAAAATTGTTATAACAACAACAGACAGTGATTAAATCTTTGAGAAAGCCTTCTCTGTAATTGGACAGCATGATGATGAAGATGCAAATGAGGAATTAGACAGCACTCTTTTCTATAAGGACATCAAGTGTTTCAGATAGATTTTCTTGATCAATACCTGCAGACCTAGTTAGAAGACATAAGTAGTATTACAGCCTGGTCTGATTTGAACGAGCTTTTTTTGGCTGTGCTGGTTTAATAATGACTCAGAAGTGCACCCGTATGAGTGATTTTCAAAATTTAGTTTTACTAAAAGCAAAGTGGATTGAACTATAGAACAATGAAGTTGTTGAGATAAAAACATTGAATAGTAGTTAATTCACAGTAGTTGTAGTAAACTAAACTAAAACTTAGCTTTGTATACCGAGGTCTTCAACCAAAATGGAGCTCGACTCGATTAACAGAAACTAAAAGAAATACAAAGAAAAAAAAGAAAATAACAGTCAAAAAGTTTTTATAGATTGGCGAAAAAGTTGAAAAGGACCAGGACCCCTGAAGATAAGAGGAAGTTCGTTCCATAGTTGAGATAATTTGAAGAGCAAGGATTGACTGAAATTTTGGATTCGTTTGATTCCTTTCACTGAAGGAACAGAGAGTTTGAATTGTTGGGTGCCTCTTGCAAAGGAGAATCTATAAGCATTCCATTCAAAAAGTATTATATTAGGCAATAACGTTTTTACTTCCACTTAAGTAAATTTAATGTGTTTTTCAAAAGGAGGACATGTCTGGGGAAATCTGGACATCTGGTAACCCTAACCATAGAAAGAGGGGGGGGGAGGGGAACATGCTGAGGGAAGCACTGGGAAAGGAACGAGAAATTGATAGAGAAACAGGGAAAGGAAAGAGTAGACATAGGCACTAATAGACTGTGAGAAGAAGAGAGATGGAATGTGAAAGAGAGAACAGAAGTTGTTTTTTTGCTTATTAGAATAACAACATCTTTTTGTGTATTGCTGGTGAATAGTAACATTCTTTAACCCAGCCACCTTTCACTTTTTCAGATTATTAATAAGATGTATTTCTTGCAATAAATATATATCACCCATCCTTTTAATGGGAGTTTTCTTTCTCTTAATTGGGAATAAATTCAAGGAATACATTTTAATTTTAGACCTTTATATTGTATTAATGAAATTATAGCAATATCTGAAATATAAGAACATAAGAATAGCCTTACTGGGTCAGACCAATGGTCCATCAAGCCCAGTAGCCCGTTCTCATGGTGGCCAATCCAGGTCCCTAGTACCTGGCCAAAACCCAAGGAGTAGCAACATTCCAGCATCTCAAAGAATAGCAAGATTCCAGAACCCCAATGGGAGCAACATTCTAGAGCTGAGATTGTGATGTCATAATGCCTCATCAGAGCCAACCTCATCAGTGATGTTACAATGGCTTGATTGTCCTATACTTGATAAACTCAGAGAAGCCTCCATCCAACTTAATGGCCAAACATTTGAAATAGCAAGTTATATCAAAATCCTGGGAGTAACTATAGACCGACTGACTAAAAAATGCTTCACTATTTTATGGAAACTAAGAACTGTAAAATATATTTTGGCATGGCGTCCTTTAGGATACTAGTTCAAGCCACCATCCTATCCACCTTAGATTACTGTAATATCACATAGCTAGGGTCAACCAAGAAAACACTACAAAGACTTCACCTGGTTCAAAACGCTGCTGTACGTTTGATCTTTGGACTGAAAAGGTTTGACCATATAACCCCTTTTTACATCCTACTCCATTGGCTCCCTTTTGAAGCTAGAGTCATTTTTAAATTCAGCTGCTTCTGTTATAAAGCTATCTTTGGATTACTACCATCATACTTATCTTCCCAATTAAATCCTTTCACATCTAACAAGAACACAAGAAACTTGGGCATGTTCATGTACCCTACTCCGAAAGCCTGCCGTTATAAAAGTTTTTTTTAGATAAAACTCTAGCCTTTCAAGCAGGGAGAATGAACTCTTGGATGTTTTCTCTGATTGCCCACTCCCAATCCTACTTTGAGTTTAGAAAATCACTGAAAACCTATCTGTTTGGTAAATTTATGCAATGACTTCACTTTCCTTTACTCTGCATTGTATCATGTTGTATTTTATTGTATTGTATAGCATTAAATCCTACCGATTCCTACTGTATCTTGCATCTTCACTGATATGCCTCAGTTCTCTTGCTGTGAACCGCCCGGATCTTCTGGTTGGGCGGTAAATAAGAAATAAAATTATTATTATTATACTAGGCACACATAAGAGCATAAGAACAGCCATATTGGGTCAGACCAATGGCCATTTAGCCTAGTAGCATGTCCTCACGGTGGCCAATCCAGGTCCCTAGTACCTGGCCAAAACCCAAGGAGTAGCAACATTCCAGCATCTTAAAGAATAGCAAGATTCCGGAACCCCAATGGGAGCAACATTCTAGAGCTGAGATTGTGATGTCATAATGCCTCATTCCACAGTGCCTCAGAGCCAACCTCATCAGTGATGTTACAATGGCTTGATTGTCCTATACTTGGCACACATAAGAGCATAAAAACAGCCATACTAGGTCAGACCAATGGCCATCTAGCCTAGTAGCCTGTCCTCACGATGGCCAATCCAGGTCCCTAGTACCTGGCCAAAACCCAAGGAGTAGCAACATTCCATGCTACCGATCCAGGGCAAGCAGTGGCTTCCCCCCTGTCTTTCTCAATACATATTCCACATATTCACCATCCTTTCCATGAAGAAGTATTTTCTTAGATTACTCCCGAGTCTGTCCTCTTTCACCTTCATCCTATATCCCCCTCATTCCAGAGCTTCCTTTCAAATGAAAGGACTCATTTTCTGTACGTTTATGCCTCAGAAGTATTTAAATATCTCTATTATATTTACACTCTCCCATTGTTACACAAACTACACTAAGCAGAAGGGGGGAAAAACTTCACAGCTTACATATGAGCATGAAATTGTAGCAAAAAAAAATTCTGAACAAGCAGTACTTAGTAAGCTACTGTATATCATTGTTGCAAATTTAATAGAACTGCACCTGGGAACAACTGCCTTTTTGGAGAGCAGAAGAAAAGAAGAAACAAAAGGAGAGAACGTCATAGGAAAGAATGTGGAAGAATGATAAGGAGCAGAGGAAGAAGCAACAGAGGAAAAAATAAATACAAGGAAAGAGATGCATAGGAGGAAGCAGAAGAAACAGGAGTGATGAGGGGAGGGAAAAGGACAGACAAGTGGTAGATGGGATGAGTAAGAAAAGGGGAAAAATAAAAAACGGAAAAAGAAGAACAGGGAAATAAAGTAAGGGGAAGCAACAGAATGAAAGAGTTGTGTGGCAGCAGAAGGGTAGAGAAGTGTGGAAATTAAAGAGAGGGAAAGGAAGAATAAAGGTGGAAACAATGCAGGAAATGAGAGAGGAAAGTGAAGGGCAAATCAGAAGGTAATACAGCAGAGGGAGAGAGAGAGACTCAGTAGAGAGAAGCTGATCAGAAAGGAGGGAGGAAGCGAGGGAATCAGGAGAGGAAAGAAACAATGATCAGGAAAGAGGGAGAGCAAACAAGCTGGAGTCATGACATTAAAATACAAGAGAAAGAAGGGAGAAAGAGAGAGAAAGGCAGGGGTTGCAGAGAGGGTTATGCAGGAAAAAGAGGAAATAAATGGCCCAGCCCATCCTGCAATTACCTAGGAGCCTTAGTAGGAGAGCAGACAGCCCAAGCTTGGATTGTTGAGTTCAGGAAGACTGTGACCTACGTTCCAGAAAAAAAATATTTGTCAAATAGTGCCAGATAAAGTTAATAAGAAGTGATGCTTTTTATCAGACCTACACATACAAATACTGGGAACATATATCTGACAATAATTAGATAAACTCATTTTTTAAAATAATAGTAATACAGTAAAACCTTGGATTGCAAGTAACTTGGTTTGCAAGTGTTTTGCAAGATAAGCAAAACATTTGATAATTTTAACTTGATATACAAGCAAGGTCTTGTAATACAAATACATATAGTATACACACATCACAACTGAGCCGATGGTTGTTCTCTCTCTGCCACTGCAAGAGTGTAGTGACTGTTCTAAATTAGCACAACTGAGTCGATGGTTCTTCTCTCTCTGACGCTGCAGGAGTGTAGTGACTATTCTAAATGAGTGAGGTCTTGCAATACAAGTAGGTATAGTATTTTGTATTAAAGCTTTTGGGTTGTGGAACGAATCGTTTGAGTTTCCTGTCTCCTTGTAATTATTTCCTATGGGGAAATTCACTTTGATATACGAGTGCTTTGGATTACAAGCATGCTTCTAGAATGAATTATGCTCGCAAAGCAAGGTTTTACTGAATATAAAAATAAAGATTAACAAGAGATAATACAGTATATCTATTTCAGGCTAATACATTTCTTGACTAGCTTTTGGAAGCTGGCACTCTGTTCCTCAGCCTCAAAATGCAAATCAGGCCAAATACTCATAGTTTGTTATATATTCACCAGCAGCCAGTGACTATGTAATCAGGCTTATCCTTGGACTTTTCAACTTCTCTTTAGGGGCAAAGGTAGGGTGGACACAAAATCATCAGGATAGGGACAATATTCAGCCAATATCCAAATATGTTGCATGTTTAGTTTAAGCCTACTAGACAGTAGGTCTTAAGAACAATGGCATGGAGACCACTATCTGGATATTCAAGTTTTATTAGGATTTTATATACCGCCTATCAAGGTTATCTAAGCGGTTTTACAATCAGGTACTCAAGCATTTTCCCTATCTGTCCCGGTGGGCTCACAATCTATCTAGCGTACCTAGGGCTATGGAGGATTAAGCGACTTGCCCAGGATCACAAGGAGCAGCGTGGAGTTTGAACCCACAACCCCAGGGTTCTGAGGCTGTAGCTTCAACCACTGCGCCACACACTCCTCCAACACTGAATATCCAGATTAAAAGGCTCTTTTATTAACATGCAGTTTTGCACTTAGCGCATGTTAATGTAAAAAAAACAACCCCCCCCCAAAAAAAAAAACATGCAGTAAGTACAAAGCGTGTACTGTATGGTTAAGGCAGGGGGTGTGCCCAGCATCTACCCTGCATTTACCACACAGGGCAGAGAGTTAGCACATGGGCATCATGCTACATGCAGTAGCAGACAGTGTGGGAGTTGTGACATTGCATATAATATGGTGCAGCCTCACCAAAACATAAACTCCACCTTTTACATAAGCGCAGAAGAGGATTTTAGTGCCGGCCGGTGCGCTGAATGCACTGCTCTGACGGTCATAGAGTTCATATGAGCAATGGAGCAGTGCAAAGCATTCAGCGCACTGGCTGACGCTAAAAGCGTCTTCTGCGCTTTTGTAAAAAAAGGGGGGGGGGAGGGAAGAAAGAAAGAACAGCTGTGGTAGCACATCTCTTTCCCTGATCCAATTTCCAGACATCAAACTCCCATTCCCTAATTCCCCTAATTTATTCTCCCCCCTAAATTCCCAAAGTAAAAAACCCTACTCTCTGGTCATAATCATTTCCTCCCACCTCCCTACACCCAGAATTTGCTATTTGTGGTTTCAGTGAGCTCAAACAGCAGTCCCCCTCTATTCCTTTCTAGGACTGTGCCAAGACCCAAAATGGTGCTGATAATGCTTAGCAGAACTCATATGGAAGGATGCCCCCTAGAAGTAGTAGCGTAAGACTACCACTAGGGGTTATTGGTACCATTTTGGATTCCGGTACAGTCCTGAGCCAGGGCAGAGGTGGAGCACTCCTACTCAGGCCTACTGGAACCACCAATTATGAGCCCCAGGAAAGTCCTAGGGATGTTTGGGGTGGATTCTTTTGGCCAGGGAACAAGGTTTTGATTTCAGGGGCAGGGTTGATCAAGCTATGAGTGTTTGACATCTGGGGTGGGAGGATATTGGCAGTCATTATAGCTAGTGTACATTACCAACTTACATACTAGCTGTTACAACTGCCACTCCTCCAACACACCCATGTCATATCCAGCTAGCATCCACTCCCACATTAAAAAGCTAATTCACCCCCTCCCCTTTTATGAAGCCACGTTAGGGTTTTTTATCACAGGCTGTGGCAGTAAAAGCTCCAATGCTCATAGAATTCTTATGAGCGTCAGAGCTTTTATCGCTGTGGCCTGTGATTAAAATAACCCTAATGCAACTTCATGAAACGTGTGTGTGGGGGGGGGAGGGCAGGTTTTTAAAGTTTCAAAGTTTATTAGAAATTTGATGAATCGCTTATTCATAATTTACTAAGCGAATTACAATAAAATCCAAAGTAAACAGACAACATTCAATTTAAAAATTTAGCTAAAAAAAGGGGGGGGGGGGGATTGGACGAACAGACAAAACACCCTGGATGCTTTTTTTTAGAGCAGGAGATATTAACATAGGCCCACACTAATGTCTTCTGCACAGTAACACCCATGTTAGCTGCTAAATTAAACAGCATCAATGTTCTGGCTGAATATCAGGCCCGATATTTAAAAGTGGAAATAATGTGTTTACCTCTTAATTTGCTGTTCATTATCTGATTCTCTCATACTTTTGTCACTCATACTTTCTCCCTTTAACACCTATTGCCTTATCACTCCTCTCCATCTTTCTCTTTTTCACCTTGTAATCATCCTCTCTTTACCTTCCATCTTCCCACATCTTTTACTGTCTTGCATCATCCGTTTCTACTACTGCTTATTTGTATAACATTAGTAGACTCTGTACAATCAAGGGATGAAGAAAGTCTGTGCACAGGAAATGGACTATTTTCCAGCCGTTAAGCATCCACGTAACAGTGCTTTTCTGACTTTGATTGTTCTCTGCCTTCACCCCCTATGCTGTCTCTCAGCCCCATTGCCTTTCCCAGTCCCATTCTGCATCTATCACCTTTTCATCTCCCACTTTTACCACCTTTGTAACCTTCTAACTCTTAGTTTGATATTCTGTTCTATTGTTTTAACATGTTTTTCATTTTTGAGATTGTATATTGTTTTTAAGTAATTGATTGCTGCACCCTGCCAGGAACCTGCTAGTAGAAAGGCAAGTTATAACTAAAGTAAATAAATAAAAAAGTCAGGATCCCACTGCTGCAGGGCTTTATCTGCTAAAACAAATCCAAACCCTAAGGCAGGGGTGTCAAAGTCCCTCCTCAAGGGCTGCAATCCAGTTGGGTTTTCAGGATTTCCCCAATGAATATGCATGAGATCTATTAGCATACAATGACAGCAGTGCATGCAAATAGATCTCATGCATATTCATTGGAGAAATCCTGAAAACCCGACTGGATTGTGGCATTACAGAGGTCATTTAAAGGAATGAGGTCAATTGTGTGCTATAGTCTGAGAAAACCTGGATATGTCCTCATTTTAGAGGACTGTCTGGGTATCCAATTGGATTTCCAAAACCCGGCAATTTATCCGGGTTTCAGAAGGCCCCAAGTTAGGGGGCTGTGTCTGGAGGGTCTCCAAGCATGCACGGATGTGATGACATTACACACATACAAGGAAAAAACAATCAAATTGAATGCTCCTTAAAATATTCACTAATGCAATGCAGGAGAAGAAATACCAGACAGTTAATCTGAAAAGTGGAGAAAAGACCTCAGTGTCACGTTAGATCCGGTAAAAAACAAACAAACTGATCCTCCGGACAAAACAACTTCAAATAGAAATTTGAAGATGCAGACACATCCTTGGTCTAGAAAAACTCCACATTCTATATTAATTCTTTACTTGAGTAGAAATCTAATTTTGATAAATAGCATTCAACTTTCAAAAGATATTCACTATATAACAGCTAAAGACCATCTTCTTAGTAAAACTCAAAGCAAAGAAATAAACAAAAACTTATCTGCAGGAGGAATCTCTTCTACAGGGTGTGTAAGCAGGGTACAGATAGAAGGTTATCAAAGGGTCCAAGTATATCCAAATTCATATGGTATGCTTCAACAGACCCTCCTCAGCAAACTCTTGACAGGGCCCCTGTTTCACTATAATAAGCTTCGCCAGGGGAATAAGCTGCAACAATAAATAAAAAAATCACAAATCAAAAATATAATTCACTCCAAAAAGATATCTCAGCAGTTCTTTATGATTTCACAGTACCTTCAACTTGAGCCAAACGCTTCAAATTTCCTGCCACCAAAATGGCTCCTCAGCGTCCCAGAAAGTTTTTTTTTTTTTTACCAGATCCAACGTGACACTGAGATCTTTTCTCCACTTTTCAGATTAACTGTCTGGTATTTCTTCTTCTGGTGGTGTTTTCCTGAATGCGTTGCATTAGTGAATATTACACAACCATGCATGTGACATTATCGTGTCACTTCCGCACATGCTCGGACGCCCTCTAGATGCATCCTGGACTCAGGGAAGAAGAGACAGAGTTTGTTTGGGGGTGGAGCTGGGGGCGGAACAGGGCAGGGCCACGTGTTCTTTCTTTTTAATTAAGAAATCTGGTAAACCTATGTGAGGATAATTTTATAACAGTATACTTACGTAAGTAGGGAAGCCAAATAGTCAACCTGTTTGCATATATTTTATAAAGGCAACATATGCACATATCTGCCTTTATTATATTAGCCACCTCCATCCTTTGTGGCAGGAGTAATGCTGTGATTATGTGATTATGAAGAGATATTTTGTAGTTGCTGTAGTGTGAGAGTAAAAATTGTTTAAATTTGTGAGATCAAAGTAGGTAATGAGTCTAGCTGTATTCAAAGATTTTTGGTCTGTGATTTAGGGAAGAGTTCATACCTTCCAAATGGTATTTTGAAGTCAGGCACCTGTCCACCTGTATTAGGAACCTCCATTTTGTTTAGGTTCAGGCAGAGCTTGTTGTTTTTTGCCCATTCTTGAATGCCGATAGACAGGCGATCAACTTATACAAGGCCATAAGTAAATCTGGTTCAATGCATAGGAGTAATTGCACATCGTTGGCACAGATACAGAATTTTTGTGTTCATCAACTGAAGCTGCTCAGCTAAAGGCTTGAGCTAGTTAGTTAATATCTACAATAAGTACAGGTTATAGTATGGATCTCTGTGGTAACCCATAAACCAGTGCCAAAGATGATATGATGTTGATGACAAATAGGATTTGAACCATGTAAATACTGTGTTACCAATATGTTTCTGCTAGCTTTATAAAACGGGGAGACGACGTTTTTTTAGATACATCAGTGATAGGAAGAAGTGCAAAAGTGGCATTGTGAGACTCAAAAGTGAAGGGGAAAAATATGTAGAAGCTGATAAAGGCTGAATTGCTTAACAAATATTTCTGTTCTGTGTTCATGGCTGAAGAGCTGGGAGTGGGGCCGCAGGAGACAAATGTGAATAGGGATGGAGTAGTGGTAGACCCTGATCAATTTTCAGAGGGTTGGGTTTGTGAGGAGCTAGCTAAATTAAAGGTAGGCAAAGCGATGGGGCCAGATGGTGTACATCCAAGGGTGCTGAAGAACTTAGGGAAGTTCTGGTGGCTCCGTCGACTGACCTTTTCAATGCTTCTCTAGAGTCAGGCGTGGTACCAGAGGACTGGAGAACGTCGGATGTGGTCCCTTTACACAAAAGTGGAAGTAAGGAAAAAGTAGGGAATTACAGGCCACTAAGTTTGATTTCTGTGGTAAGCAAATTAATGCAAACGCTTTTAAAACAGAGAATAGTGAAGTTTCTGGAATCTGGTGGATTATAGGACTGGAGGCAACATGAATTCACTAGAGGTAGGTCTTGTCAGACAAATCTAATCAATTTCTATGGCTGGGTGACCAGAGAATTGGATAGACGGAGTGCGCTAGATTTGGTATATTTAGATTTTAGCAAAGCCTTTGACAGTGTTCCACATAGACATCTAATAAATAAACTGAGTGCCTTTGGGATGGGCCCCAAAGTGATGGGCTGGGTCAGGAACTGGAAGACGACAGAGGGTAGTGGTCAGTGGAGATCGCTCTGAGGAAAGGGATATTACCAGTGGTGTGCCTTAAGGTTCTGTTCTTGGGCCTGTTCTTTTTAACATTTTTATGGGCGATATTGCTGAAGGGTTGTCAGGTAAGATTTGGCTCTTTGCGGATGATACCAAAATCTGCAACAGACTAGACACCCCAGATGGTGTGAATAATATGAAGACCTAGGGTATTTCACAGATGAGCTTGTCTTCATCTAGGAGAGATTTTCACCTTTTTCCACATTTCATGTCCTTGATGCTCAAGTACGCATTCCAGATGCCAAACTGTTCTAACATTGTAGTCATCTTTTTATCCACAAGGTGGCAGGGCACAGCATTTGGCATTTTTGCTGTCTACTGTGGGTTTAACATTGGCCCCTATATTTTTGAGTACCTACTTTTATGCACATATCCCCCAAGCCTAAATTCTTGCGAGGCAGGTCTGAGAATTTCAAAATGAAAATCCCCTCCCCCTTTTTATAGACCTCTCTAGCTCTGCCTCCAGGCTTTGTTGAAGGCCTGGGGCAGTTTTGAAAAGGGGTTCTTCTGAAGGCAAACATCCATGTGGCCACAAAAATCCCTTTCAAAACGATTTCCTCAATACACGTTTAGGTTATACTGAAAATATTTTGCAAGACAACTATAAGTATGATCAGGAAAAAGAAAACCAGAGAAATTATTTTGAGAAAAACTGGCCAAGGAGAAAATCTAGCAGAACATCTCAAGGATGCAAGGAAGCAGCACAGACAATTCTGGGACCACACACTGTTATCAGTGGGTAAAAAGTAGTGTCCTCTGGCCTGCTTCTTTCAGATGGAAAAATCCTTTCCAGTCTACATGGCAGTAAACAAGGCACACCCAGCTCTGACTTTCATATGCAGGTAATGTGCCCTCAAGTGGTGAAGGATATGTACAGGATATATTTTCTCCAGTCCAACTAAATCACAATAGTACAACTCTCCCTCTGTATTTGCAGGGGTTAGGTGCAGAGCCGGCCCGCGAAATGCAAAAAAATCGCGATTAAGTTTTTCAGCCGTCTCTGACCCACACCTGCCTCCCTCCTGCGTCCCCAGATCTTACCTGGTGGTCTAGCAGTGACACGGGGCAGGAGCGATCTTCCTATGCTCCTGCCCCGTGCAGAGCTGTCATCAAAATGGCTGCTGTGAGTTCCCGTTGTAGTCTCGAGATAGCTCCTGCCCCGCGTCGCCACTAGACCTCCAGGTAAGATCCGGGGAGGCTCGGACAGCCTAAAAATAGAGGAAAACTTAGACAAAAAAAAATAGCAAATAATCGAATCCGCGGATGCTGAAACTGCGGATATGGAGGGAGAAGTGTACAAGTAATATAAAATGCATATATTTAAAGCAAGATAAAATCTTTTGGAGACATGTTATTGAGCCTGGCTTTTTTATTATTATTATTTTTTATTAACAGGTAAAGGCACTAAAGGTTGAAACCATGCTATGATTTTTATTATGATATTCTTAGAGTCTAATTCCTGATTCTCTGTTTGTCCTACTTCCTCCTAAAAGATGTGCAGTTTGTTACAGGTTTCACAGAAGATATACTGCTCCAACCAGGGTATAAAGCAAGGGTAAAACTATTCAACACTGCTCTTAATTTATCTAAAAATGTGTACTCTCCCATCTCAGTTATTTTTGTTATAAAAGAGAAACTACTGTATATCTGTTGAGCTGCTTTATATGAAATTTTGATGATATTGTATAACAGCCCTAAAAGCAGAAATCATGTCCCACAAAAGAGGTGACTTTAACCACTTACAGCACTTTTTTGAGATAATAGTAATATAGTAAATGAGAAACAGACACATTCATGATCAATTCATGATTAAACCAACAATGAATGCAATATAAATTCTTGATCAGTGTCTTTCTTTGGCATTTTTGGAACATAGACTGTAGAATCATAGACTAGTACTGTCCTTAGGTTCCAACTATTTAGGGTTAATTCAGTGTTCCCGCTAAGCTGCGCTGACGTGCGCACGCGCACAAAATATTACCTCGCAGCGCACAAGTTTCTCGTCACAGCGCACACAGTGTAGAGCACAGTTCTTCAACCGCCGGTCCGCAAACAAAATCTTGCCGGTCCGCGAAGGATTCGGTCCCCGCCGCAACGAAAGGCCGGCGTCAGCTGACTTGCAACTTCCTGTTGCAGTCGCTGTGCCGGGACTCCTGCCTTCGCCGGGACTCCTGCCTTCCACCGCGTTTGCCTCCTGCCTTGTCTCCGCACCTCCAGACCAGCAGCGGCAGCTGTGTATGCTTTTAACTTCGGCACAGAGCTGCCCCTAATCAATAGTTTAGCGCGGTTTCATAAGGCAGCCTCGGGGCCTTTGCTAGGCCGGCCCACATCGCATCATCGAAGCGGGCCGGCTATCAAAGGCCCCGAGGCTGCCTCATGAAACCGCGCTAAACTATTGATTAGGGGCAGCTCTGTGCCGAAGTTAAAAGCATACACAGCTGCCGCTGCTGGTCTGAACTCTTGGGCCGCTGAAGGAGGGCAAAAAGCAGCTGTCCTGGAGGTTTCCCTTCCTCTCGCCTTTACAGGTTCCTTTTTTCCACCTTTTTTTTTTTCCTTCAAACGGCAACGGGCCCCAGCATCGACATCAATCAAGTAAGTTCCACTGTCAATCAAGCGGTTCTGCTTGGCCAAAGCTTCCCCTGTGACATGAGCCACCCTCAGGGGAAAGAAAGTGACCCACAAAGGTGAGGGGAAGGGGGGCAGATGATGGAAGTTGGGGGGGGAGAGAGAGAGAAGGGGCAGATGATGGAATGGAGGAGATGAGAGAGAGAGAGAAGGGGACAGATGATGGAAGTGAGAAGAAGGGAGAGAGAGCAGAAGGCAGATGGATGTCAGTTGAGAAGGGAGAGCAGATGCTGAATGGAAGTGGGGAAAGAACACATACTGGATGGAAGGAGGAGATAAATAAAGGGGGAAGAAAATAGTAAGATAATGGAGGGGTGAGGGAAAGGGGTGACAAGCTGTGTGTAGACACAGTGAAAAGAGGGAAACGGGACTAAATAGTAAGAAAGAATTTAATTTAGATGGAGGCAGAAAATAGAGAAGGAAGACCAGAGAAGAAAAGGGAAGAGAGAGCAGAGAATGATCAGATCTGAGTGGAGGAAATGAGAAGAGAGATATGCTAAAAACCACAGGGGGGAGGGAAGGATAGAGATGCCAGACCATGAGGGGAACAGAAGGAAGATGATGGATGCTAGACCAAATTGGGGGGTGGGGGGGGCAGGAGGAGAGATGGCAGGGAAAGACAGACAGTGAATGGAAGGGGCAGATGCTGGACTGAAGAGACAGAGAAGGTTATCATGCTGCTGTACCGGGCCATGGTACGCCCTCACCTGGAGTACTGCGTCCAGCACTGGTACTTTAAGAAGGACACGGTACTACTCGAAAGGATCCAGAGAAGAGCAACTAAAATGGTTAAGGGGCTGGAGGAGTTGCCGTACAGCGAAAGATTAGAGAAACTGGGCCTCTTCTCCCTTGAGCAGAGGAGATTGAGAGGGGACATGATAGAAACATTCAAGGTACTGAAGGGAATAGACTTAGTAGCTAAGGCAGGGAGAACGAGAGGGCACTCTCTAAAGTTGAAAGGGGATAGATTCCATACAAACGTAAGGAAGTTCTGTGGTAGAAAGCAACATATTTATTTGGCTCATAACTTGCTGGCGCCCGATATTTTTAGCTCACAGTGAAAAAAGTTTGCTCACAACACCCGCCCGCTTAGAGGGAACACTGGTTACCATATGTTCAGATTTACTCGGACATGTCCTCTTTTTAGAGGACTGTCTGGGTGTCCAGGTAGTTTTTGAAAACCCAGCAGTTTGTCCAGGTTTAGGAGCTCGGTGCTGCATCTGGAGGAACTCCACACATGCGCGCATGCATGTAACATTATGTTGCATCTGCACATGCTCAGAGACCCTCCAAACGTATCCCCAAGCTCACTGAAGAAGAGGAAAAGAGGCTTGTGCGGGAGTAGGCCTGAGATGGAGCCACATGTCTTCTGGTGCAAACAAATATGGCAACCCTACAACTACTCGACTGGCCGAGAGTTTGCCCTTCCAAAATATTATGGCCAATATGACAATTTTTGTGGTAATTTTATAAAGCCTTTTTGAGAATTAAAGGAAAGTAAAATGCTGCAGTTTCTCCCACGCTTGAATCATGACGTGCAAAAACAAAATCCTTGCCCAATTACAGCAATGCTATCTGAACGGATCTCTCAGATGGCTAAATTACAGAAGGGAATGCACGATTTCCTGACATCTCTCAATCATTTTCTTCATTCAACATCACTGAGGTTTCTAAAAGTGCCTTAAGATAATGTAATTTGCGTAAATTGTCATCGCCTTAGGTTATAAGCGGCATAGAAATGTTAAAAATAAATAAATTATATTCCTGGCATCTTTATTCCAGTATTACTACACTTGAGACAGGTTTTAGACCAAACACACATCAGGTCTTCATAAGAACGATTCTCTTTATTGCCTCACTCAAGTTTTTCATGAGCATTAAATAGTTTTGCAGCTTTTATATTTATATGCACAAATGCATTTTATTACGGTTTAGGGGCCCTTTTATTAAGCTCCAGTAAGTGCCAGTGTGTACTTACCACAGCTTAAAATGGTGTACTGTGGGATGTGCCGAGGGGATCTACACTAGGACCTGGATTCTATAAAGAGCACCAGTGTCATCAGCCGCCTTAAAAAAGGCCACTGATCTCATGTCAGTCACGTGATGGTGCCGTTTATAGAACTGGCCTACGGAGGCACTTTACAATGCTTAATGTCACTTCTGGTGTTAGTCATGCCTACAGTGGCACCAGCCATCGTAAAGCACCTGTTTAGGTGCAATTCCTGAGCTGTTTTTTCTAGGTGCCAGTAGGTGCCTACATTTTTCTTTTAAATGCCTTTAAAAAATTTTTTAACGATGTTTTCAACTTAAGTTATGTGCCATTAGGACACCATTTATAGAATCCAGGCCTAAATCACACACTGTGTACTAAAATATATATTTTATGGAGGGGTCGTATCTGCGGGGGGAGTGGGTGTTTCCATGCTAATTAGCGCATCTATATTACCACATCCTAATTGATTAGCATAGGATTAGCACATGAGCCCTTACAGTCTACAAAAATGGGTAAGTGCTCATGTACTAACGTTTGAAATGGGCGCACGCCAGTGGCAAAATTAGTGTGTGGCCATTAATTGTAAAAAAGAAAAATCAGCCATTTTACTGCTGCAGTAAAAATTGGCATTGGCATGTGGGAAAAAGCCATATAAGAGCATGCTAAGGCCACTTACTACCACAGCAAAGATTTAAGCATGCTCTTTTGTGCTTTTCTTGATGCTTATTTGCCCCATTTGTCTAGTAAGTGTTGCATTTTGCTTTCCAGTTTGCTTAATGTGTTTGTTGCTTGCTATATTTGAGAAGCTGGTTTTGTACTTCTATATAGTAAATATGAAGGGTGAATTTGTAATAGTATACCTAAACAGGAAAGGCATATAGGTGAATATACTACTTAGCTATGTGCCTTTATAACATATCTTCAGAAAGCTGTCATACAAAGTTACACTCTGCTTTGAGGACAAAAATAACTGTGTGCTTTTGATGGGAAGAATCTTCACTTATGCGTGTTCCTTATAAAATGCACCACTAAGGGGGAAATTCTATAAAAGCTTCTTAAAGTTAGGTGCCTAACTTAGGGGGTCTTTTACTAAGGTGCACTAGCCGATTTAGCGCGCGCTAAATGCTAACGCGTCCATAGAATATAATAGGTGTGTTAGCATTTAGCGAACGCTGAATTGGCTAGCGCGCCTTAGTAGAAGACCCCCTTAATTAGTAAGTTGACTTCAATAATGAGCTCAAACAAGCTCATAATTGAAAAAAAAAAATTTAATTGGTAGATAGGCGCAATTCTACATAAGACATGTGCCTATTAACACCTAACACGTGTTTAAGAGTGGAGAAAGACTTAGGCGCTACTAGGTGCGATTCTCTAAAGGACTTAGGTGCCTGCAATGTAGGCTTTTAAAACCCTGGCCTACATTACAGGTGCCTAAGTTTTAAGTTATGCGCTACTAAGCGTGATTCTTTAATGGGCGCTTAAGTGTGATCGACATGCAACAGGAGCCTAACTTTAGGTGCCTATCATTTTTAGGCACTAATTACAGAATCTGGCCCTAAGTGTTGAACTGCCCCCAATATGTGAGATGCTGTACTTTATTTCACCCTTACCTTTTTCTGATATGAACATTTTGATCCCCTTACATTATTTTTTTTCTTTTTAGCATTTTATAAAGCATCAGTAGTTGTTCAGTCAAACTGCTAAATTGGCACTTCTTGCTAGGAATTCTATTACAGTGTCTGTAGACCCACTGTGGAATTTAAGTTCATCGTTCCTTAGAAACTTATAACACACTTAAAAATGTATGATTTGTAGGTACTTTATAATTTAATATATGCTGTTGGCTATGTGATATCATAAGATCAATGACTAACACTATACATTAGCATAAAACACACTGAAGGATGAGGGAGACATTTAGCAGTGAGTATTGGGAGGGGGTGGGATTGTTTATCAGACTTGATTAATTACTCCCAGTGCATAACAGTAAAATGCACCCAACAACCAACCAAATACATGATGATCAGCACCCTGGGGTTGTGGGTTCAAACCCACGCTGCTTCTTGTGACTCTGGGCAAGTCACTTAATCCCCACCAATGCCCCAGGTACAATAGACATATTGTGAGCCCACCGGGACAGACAAGGAAAAATGCTTGAGTACCTGAATAAACTCATGTAAACCGTTTTAAGCTTTCCTGGGAGAACGGTATAGAAAATTGAATAAATAAACAAAACAAACAAAAATTCAAATGAAAATATTTATATTTAATAAGTTAAGAGTATATGCTTTGCAAATTAAAATATTATATAATAGAAAGTTTACAGAATTTGAAAACACTAAAAAAATCTGAAGGTTTATGATATTCCAAGTAACAGATACACTTAGTAAAATACTTAAAATATTTGTTACCACCAAAAAGGACACTGGAATATACATGGTATCATCATACTGAATCTTGTTTAGAAGGACAGTGAGAGACCATCTAACACATGAAAGAGAAACACAAAGATTCATGTGATTAGATGGATCAGGACCACAGCAAATTCTCACCACCCTGGTCTTCGTAGGTTTTTGGAGTTGTGATAAACCGTCTCTTTGTCCAAAATTAAATTTCTTATATTCAGCTTAAAAGAACACCTTTGGTCATACTACGTGCCCTACTGGAGTACAGTGCATCTGTCTTCTTCCTATCTCATATAAAAGGAAAAGCATTACAAGTATGAAGTCCTCAAAGAGCAAGAA
This sequence comes from Geotrypetes seraphini, assembly GCF_902459505.1. Lineage (NCBI taxonomy): Eukaryota > Metazoa > Chordata > Amphibia > Gymnophiona > Dermophiidae > Geotrypetes > Geotrypetes seraphini. Next base: position 28,823,523 of record NC_047098.1, read on the forward strand.
CTCTTCTGCTCCTAACTACTACTGGAAGCCAATGCTGACCTCTCTGATCTGTCATCACTCTCTCTAAGGTTTTCTACTAGGACTTTCCTTTCCTCCAAAGGTTGAGCTGGTTCAATCTAAAGGAAAAAAGAAAGTGAAAATAGTTCAAACAATGCTTCAGTATTTGATTAAACATTTAAAGACAAAATAGTTCAAACAAAGCTTCTGTATTTGATTAAACATTTTAAAGGCATTACATAGCACACTCTGATTAGGCAGTGAACATAAAAAATGTGTCTTATAAGTCAGCATTCACTGCAAAGATTTTGAAAAGAAAACATGTTCTTTAGAAAAAATATTTTCTTGGATTGGCGGGTGATAAATGTTTATAAATAAAAATGACTCCATATTCGTGGGGGTCAGGGGCAAAGCCAGCCCGCTAATAAGGAAAAATTGCGAATAACTTTTAGGGCTGACTCTGACCCACCCCCACATTCATCCTGGACCTCTCCACACGGTCCCTGGTGGCCTAGCGATGAAACAGAGCAGGAGCGATCTTCCTACACTCCTACCCTATGTAGAACCGTCAACAAAAATGGCTGCTGTGAGGTCTCATGAAACCACGGAAACTCACGGCAGCCATTTTTGTTGATGGATCTGCACGGGTCAGGAGCGTAGGAAGATTGCTCCTGCCCCACTTCACCGTTAGGCCACCAGGTACAATGTGGAGAGGTCTGGGAGGCGGGGATGGGTCAGGGTTTAGAAACTCGAGAATAACTGAAGTTGCGAGTCCTGAACCCACAAATTTGGAGGGAGAAGTGTATATTCTTGATGTTTTTCCCCACAGTAGCCATAATATCTTATAGTTTGTGGTGGGGATTTATTTGGGGACAAAGGGCTACAAATGCCAGACATTTTACTTATAGGAACAAAACATTCAGTATGTCGCTTTGAATTAATTATATTGCGATACATCAAAATTTTAATAAAACTTGAAATTTGGAATGGCAACCTAATGATATACTGCCTAGTATATGGGAAAAGTGGCAAGCATGTTTTAAGTAGTGATTTCAGAAAAGGTGCTACTTGTACATATATGGTGCAGCACACAGAGATTTTAATGAGGAATATTCTGCACAATCCTTCAAAGTATATAGACAACCCAGTTTGTCGGTGATGGCTTTGTCCTCCTTTAGCACTCCATTTATTCCATGGTCATCCAACGGCCCCACCGCTTCCTTCGTGGTGAAGGATGTTACTTTTAAAATAGAGTTTTTATCAGCCATATTATCAACTCAGAGAATTTTGGAGTTACAAGACTTATGTACAGGGATTCTCTCCTCTAAGCAGGAGTTTCTATCAGGTTTATCCAAAGTTGTCTCTTCATTACACATTAACTAAGTTCTTTCTTCTTTTCACAGAGAGGAATGCAGAGTTGAATTTAAGTTGCTGCATTTGCTGAATGTTCATTGCATCCTTCCTTAAGTACCCAGAAGTACCGATAATCAGTGAATTTTGGAGGTCAAATGGGTTGTTTAATTTTTTGGGTGGTGCGAGGAAGGGTGAAGCATCTTCAAAGGCTACTACTGGCTACTGTTGGCTCAAAAAGATGATTTCTTCAGCCTTTATTTTGAAGGTAGCTGCCACTGAGAACCCTAAGCAAATGCATTACAAGGATCTTATTAGTATTTAAATGAGCACTCCTTGTAATGCTCAAAAAGGAATGGAACGCCTACCTCTTAACGGGAAATTTTTTATGGCAGGTCTGGAGCTGCTGTTATATGTGTTGACCAGTGTGTTGCATAAGTGTATGTCCTGTGCCTAACACACAACAACTGAGGTTAAAGAATTAAAAAAAGAAAAAGCCACAGCTGAGTCGGCAGCTCTGCTGGTTCAGCTGATCAGGCTCCAGAGCCCTGCTCAACTGAACTGGCAGGGGAAGCCCCGATCAGCTGAGCAGGACCAGGAGAGGAGGGGGCAAGAGGGAAGGAAGGAGTAGAGAGAGCCTGTTATGATAGGATGGCTGTGGGTAGTTGCTGTGACTACCATTTTGCTCTTCTGAGCAGCCGCCCCTATTTTACCGGGCAATTCAGCACAATTAGCATGCACATGATTTGCATGCCTGTGTTGAGTTATTGCCCAGCAAAAGAAAATGATTCTTAACCCAATTTTCATTGCTGGGTTGCCCAGAGCTTTGTGAATCTTCCTCAAGGTCCTAGATTTAATGGTTGGCAACGTGTTCTTCAAATGCTTCATTCTATTTTCTTTCAAATGTATGTTAGGTGGTTGTGGCCAAACAGTTCCACTTCCAAGTTTATTTTACATTTGAAATACAGCATTGGCAGAGCATCTATGCGGTTTACATCTCATCAGTCTAAAGTGTCATATTAGAAAAAGTTTCAAGCTTATCAAGGCTTAGTTATGCATTATGTTTACAGAAAAGGTTTCCTTCTCTTTACTGTGGGCAGCTAAAAGCACTACAAGTTGTTTACAACGATCTTTGGATCCTATTTTGCAGATCTGACCAGTTTTCAGATTGGTGTATAAGAAATTTTTCTTGGTTTTCTAAATCTTGCCTCAACTTCAATAGCATCCTCTAACTTCCATTTCTTTGCAACATTTTCTGACATTTGAAATCGCTGGGTAGAGGCATTTACAGGTTAGTTTTTTGCATTCTTCCCGTGCTTTGTAAGAGTGAATTATCTTCATTTTCAAATGCTTAGAGAGCTGTTTAGAGGACCCCAGAGATTTGAAAGCAGGTAGGAATAATCGCAGGCTGAGCGGTTAGAAAATTCAGAATATTTATTCAACCGTCAAAATATCTTCACCCGACTAACCGAAGGCCTAACTTTTTTAGTTTTATTAACAAAAAAAAATTTCCAAAAGTAGTAATATATCAAGGATGTTCAAACTTTTTGCACCTGCCTTCTTCACTGAACCTGTCCCTTTGCCAGTGGGGGGAGGGGAGGCGCCGGCTGACAGCCGATAGGACGTAGCTCTTGCTGCAAGAGACACGTCCTGTAAGCAGTCAGCCAGCACCTCTCCTCCTTGCCGGCGACTCGCGGCACACTTGGAATCTGCCATGAGCATGCAGTTTGCAATAAACTGCACTAACTGATTAGGTTAGGGCAGGGGCACAGCCAGCACTTAACTGGTTAACAGAGATCGTCAGTCTGCCTTTTAGCTGTCCTAATTTTATTTGCCAAGCTAACTATGCACCAGTCTGGCCAGTATGCAGATAGCTTCCAAGTTGCTGCGCTAACCTGGATAGTCATTGCCAGAGCCATTCATGACACAGCATTGTTAACTCAGTCTGAACCTGCGAGTAGCTTACAAGCCACTTACTGCCACGGACTGAATATCAACCCTGTTCTGTTCACTATGCACTAAAACATACAATTTAACCCAGTGGTTCCCAACCCTGTCCTGGAGGAACACCAGGCCAATTGGGTTTTCAGGCTAGCCCTAATGAATATGCATGAAGCAAATTTGCATGCCTATCACTTCCATCATATGCAAATCTCTCTCATGCATATTCATTAGGGCTAGCCTGAAAACCCGATTGGCCTGGTGTTCCTCCAGGACAGGGTTGGGAATCACTGATTTAACCTACCTAAACTACTGCAAGCAATCTTATCTCTTTATGCCTCTACTTTATCATCTCAGTATCCTAAACCTACCAAAGGCAGTTAGTCTCCTTCTTCTTAATAGTAGCTGTTCCCCTGTATTTGGAGTATTAACTATTTGGTCAGTGCCCCTTTTCTAAAACTCTTTTCTATTGAAAGAATGAGTGAATGAGAATTAGGTTACCTGGAAAGGCTGGCTAATACCAGCTAATGACTGCATGCTATGGCAATAATAACAAAGGACAAATTTTCCTCCATCTCGAGGGATTTCTTCAGCATTTATGTAAACCTGCAAATCCAGTGCATAAGGAAAATTCATATGGAAAGCCACCTCAGCTAGCATACACAATATACATATATATTATATATATAGATGACAACTTTCAAAGCCATTTATGTAAGTACACAGTATTTTACCCCATATAAATTATTTGAAAAATTGCTTGCCCTCAATATAGGAAAAAAATAAAAAGCATTCAAGGAGTACTTAAGCCATAGGAGGAAAATAACTGGCACAGATTCCATTTTCAAATCTGTGTGTATTATTTTCAATGAAAAAAGTACCCAAAGAGATACAAATTGTATGAAACTCTAGTCCTGGGCAACAAAGGAGAAAGATGCTATCCAAGGTACTGCACTGCTGTCCTCTTCTGAAAGCCAAGCTATCAAGGGGAAGGTGAATCTTGGAGGAAGTGGAAGATGCGCCGCCTCACTGTCAGACATTGACACCACTGAAATTTCAATCTGTGCCCCAGTTTCCTACACTATTACAGAGAGCTCGGCCCCTTCTGAACAAAGAATTTTGGAAAACTGGGAATCCTGTTGACAAGCATCATTGTCTTCATTAATACAGTGAGCTAATGCTTGGCAGTTCAGAATGTTGCATCTGAGTGAAGAAAATCAAAGGAAATGTATGCGATAGAAGGCAAGAGGCGGATGTGCACAGGCCAAGAGAGGAACTTCAGTATAATAGTGTCTGTGGATCTTAAGGGGATGAAAATGTGACAAGGTGGTGCCCAAAGCCACAAGGATGCTTAGCTGCACAGAAAGGAGCATAACTAGCAGTAGCTCTTGTTTGTACCAACTTTATTCAGTTTATATCTTTCTGAAAGTGCAAATCACCAGAAATGCACATAGTGCTACAACCGAGTCTCACCAGAAACTCATATGGAGGCATTATCAGCTGTCCCCTTCTGCCTCAGTATTGCATAAAAAATAGATGCTCCATTCCCTCTCTCCAAATTACTCATTTTGTAATTCCTTCTCTACCTTATAAGTCCTGAAGTTGTTTAATATTTCTTCCTACTCTAACCCTCCTAAATAAATTTATATATCCAGTCATGGATCTTCATGTACCACATCTCCCTGGCTACTGCTAAACTGAAGTTAGCCTCTTCCATGACTGCCTCTAGATCTGGGACTTTACTTTCTGCTGAGTTTCTTAAAGGACAAAAATTTGCAAGGCACTGTCTCAAGATATAAGCAAGTATTATTGTTTTTGATTAATGAAAATGGAGAGCACTCTGAAAAGCATGTTTGGGACCGTATGAAAGCAGTTATTTGTGGAAAATTAATAGCAGGGCAAATTGGTATAAAAAAGCAGAGAAGAAAGGGACTAAACTGCTCTAGAAATAGCACACCTGGAGGAAATATATAAAAACACCTTCCTAGTATTCTACATTCCCTTATATGGGCCATAAGGTCATGTGGAGGATAATTTTACAACATGGTGCTTACTTGCCTTTAAATCATATATGGGAAAGAACATGCCTTGAATTAAGGTTGTGACAGGGACCCTGCGCAGCCCAGCCATGACCTTGAGTCCAGTAACAGTCAAGTCCCTAGTCCTACCCGAGTTCAGTGGCCCCAGAAGAAAAGGATAAGACAACCCAGAACCTGAAGTTTATACTATACCTTTAAGAAGCAACAGATCAGAACCCAGGCTAGGAAGTAAAGGCCCTTTTAAGCATGTGCGTGTGTGTGGAAAGGCAGATCCCTTTTTTCTAGGAAGCTTCACATATGAAGGGGAGAAATAGAGAGAACTTGTGAGAGGTCCAGCCCGTGAGTTCAGCCGACTGAGTTGAGAGAATGACCAGCACTGTGTGAGTAACTGGGAAATGCCTGAGGAATTAAAGCTTGAGAAAGAGATCCAGGAGGGAAGTAACAAGCAAGACCCTGAAATGGCACAGAATATCTAGGCTTAATTTAGACCAAAGCTATCAGCAGCTTAAAAAACTACCGATTGCTGCGGGCTGAATAGCAGGACATTATCTTTTATTAGAAACATAAAAACATGATGGCAGATAAAGGCCGAATGGCCCATCCACAACATCCGCTGTCTCCTCCTCTCCCTGTCTCATGGTATCTTGAATTCAGATACAGTCTTCATCTCCACTACCTCCACACCTATTCCACACATCTACCACCCTTTCTGTAAAGTATTTTCTTACATTACTCCTTAGCCTATCACCTCTTAACTTCATCCTATGTCCATTCCTTCTGGAGTTTTCCTTCATTTGAAAAAGAGTCCTCCTGTACATTAACACCACAGCGACAATTAAACATCTCTATCATATCTCCTCTCTCCCATCTTTCCTCCAGAGTACATATACCTAAGAACTCTAAGTCTTTCCCCATACTATTTATGACAACCAATTTTGTAGCAGCCCTCTAGACCAGTGTTTTTCAACCTTTTTTGGGCAAAGGCACACTTGTTTCATGAAAAAAATCACGAGGCACACCACCATTAGAAAATGTTAAAAAATTTAACTCTGTGCCTATATTGACTATATATAAAGTAATTCTCTTGAATAGGAATCAAATAAACACAAAGAAAGTATTTTATAATTACTTTATTATGAAATATTAAGTAAACAGAATAGTGAAAAATTATAAAATACTTTATTCAGTGCGAAACCTGGGCCTGTTTGGCTGAACACAAAGCTGATATTCTGGCTGGAATCGAAGAAAGACACACACGTAGCTCTTCTTCAACAGCCGTTCCCTTCACCGCCCCGTCACCATCACCGCCATCCCTTTCACCGCCCCGTCACCGCCACTGCCATCCCATTCACCGCCCCGTCACCGTCCCCGCTGCATCCATATAAGCCTTAGTACTGTAATATTTAGCTTATTCCTTTCTTATAAATCAAAGTTCCTGCTGCTGAACTAGAGAAAGAGATGTTCAGCTGGCAGGACTTTGTTTATAAATTTTTATCAACACAACTAATATACTATTTTATCCTAAAGCAAAAAATAAATAAATAAATATAATTTTTTTTTCTACCTTTGTTGTCTGGTTTCTGCTTTCCACATCTTCTCATTCAATTCCTTTCATCCACTGTGTGTCTTCTCTCTACGTCTTCCATTTGCTGTTACTGTGCCTCTCCCTTCACCCCCCCCCCAATTGGTCTAGCACCCATCTTCTTCCCTCCGCTCCCCCATAGTCTGGCATCTGTCTTCTTCCCACTCTGTCTTCCACATTTCCCTTCGGGGTCTGTTCCTCTCCACCCTCCTTCAATGTCTGTCCTATTCCTTTTCACCTCCACCCTTCCCTCCCTCCTTTACCATCTGTTCCTTTCTACTACCCTTCAGCTCCTCTCACGTGGCTTATCTATCTACCTTCCTCCCTCTTATTTTCATGGCACGTTACAATGTAATTTGTGCAAGCCACTGGAGCCTGCGAGCTCGGTCCCTGTCCCATCCCCACAAACCATCTCGCTTCTGTGCTCCTATTTTCTCCATTTCTAATATCTCCCCTATGTATCTGTCATTGCCCCCCCCTGTGTCCATATACCATCCCCATGGCATGTCCCCTTTATGTCTCTGTCCCTATGCCCCATGCACATAATTTCCCCTCTTTCTTTGAGACCATAACAAATGCCTTCCTTAAATTTCAAAGACTTCTGATCGTTGGTGATATTAACCTCCACCTCGACGACACCAACAGCAAGGACACGACTGAATTCAACAACTTCCTTACCTCTCTAGGCTTCCCCTCACCCACCCCATCTCCAACCCACAAAAAAGGGCACACTCTAGACCTCACCACTTTCCTTGATCTTACCGCCTTCAAAACTTCAACCGACGACACTCGCTGGGAACAAGTCCCTTGGTCCGATCACTTCTTAGGGACTACCTGCCTCCCCATCTTCATGTCCCATCTTGACTCCCCACCCCACCCCTCTCATTCCATAACCTTTCGCAAAAAAACCTCGAGCAATCTATTCTGGTCCAAATTCCTCAACCAACTCTCCTCCAACCCTAGACCTACAGACCCCGAATCCCATTGGCGCAACTGGACCGCCCTCTCCGAGTCCACCTACCACTCCCTTGCTCCAATATCCACTAAAACCATCTCCTACCCCCGAAAGGCCCCCTGGTACTTACCTCTTCACAGAGAACTGAAACAGAAATGTCGCGCTCTAGAGCGCAAATGGAAAAAATCTAAATCCCCCTCTGATAGACATACCTGGAGGGTCAATATTAAACTTTACAATTCTACACTAAAAAAAGCCAGGAAGAACTTCTTCGGAGACAAGATCTCTAGATCCAACAATCAGATCAGTGCGCTGTTCAACATCTGGCACTCCCTAACTACAAAAAAAGACCCATCTGTGCTCCCACCGTCTCTATCAGCCGATGCCCTCGCAAATTTCTTTAATGAAAAGGTTACCACCCTAAGATCCTCCTTCCCACCCACAGTCTCCTACAATTCCCTGACCTCTACTGACCTCAACCCTACCTTACCTATATCCACCCCCATTCCCGCCGACAGATCTTAGACCATCTTTGAGCCTGTTTCCGAATCGCAAGTCTCCAAACTCTGCCTCAAACTAAAAACCTGCAAGTGCACTCTGGATCCTTTCCCCTCCTATCTATTCGAGAATATCCCTACACAGGCCATCGCTTCCCTCACCGAACTCATAAACTCTGCCCTAACATCGGGCCTTTTCTCCCCCAACATGGGACACATTTCATTGACTCCTCTACTGAAAAAGGCCGAACTTGACCCCTCCATGCCATCAAACTACCGCCCTATAGCAAATATCCCTCTCCTAACCAAGTTATTAGAATCCATCATATCCACCCAACTCTCATCCTACCTAGAAAGATTCTCTATTCTCCTACCCCACCAATTCGGCTTCAGACCCAACTTTAGCACCGAATCCCTCTTGGCCTCACTAATCTCTAAGGTGCAACATCTCCATTCTCGCAACAAATTTGCTGTTCTCCTACAATTCGACCTCTCCGCAGCCTTCGATGTCGTCCACCACGACATCCTAATCTTCCAACTCTCCGAAATAGGTATAAGCTCCACAGTCCTAGATTGGTTCTCGAAATTCTTACGCTTCCGCTCCTACACCGTTAACACAAACGGTACCTCTTCCCCCCCCCTGGAAGCCGAAATGTGGAGTCCCGCAAGGCTCACCCCTCTCCCCTATCCTTTTCAACATCTACATGTCCTCTTTGAAACTCCTCCATCTATCCCCCCAAGAAACTCTCTACTCCTACGCTGATGACATCCTCATCCTCCTCGAGACCGACTCGAACCTCTCTAACCTTGCTGATAACATATCCACATGTATAACGAATCTCCAATCCTGGGCCCAATCTGTACAAATGAAACTGAATGAGTCCAAAACAAAACTACTTTGGCTCGGCCCAATTTTAGATCATTTACCCACCTCCATCCCACTACCATCCGGCCCCACTCTTCAGCTTGAGTTTTCAAGCAAAGTCCTAGGCATCGTCATAGACTCCTCTCTCTCCTTCAATGATCACCTCAACTCCTTGGTAAAAAAATGCTTCTTTAGCCTTCATATGCTGAGGAGAGTGAGATCCTGCTTTCATCATTCTCACTTCGCCGTCCTCGTTCAATCTATCATCCTCTCTAGACTGGACTACTGTAATTCCATCTACATAAGCCTAACTAAGAAAAACCTCCATAGACTTCAGCTAATTCAGAACGCCGCGGCCAAGCTTATTTTCGCAAAAGGCAAGTTCAATCACGTCTCCCCACTCCTCTCCAAGCTTCACTGGCTCCCAGTATACTCCAGAGTCCTGTATAAATGTGCCTGCTTAGCCTTCAAGATCCTACATGGCGTCCTCCCTCCCGTTATCCCACTCTTTTGGAACTCCTCAAACCCACACCCCACTAGACCCTCACAAAAACTGAAACTGTCTTTCCCCTCTATAAAAGGTATATCCCGCACAGGAAAACTTGGAACATCCCTCCTCTTCAGAACCACAGAACTCTGGAACAACCTCACACCCCCGCTCAGAAATTCAAGCTCCTTCCAATCCTTCCGCAAACACTTGAAAACTTGGCTCTTTTCAAAAATCTAATTACCTCCCGTTCTCTAGCATCCGGTCCCTCTCTATCTTCTTAGTCCCTCTCCTTTATCCCTTCATTGTAGTTCCTTTCCTCTTAACTTCTGTAAACCGTGCCAAGCTCTGCGCTTGCGGAGATGGCGCGGTATACAAACCTAAGATTTAGTTTAGTTTAGTTTCTGTTACCTTCCTGTGTCCAGATTTCCCCTATCTTCCTCTTCCATACCAGTGTGTCTCTTCTTTTCAACCCCATCTAGCTTTTTTCCCTCTTTCTTCCCCCCCCCCCCCTGCTTCTAGCATCTGGCTCACCTGCCTGTCCTTCCCTTTCTTTCCTGCTGTGGGTTTTTCTTTCCGTCTTCATCCCCTTGGCCCAGAATCCTTTTCCCTTTCACTCCCTCCTTCCAATTTGAGCCGGGAACACGAGCGATCGCACGGTCCCCGCAGCCACCACTCGCCTGCCCAATCGATCCTACTGTTTAGCCAGCTCTCTCCCTTCGCCTCACCTTAGTTTGTAGGTTTTGTTTTTCGGCGACATACACGCTTTCCCAAAGAGCCGCGCACGCGCGGCTGCTCAGTGTTCAATCTTCTGCTCTGCTGCAATTTTCTGTTTCCGGTTGCGTCAGAGCAGAAGATCGAAACTGAACAGCAGCGGGGACCGGGGGAGTCTCATGGGAGCGCGTGCGGGGCCCGGCCTGAGGCCTAATCAGTGTCTGCACCGTACGGCACACCAGGCAACATCTCGCGGCACACTAGTGTGCCGCGGAACAGCGGTTGAAAAACACTGCTCTAGACCAATTACATTCTATTTATATTTTTTTTGAAGGTGTTGTCTCCAAAATTGCACACAATATTCCAAATGGGGCCTCACCAGAGACTTATACAAAGACATTATTACTTCCCTTTTCCTACTGGCCATTCCTCTCCTTATGCACCCAAGCATCTTTCTGGCTAGGCTGCTACAAGTGGTTCACAATTATAAAAAACATATATAAAATCAAGCACAATTAACAAACAGAAAGTTAAAATACTACTTATTCAATAATAAAAATATGTGTACAGTTTAAGAGTCGTAAGTACTGTTGGAAGAAGTGACCAGCAGTTTAGTTAGGAGAGAGCTTTGGGGCTCATGTTGCAAGGCCACTACAAAAATTTCTCCCTCAATTACTTTGGTGGAGGATGGTTTTTGACCCCCCCTCTAGACTTCCCGAATTTGGTCTAGAAGTGATTGCTTGAAAGGATGAGGCCAGGAAGAGACTGGGTACTGGGGTGGGGGATTCAAATCAGAGGGTTAGGTAATAATTAGGAGTTGGGGCTCAACAACACCATTTAAGAGGTGGCTTGGGAGAATTGGGCCATACTTTGAGGGCCGATGCTCCCAGGATAGTAAAATAACCCCAGCTTTTGGCTGGAATTATTTTTCCAGCTATAGTCACATTTATTTATTTTTAGTATTTATTTATATACTAGTTGTTTAGCCCGTTACATTAACGGGTGCTAGCAACCCTTCTCCCTTACTTTTACCTCCTCCCTGTCCAGCAGCACCCCCACCCATTCCCTGCTCCCCCTATATAGCAGTAGCCCTTCTCCTTTTATCTCCCCCTGTTCAGCATCACCCTATTTCCAGCTCCCCATATCCAGCAGGAGCCCTTCTCCCTTCCTTTTACCTCCCCCCCCGTCTAGCAGCACCTCTTCCCTGCTTCCCCTATCCAGCAGTAGGCCTCCCTTCCTGTTACCTCCCCCCCTGTCCAGAATCACCTCTTCCCTGCTCCTCCTGTACTGCAGCACTCCCTTACCTGCTCCCCCTGTCCAGTCCGGTGATCTCCAGCCATCAGGCTGGCTCCTGCAGGGAGTCTAGTTCCTGTCCGGTCCCCGCCAGGCATGCGAGCCTGCTCCGCCCCCTCCCGACCTGCCGGGAGTATTTGAATTAGACCCGACGGTTCCTGTTGAGGGAAGCACTCCTCACCGGACTCAGCGGTGAACTCCAGCCATCGGGCTGACATCCGCCTTGTTTTGGTTTTTTTTTTAGTTGAAAGACGCGGCGGTGGCTCCTCTCATGATCCCCACCTGCGTCGGAAGTCCGACGCAGGCAGGGATCGTGAGAGTAGCCACCGCCGCGTCTTTCAAAGAATTGTAAGCCGTGCATGCGCACTTCCTATGTATCACTACAGCTCACGGAAAACCGGCACACACTTAGGAAGTGTGCATGCGCGGCTTACCATTTTATTATATTAGATTACTTACAGCCTAAGCGGTTTACTTTCAGGTACTCAAGCATTTTTCCCTAACTTTCCTGGTGGGCTCACACTCTGTCTAATGTAACTGGAGCAATGGGGGATTAAGTGACTTGTCTAGGGTCACAAGGAGCAGTGTGGGATTTGAACCCACAAACTCAGGGTGCTGAGGCTATAGCTCTAACCACTGTGCCACACATTCCCCACTAGAATTTACATAATAATGACCTGTTTTTCATACATACTATATGTATGTTTTTCATCTCATTACTAAGAACCTCACAGTGACATAAATTTATCATAAGGAAGTGATAACTGAGTTGCCTTTAACATGTATTAGAGCCCTGGCACAGTTTGATAACTTCCCCTCTAAGACAAGATAACCTCCATGTATCTGAAGGTGTTTGGGCACCTTCTATTTCTTAGCTATGGAGAAGAAAAGGGGGAGGGTAATATTCTTTAATCAAAGCCTCCTTTGCAGCTTAGGCTATAGTTTTTAAAGAATATATGATTGGTGGAGGGGATTCTCAGAATTAATGATGCAATACTTTAAATGGCAAAGGAACAACTTCCCAGTGTAAATGGTGGAGACTTGGACAATATTTGAATTCAAGACAAAAGGGCACAAAACTAAAAAGTTTTAAATTTTTCTCTCTTCACAAATCAAAATCAATGAGCACAAAAACCTCTTTCTCCCCAGTTCTCTGCAACTGATCCTCAAAGGCCCTGTGGATGCTAGCTCAAGGAACTTCAGTATTTTCCTAGTGCAAGACCCCTGCAAGGGAATCCCAATACAAAGCCTCTAAATCAAGACTAGAACTTTCAATTTCAAAGTAATTTGCTCCTTCTGTGAATCAGGGGGCCTTTCATCCTGGCCAGCTTTCACTTCTATTCCATTGCACTAAGGTCCTCTGGCTGAGAATGACTCATTAGATTTGAACTCACCTGTTTAACATTTCCACTGGAGTAAATTTCATTGTCTTTTGCCCATGCAAAGGTCACATAGTCATAGATATGTTTAAAAGCCACCTGCAGTGGAAAAAGAAACCATTGAAACTGTTAGTCTTCCCTAGTGCCAGTAATATATTGAAAAGGATTCATATTTTTTTTGAGCAAATTGACAAGTGCTCAACTATCACTTGTCCAGCAGCACGGTTATGTATTTCTGGAATATAAATCTTGAGATTTTCATATCAAAGAAAATATATTAAAAATTAAAAAAGAAACATGGAGTTTCACCTTGTACAACCCAATCCAATCCCAAATATTACTGGGAAAGTCTGGTACCGCAGAGTAAATGACCAGAGAGTCTTCGTCTGCACTCCACTCTCCAATAGGTTTCAGAGTAATTAATGGAGTAGACACAAGGGATTCCAACTGAACAAGAAAAGAAGACCGAACATGTTTAGTGTGGTAGCCTTGTACATGAAACATACTAAAAACTACCCTATAGCCCTTACTTTAGAACCACCTCCCTGTGTAAATAGTGGCACATACACATGTAAACAATGAGTTCTGAAAGCCACTATTTACAGATTAAAATCTGCGCCACATGGTAATTTCAAGGACCATGCTGGGGCATGATGTGAGTGGCTTAGACAGGACAAAATCTTCATATGTATTCCCCCATTGCACAAAATAAGTATATGTCTATGGGAAAATTTTCCCTATCAAACTTCATACCAGATCTGAGCCATGCACAGATTTTTAAAAGTGCTTGTTTTGGCCATGGTTTTACACAAGGAATTCAGGAAGCCATTCTCTTTAATCCTCTACAATAAAACCAAATTAAAATTGTGGTCTCATCAGAATTCAAAGTGGTGACCAATGAACTTTTCCTGCCTCGATCACATCAAGCCCCAGCCAATCAAGTTTGAGGACACATTATATATAAAGACAAACTGCAGACCTCAAAGCATACCCTGAAGAAAGCCACAGCATGCTAGCTGAAATGTCAGTTCTACCTACCCAGACGTGGTGAGATCCAGAAAACTGCAACAATCATGACACCAGCACAGAACAGCTACTTTCTGAAATTGCCAATCTACCTATTTAAATGTTGTTATTTATGAGTGCAGATACTTCTAAAATGATCTCCTTAAGGTATTTACAGGACTGAGCCCCTTATGTGGGTACTCAGGATAAGTCTGCAAAGGGCTAAGGAATACTTAGGAGTCGGAAGTTAGATCAGGAACTTTTTTGGGCAATAAGAGCTGGGGTGTAAACATTGGGAGCCTACAACCAAGCAAAACTGAAGACCTTGGACTAGAGTTAGCAAGTAGGTCACATAGCTAGAAGTGTATCTAAATGGCAGATATGCAGCTGGAGACAGTGGGCAAATCACCAGCATGGATTAAAAATAAAAAATTAAGATCTTCCTGTTTCCCAGTAACCCCTTTCAAAAAGGTCAAAACCAATCCCTGATACCTAGACTGTGCCCTGGAGGACTATCTGACAAAGTCTAAACCCTATGGCCTTCATTTGTTGCAGGTAACTAGTTGGTCTAAAGGCCATTCAATAAAGGATACAAGGAAACCATAAAAAATGGATGAGTAGTATGCAAGGTCTGTACATATATATTTCTAGATCCTAAACATTAATGTAGGAATTTGACACAAAACTAATACCTGTAGCATAAAGGTTCCAGTCACTGGTTTATGATCACTGATACCATAGCACATGTGGCTGATGTAGTCATTCAAAGTCACTGTAAATACTGGATCTTCCTCTGTCTTCTTGTCTTCCGATGATACTTGGGAAACATTCTTCAATTTCCACAGAATACGATCGGTCCAAGCTGGTTTTCGCTTTTTTTCACTTTGTAGACATCAGATAAGGAAGAGAGGGAAAACCCCCCAAATCAGTTACTGGATCACACCCTAATATGAGACAGTCTGAGCTACTTAAAGTTAGCAGGAATTGATTAAACCACACCATCATCTTCAAAGCACACACATGCACTTTTCATTACAAAATGAAAGTAATCCTGCGTTTAAGCCTTTCTGTATCCATAACCCTCTCCTTTTCTTAGCAAGGTTCCCAGTAAGTAGAAAGAACACCATGGAGCCTCATTATAGTACAGAAGAAAGAAAACAGCAACATTGCAATGCCCATACCAAGCAACTAGTCAATACATCTTATGGAGAATGATATTCTCAAGTACTAAAATAATGTAATCAGAAACCAGAAAAGGTCTTAATAAAATTGAGACCATTTTTTTCTAAGTGCCACAAGCCTAATTAACAAAAATTGAATAAAAAGCTTCCTAACATCTCAATATGTGTTGCCTGTATCTACTACAACTTGCTGGGCATTTACAAACTAGCTTTTTATGGTCCATGTTTATGACTTTTCTAATGCCTTTCCTCATGCCATTTTTTATGTCATTTATGTTATGATGTACTTTTACTGTTCTTGGTATATTTTACTGTTTTTGGTGTTATGATGAACTTTTACTGTTTATGGTATATTTTCCAATAAAGCAATGTTACTTACCGTAACAGTTGTTATCCAGGGACAGCAGGCAGCTATTCTCACTAGTGGGTGATGTCATCCGACAGAGCCCCGATACGGACATCTTGCAAGCATGTCTTGCTTGAAGAAACTCAGAAGTTTCGAGATGCCCGCACCGCGCATGCGCCAGTGCCTTCCCGCCCGATGTACCGGGCGCGTCTCCTCAGTTCAGGTAGCTAGCCTGAGAAGCCAACCCAGGGGAGGTGGGTGGGACGTGAGAATAGCTGCCTGCTGTCCCTGGATAACAACTGTTACGGTAAGTAACATTGCTTTATCCCAGGACAAGCAGGCAGGTATTCTCACTAGTGGGTGACCTCCAAGCTAACCCCAATGGGATGGTGGGAGAGTTGGCAACTTAAGAGAACAAATTTTGTAACACTGTTTGGCCAAACTGTCCATCCCGTCTGGAGAAAGTATCCAGACAATAATGAGAGGTGAATGTATGAACCGAGGACCAAGTGGCAGCCTTACAAATCTCCTCAATCGGTGTCGATCTGAGGAAGGCTACAGAGGCTGCCATTGCTCTGACCTTATGGGCTGTGACCTTACAGGGAAGGGATAATCCAGCCTGGGCATAGCAGGAAGAGATACAAGCCGCCATCCAGTTGGAGATGGTGCGCTTCGATACCGGTCGTCCCAACTTGTTTGGATCAAAGGAGACGAAAAGTTGAGGAGCAGTTCTGTGTGGCTTTGTGCGATCCAAGTAGAAAGCTAGAGCACGTTTACAGTCCAGAGTGTGCAAAGCAGATTCCCCAGGATGAGAATGAGGCTTTGGAAAGAACACCGGAAGCACGATGGATTGGTTGATGTGAAATTCAGAGACCACTTTAGGTAAGAATTTTGGATGAGTACGGAGAACCACCTTGTCATGATGGAATACAGTGAACGGTGGATCCGCCACTAGGGCCTGAAGCTCACTGACTCGACGAGCTGACGTGAGGGCCACTAGAAAAACCACCTTCCAGGTGAGATACTTGAGTGGAGCCGTGTTGAGAGGTTCAAACGGAGGCTTCATAAGATGAGAGAGGACAACATTGAGATCCCAAACCACAGGAGGAGGTTTGAGAGGAGGGTTGACATGAAAAAGTCCTTTCATAAATTTGGAAACCACAGGATGAGCAGACAAAGGTTTCCCTTGTAGAGGCTGATGGAAAGCCGCAATAGCACTCAGGTGGACTCGTATAGAGGTAGACTTGAGGCCAGACTGGGACAGGTGTAGAAGATAATCCAATACAGAAGATAGGGAAGCTCGCTGAGGTTCCGTGGCATTGGAAATACACCAGGAAGAGAATCTAGTCCATTTTTGGGAATAGCATTGTCGAGTAGCAGGCTTCCTGGAAGCCTCCAAGACCTCCCTCACTGCTTGAGAGAACTGGTGAGGAGTTATGTTGAAAGGAACCAAGCTGTCAGGTGGAGGGACTGCAGATTGGGATGAAGTAGTGAACCTTGATGTTGAGTGAGTAGTGAAGGAAACACTGGAAGAAGTACTGGCTCCCTGCTGCTGAGTTGAAGTAGAAGGGAGAACCAAGGTTGTCTGGGCCACCGAGGAGCAATCAGAATCATGGTGGCATGGTCTAATCTCAATTTGACTAGAGTCTTTTGAATGAGAGGAAAAGGAGGAAACGCATATAGGAAACGTTTGCTCCAATCCAGCAGAAAAGCATCTGCCTCCAGGCGATGAGGAGTGTAGATCCTGGAGCAAAATTGAGGCAGCTTGAAGTTGTGGGGGGCTGCAAAGAGGTCGAGCTGAGGTGTCCCCCACTGAGCAAAAATCTGATGAAGGGGGTCGGAGTGGAGCGTCCATTCGTGAGGCTGAAGTAGACGACTCAATTTGTCCGCCAAGACGTTGTCCTTCCCCTGAATGTAGACTGCTCTGAGGAAGGTGTTGTGGCGAACCGCCCAATCCCAGACTCGAAGAGCTTCCTGACAAAGAGGGGCCGAGCCCGTGCCCCCTTGTTTGTTGACATAATACATGGCGACCTGATTGTCTGTGCGAATAAGGACCACCATGTCGTGAAGCAGATGTTGAAAAGCTTGGAGGGCATTGAAGATGGCCCTGAGCTCCAGAAGATTGATTTGATGGAGTCGTTCCGCACTGGTCCAGAACCCCTGAGTGCGAAGACCATCCAGATGGGCCCCCCATGCATAGTTCGATGAATCGGTCGTTAGAACTTTCTGATGGGGAGGAGAATGAAACAGCAAACCTCTGGATAGATTCGAAGAGGTCATCCACCAGAGAAGAGACTGCCGTAGAGCAGGAGTGACCACAATGTGACGAGATAACGGGTCGGACACCTGAGTCCACTGAGATGCCAGAGTCCATTGAGGGATCCTGAGATGTAGTCTGGCAAAAGGCGTCACATGAACTGTAGATGCCATGTGGCCTAAAAGGACCATCATGTGCCTCGCTGAGATGGATTGGCGAGAAGACACTGACTGGCAGAGTAGAAGGAGAGCATGTAAGCGTGGAGGAGGAAGGAATGCTCGAAGTTGAATGGTATCCAGGACAGCCCCTATGAAGGGGAGAGACTGGGTGGGCTGAAGATGAGACTTTGGAAAGTTGATCTCGAAGCCCAAGCTCTGCAGAAAACAAATGGTGGTCAAGGTCGCCGAAATGACCTTGGGAGCGGACGGGGCCTTGATGAGCCAGTCGTCGAGGTAAGGGAACACCTGGAGACCCATGTTCCGGAGTGCAGCGGCCACCACTACCAGACACTTCGTGAAGACTCTGGGCGACGAAGATAGGCCGAAGGGAAGCACTCGATACTGCAGATGCAGATGTCCCACCCGGAATCTGAGGAACTTGCGGGAGGCCGGATGAATCGGGATGTGAGTGTAGGCCTCCTTGAGATCCAGAGAGCATAACCAATCGTTCTGCTCGATGAGGGGATAAAGAGAGGCAAGGGTCAGCATGCGGAACCGTTCCCTGACCAAAAACTTGTTGAGGACCCGAAGGTCCAAAATGGGACGCAGATCGCCCGTCTTCTTCGGGACCAGGAAGTACCGGGAGTAAAACCCCTGGTTTTGTTGATCCACCGGTACTGGCTCGACGGCCCGAAGCCGGAGCAAAGCCTGAGCTTCCTGGAGAAGAAGAGCGGTCTGTGTGGAGTTGGAAGGATACTCTCTTGGAGGATGGTCCGGGGGGACCCGTTGGAAATGAAGAGAGTATCCCTCTCTTACGATGGAGAGGACCCAGAGGTCCGTGGTGATCGCCTCCCATCGATGACAAAAATGATGGAGACGACCCCCTATGGGAAAAAATGGGGTAGGCAGAACGAGATCGGTTATGCTCCCTGGAGAAGAGTCAAAAAGGCTGAGTAGCCTTGGGAGCAGCCGGCATCTGAGGCTTTTGCTGAGTCTTCTGAGGCGGCTGTCGCTTTGCAGGCTGTCTCGCAGGAGGGGCCTGCCTCGGTTGATAACGCCTTTGGTAGATTATAGGCGGTCTAGAAGGACGAGACTGTTGTGGTTTAGGCTTAGGCCTCATGATAGACTGGAAAGATTTTTCGTGGTCTGACAGTTTTTTAGTAACAGTCTCGACAGACTCATCGAACAGATCCGCTCCCGCACAAGGCACATTTGCAAGTCTGTCTTGGAGATTCGGATCCATATCAATGGTGCGAAGCCAAGCCAGTCGACGCATGGCGACCGAGCAGGCCGCAGCACGAGCCGAGAGCTCGAAAGCATCATAGGAGGATTGCATCAATTGGAGGCGCAACTGGGACAGGGTCGCCACCACCTCCTCAAACTCAAACCGAGCCTCAGCATCGATGAAAGGTGTGAACTTGCGGAGGACCGGCAAGAAAAAATCCAAATAGGACGAGAAGAAAAAATTGTAATTGAGCACTCGAGTCGCCATCATTGAATTCTGATAGATACGTCTACCAAACTTATCCATCGTTCTCCCCTCCCTGCCAGGAGGCACGGAAGCGTAGACTTGGGAGGGGTGCGAACGTTTAAGGGAAGACTCGACTAGGAGGGACTGATGAGAGAGTTGAGCTCCCTCAAACCCCTTGTGGTGCACGATGCGGTATCGAGCATCCAACTTGCTAGGCACCGCAGGTATGGAATACGGTGTCTCCAAACACCGCATGAGAGTCTGGTCAAGTAACTTATGCAGGGGAAGCCGAAGTGTCTCCGCCGGAGGATGAGGTAAATGCATGGTGTCCAGATACTCCTTAGAGTACTTCGACCCAGTATCTAAGGTCACATCTAAGTCATCCGCCATCTGTCTGAGAAAGGATGAAAAGGAAAGTTGGTCCGCCAAGGCCGGCCGGCGAGACGGACTAGAAGACGTGGAAGCCTCCGGTTCCAGGGAGAGCTGAGAGCGGCATGGAGAGTATGAGGTAGATGGTTCTTCATACTCCGGTCCCTCTGGCTGGGATAAATCTGAGGATGAGTATCCCATACGCTGCATTTTCTTCTGTGGAGACACCTCCGAATGACGCGAGGAGTGTCTAGAAGAATGTCGAGATCGATGCCCCTCCCGATGCCGGGATGGGGAACGTGATCTTCGATGCATCGATCGATCCCTTGAAGCCTCGAAGGAATGGATTGGACTCGATGCAGTGGAGCGCATGGGAGGCAACGATGCCGACTCACGCAGTGCCACCCAAGTCTGGTATGGAGTGCGAAAGAACTCCTCCTGCGATGCAGTATGCCCAGGACTCCGATTATCAGGGGCCGATGTAGTACCCTGGTGACGTGGAGGTGTAATGGGCTCTAAAGGCGGCATGTCAGAAAGGGAAGCCCGCCTAGTGGGTTCCGCCGCCCTCCGCCGCTCCCCCTCGTCGAGCAGGGAAATCGAACGACGAGGAGGAGGAGGAGGGGGCGGACCGCTCTCCGGGACCGGGACCGTAGTATCGCCCTGAATATTAGCGATAAGCCTCGGTCCCATCGTCCGCATGAGCTCAACAAATTGAGCTTCGAGCAGGGATTTAAGCGATGCCGATATGGAGGGATCCGCACCGAAAGGGGGTCCTCCTGCACGGTCATCGCGTTCCTTCGTGGTCGAGTGCTTCTGCTTGGTAGCTTTGGGCACTTTTATGACCACGGGAGGAACAGTGGAAGGCGGTACCTGAACCGAGGAGACGGGAGCAGGAACCGATGCTGAACTCGATGCAGAAGCCGGTGTGAACGATGCTGGCTTCACGATGCTCGATGCATGAGTCGCAGATGCAGGCTTCGAACAGACCGGTGAAACATCTGTCGAAGTCGAAGCAGATGGCTCCTTAGAAGAGTCCATCTTAAACATGGACTCCCAAAGTAAGCAGCGCCGTTTAAAAGAGCGCGCTGTGAGCGTGGAACAAGGCCGGCACGATTTCGGAACGTGTTCTGGACCAAGACACTGAAGACAGCGCCGGTGTGGGTCCGTCAACGAAATCGCACGCTGGCACTTGCTGCACTTTTTAAAACCGGTGATAGGCCGGGACATAGGCCGGAAAAGTGACGTTGCTAGGTCGAAGGAGCTAGGTCGCAGCCACGAGGCCGGCCCGGCCGAACCGCCGGACGAAATAATTGTAACTTTTTTTTTTTTTTTTTTTTAAATAGAAATAAAAGTTCAAAGAAAGTAAGTAAAACAATAAAACGCGGGGAAAGAAGGCAAAATACTGAAATTTCAGTCAGCGCAGAATTGAAGAGAACTTCTCAGCTCCGCGGAAAGAAAAGAACTGAGGAGACGCGCCCGGTACATCGGGCGGGAAGGCACTGGCGCATGCGCGGTGCGGGCATCTCGAAACTTCTGAGTTTCTTCAAGCAAGACATGCTTGCAAGATGTCCGTATCGGGGCTCTGTCGGATGACATCACCCACTAGTGAGAATACCTGCCTGCTTGTCCTGGGATAAGCATTTTTATCACGTTGCAATTTTTAATATGTCGTATCTTGATGTCCTCATGTTAAATTATGTTACATTTTAGGAATTTTAAGCTATTATATTTTCTTGTTAACATTAGGTTCTGCTGCAAATGTATTCATTGTTTTCGCACTAGGGTATGCCATGGGCATATTTTTAAGCCACTGTATTCATCCCATAAGCTCCTCCAATATGTTTGTTTCATTTTTAAGTATAACTTATCAGCCAGATTTTCTTTCTGCTTAATGTATTGGATAGATATGTTTCAGTTTCACAATCTGGTGATTTTGATTCTTTATAGGTTTTATCTATTTATTATTTTTATACCAATGAGTGAATACTGACCTGGTATGTATGATCCTTTTCAGATGTCAACCGCACACATTGTACTTCCACATTTCTTATGTTTTCTTGTCTAGATGTCACTTACACACATTGCTTTTGTTTGTTTTTTGGATGCCTCCACTATTTCCATCAGTATGTTCTTAGATTGGTCTTTGGACTTTTCTCTGCACTATGCTTTCATAGTTTCTGTCCCCTTCATGCTTTTTCTGCAATTAATCCTTCAGGCACTTCTTTACAGAATCCTTCCTCATTCACTTCATATATTTTCATTTTGCACTCACAGTATTGACTGTTTTAGCTATTATCAAAATTTTTACATTTAATCTTATGCTTCACATTTTTAATTCCCCCCCATAGACCCCTGAAAAAGGCTTTTTTGCCAAAACACAGACCGTGTAGGGTCCGCATCACACCACACGTCATTCATTTAGTGGAATATTATTTTTTTTTATTTGTACCTTTATTTTGTCATAATAAACACCTCATCAAGATCATTGCTTTCCACACACAGTCTGTTTTTCTTTTGTTTTTTGCCTGTATCTATTACATCCCAGAAACTCTTTGGCACAGTGCAAAATGAGCACTAGCAATAAATCATAGAAACCTGATGGCAGGTAAAGGCCAAATGGCACACCCAGTCTGCCCACCTACATCACCCACTATTTCCTCCTCTCCCTAAGAGATCCCACGTGCCTGTCCCACGCTTTCTTGAATTCACAGTCTTTGTATCCACCACCTCTACCGGGAGACTATTCCATGCATCTACCACCCTGACTGAAATCATTTTTCACTTACCCTGGCTTACAAATGAGATTAATTCATGTCATGGTTCATGGTATATGCAAAACAAACCCATCTGGAGTATGAAATAAGATAAAATAGAGGAAATGATGTAAGAAGCAGCCTATTCAGTATACTGTAAGACGAGCCATTTGGTGATAGGGTGGGCAATATTCAAAGCATTTTCCCTGCAGAACTGGGCTGCTTGAAAATTGTCTGCCTTGAATGTAGATAAAATTACGTGTGTTGTCTGGAGGTGTTTTCTAAGATGTGTCTAGGTCAGAAGAGGGAAAAAATGCATGCTTGTTGTTTCCAAGGGAAAAAGCAGGTGCAAACCTCTGGGCACTTTTTACTGGGGTAATCAAATCAAAACAGGGTCCTTAAGTTTTATATTCATTATTGGGGCAAACCCCATGAGGAAAAGTACCTGCACTGTATTCATCAATGTGGACATGTTATTATTGATCTCATTAGGTACAACTACAGCAAAGCACAAGAATCATAAACAGACCTGAGGTGGGCTGTCACTTTATATGGCACAGAGTGTAAATAAGTCTCATATTTATAGATGAACAACATGTGGTGAGTCGAAGTGAAATTTCCAAAGTTAGTTACTTGGACTTTTTTAAAATCTGTGAAATCTGTGCAGACAACTCCATTTACACAAATGACTATCCTAAATCTAGCCACATAAGATTTAACCAGATACTCAAGCCACAACTTTAGTTATCTGCAGCCGAATTTAAAAAAAAACAACAACCCCAGAAGATGCCAATTGAGCACAGAATCTCATCTCCCAGTTTGACCAATCTGGATCCATCAGAAGTACCTGAGACTCCAAGAAGTAACAATGTAATATAGAGTAGATCCATTCCTTGTTGCTCATGCCCATGAATAAACAGTAGCTTTCCTCAGTTCTATTTGGCTAGTAATCATCCACAAAGTCTTTTTTTGGGGAACTAAAAAAAACACTTTTAAACCAAGTTGTGCTGGAGGCCTTGGCCACCCTCTCTGGCAACATAACCTGACATCAGCTTTAACTGGTGCCATTTCTAAGATAGCCAAAAAATACTGGAGGGGTAACAAACTCAACCACTAAATAAATGCCATAGAGTGACTAAAGGAAACAATTTGAAAAAAGAAAAAGTCACTGCTTGAAAAATTCACTTCATAAAGATATAATCATAAGTCTTTATGCACAATCTTGTACAAAGAACTCTGCTCAGAGATATGAAGGCATAGTGTTCCGCCTCACCCACCAATCATTGCAGTGTTCAGTGCATAATTGGTATATCCAATTTTTTAAATGCTAAACTGTTGTGTTGCTAGCTGCTAAAGCTATGCTTAGTTCTTAATAGCAATAGCAAAAATCAAAGAAATTTTGCACTTATCTTTGAAAAATTAGCTGGTTCCGACGTGCCACGTTTCGAATCTGCGTCAGGGAACCGACACAACAATTAAAGTTATAGACTGGAGGTACAAACTCCACCGGGAAGAAATCGGGTTTTGCATACCTTCAGAAAATTATAATTCTTATTTAATGAGTTTGTACCTCCAGTCTATAACTTTAATTGTTGTGTCGGTTCCCTGACGCAGATTCGAAACGTGGCACATCGGAACCAGCTATTTTTCAAAGATAAGTGCAAAATTTCTTTGATTTTTGCTATGGCTATTAAGAACTAAGCATAGCTTTAGCAGCTAGCAACACAACAGTCTAGTATTTAAAAATTGGATATATCAATTATGTACTGAACACTGCAATGACTGGTGGGTGAGGCGGAACACTATGCCTTCATATCTCTGAGCAGAGTTCTTTGTACAAGATTGTGCATAAAGACTTTATGAAGTGAATTTTTCAAGCTGTGACTTTTTCTTTTTTCAATTTCTAAGATAGCGGCAGTGACAAGAGGAAAATAGCTGATATTTCCCCAAGATAGGCATTACTAGTCTATCAGGTAAATGCCAGAAGTTTGGGGTCTCTCCGTTTGAGGGCCTTTCTGTGCTGGGGTGCCCTTGCTCCTGGCAGCTTTGGGTTCCTAATTTGGGGATCCATTCAGGTTAAATGTTTAACTTTTCAATTAATTCCACTGAACTGAAAGGGAACTTAAAGACTTGACTTTATCTGTGGAGGTAAAATTAAGTTTCAGTACTAAGGGTGGAATATAAAACTGCACTAATCTTTAGTGCAATTTGCTGCATCTCAAGTAATTCCATACGTTGCTAATTAGCACATAATTCAAAATCAGTTATACTGAGATTGGTGCAACAATTTACATTTCATTTAGCACTGATGCTTTTGTTGCTATGATCCTTGCCACATCAGAAGTGATCATAGCATTCAGTAAATACAGTGCTAAACCAGAGCCCTTAGTTAAGATTAATTTTCCCTATTTGAATCACTTTATGTTTGTCCACCTACTATGCAGATGCCAATTTTTTGATCTGGCTAGGTCCTTCTGCAGTCCCTCACAGTCCACTTGAGCTTTCATTACATTGAATATATTTGTCTCATCTACAAATCTGATAAATTCACTCATTCATTAATGATCTGAAAAAGAGTACAAGTTAAACACAGGCCCAGGGCAGGATTAATTTGTCGAGGGCCCCTAGGCACACAAGTACACTGGGCCCCCTGCCCCGCCCCCACTCCACCATGCGCCCAGGCGGAAACAGGAAGCTGCATCAGAGGGAAGGTTTGGGCAAGCAGCACCGCTTGCACAATTACAGTTCCCGTTGCCTTTCTTACCCGCGTTGCTTGCTTGTCTTACTTTCCGTCGATGGGGTGGGCCCGCGTTGCCGATCGAGGGGGGGGGGGGTGTCCCGCATTGCCAATCGATGCTGGAGGGGCCCATCGCCGTTTGGAAAAAACAATGTTGATGCCTTCCTTCATCGAGTCCCCCTGACCATTTCGGGCCCTAGGCACGTGCCTACTTGGCCTATTGGTTAATCCAGCCCTACACAGGCCCCAGTTCAGATTCCCTAGGCACATCAGTATTTACAGTTAAGAGTTGAGAGAAAAACTGGAGAGGGGTGGATTTAGTTCTTCATAAAAGTAGACACAAGGAGGAGATGGGAGAACTACATTTTGATTAATTTGACTTCAATTGTGAGCAAATTAATGGAATCATTGATAAAACAATGTATATAAGCCCACATATAACATAACAAAACAAATAAATAAATAAATAAAACCTTCCTCTAGCAAAACCATGCTGCCATGGAGCTGGTCATCCATTGGATTTCAGAAATTTTTATCTGCAATTCCAATAATTCACCACTGAAGTCAGACTAATCAATATGTAGTTCCCCATCTCCTTCTTACTTCCTCTTTAAATACTCAGGGATCAGTACTGGGATCAACATTTATCTTATTCATTACTTAACTGGAAAAGAGAACAATGAGTGAATGAGTGAACTTATCAAGGTAGGCTGCTTTCAATGGAAAGGAAGCTCTGGAATTGGGGTGGGGCACAGAATAGGGGTAAAAAGAGGTAGACTCATCTAAGGAAATATTTCTTTACAGAAAGGGTGGTAGATATGTAGGAAAAACTCCTTGTGAAAGTAGTAAAGATAAGGATGGCATCTGAATTCAAAAACTGTAGGGCAAAGACAGAGAATCTCAGAATAATATGAGAGGAGAAGGTGGAATAATTTGCAGACAGGATGATCTTTTATCTGCATTCATTTTCTGTTTCCATGTTACCACTACCATTACTAATTTTTTATGTGCTATCAGGCATATGTATTCTACAAAGGAACACAGGTGCCTACTTTCCTTAATAGGATATGAACATAAGTAAAATATGCACCTATAATTTAGGTGCAAGCACTTACATCAAAGAGCAAGTATGAGTGTGTCTAAATGCTGGAGTTTGCCATATGTTACATGCGTAAATGAGTCCCACCCATGTGTATGCCTACCTGTAAAATACATGCCATGTAAGACATGCATGTACCCACAGAACAGTGCTTAGGTAGAAATTTGGCACTTCCATTACTCTAATGATTTGTGTGTGTACGTCATAGAATTACACCGTTAATGTCTTCTGTATTAAGCTTTTATGACTTTTGTATGTATTTTTATAATGTGTTTATTGTCTTGTCGGTTCTTATTGTATATGAACTTTTTATGACTCATTTTGACAATAAGGTGATTGAGTGCGACAATTTTTGAGCATAAGTATTGCCACTGCTGGGTCAGACCAGTGGTCCATCATGCCCAGCAGTCGGCACATGCGGCAGCCCCCAGGTCAAAGACCAGTACCCTAACTGAGACTAGCCCTACCAGCGCACTTCTTGTTAAGCAGGATCCTGTCCAACCCTGTCTTGAATCCCTGGAGGGTGTTTTCCCCCACGACAGATTCGGAAAGAGCGTTCCAGTTTTCCACCACTCTCTGGGTGAAGAAGAACTTCCTTACGTTCGTCCGGAATCTATCCCCTTTCAACTTTAGAGAGTGCCCTCTCGTTCTCCCTACCTTGGAGAAGGTGAACAACCTGTCTTTATCTACTGAGTCTATCCCCTTAAGTACCTTGATTGTTTCGATCATGTCCCCTCTCAATCTCCTCTGTTTGAGGGAGAAGAGGCCCAGTTTCTCCAATCTTTCATTGTACGGCAGCTCCTCCAACCCCTTAACCATCTTGGTTGCTCTTCTCTGGACCTTCTCAAGTAGTACCATGTCCTTCTTCATGTATGGCGACCAGTGCTGTACGCAGTACTCCAGGTGAGGGTGCACCATGGCCCGGTACAGCAGCATGATAACCTTCTCTGATCTGTTCGTGATCCCTTTCTTTATCATTCCAAGCATTCTGTTTGCCCTTTTTGCCGCCGCCGCACATTGTACAGACGGCTTCATCGACTTGTCGATCAGAACTTCCAGGTCTCTTTCCTGGGAGGTCTCTCCAAGTACTGCCCCGGACAACTTGTATTCATGCCTAAAATTTTTGTTACCGACATGCATCACTTTACACTTACCCACGTTGAACCTCATCTGCCATGTCAATGCCCATTCCTCAAGCCTGATTATGTCACGTTGCAGATCCTTCGCAGTTCCCCTGCTTCACTACTCTGAATAACTTTGTATCGTCTGCAAATTTAATCACCTCGCTCGTTGTACCTATGTCCAGATTTTTTATAAAGATGTTGAAGAACACGGGTCCAAGCACTGAGCCCTGCGGCACCCCACTGGTGACACTCTTCCAGTCCGAGTACTGTCCATTTACCCACACCCTCTGTTTCCTATCCACCAGCCAGTTTTTAATCCATGAGTATTTCACCCTCGATTCCATGGCTCGCAATCTTCCGAAGTAGTCGTTCATGTGGAATCTTGTCAAACGCCTTCTGAAAATCCAGATAAACAATGTCAACTGGGTCGCCCTTGTTTATCTGCCTGTTTACTCCCTTGTAGAAGTGCAGCAAGTTTGTCAAGCAAGATCGTCCTTTGCTGAAGCCATGCTGACTGGTCCTTATCAGATTGTGTCCGTCGAGGTGATCAATGATGCGGTCTTTTATCAGCGCCTCTACCATCTTTCCCGGTACCGAGATCAGACTCACCGGTCTGTAGTTTCCTGGATCTCCCTTCAAATCTTTTTTGAATATCGGCGTAACATTCACCACCTTCCAGTTTTCTGGAATCTTTCCTGATTTTATTGACAGATTGGCTATTAGTTGAAGTAGTTTAGCTATAGTCCCTTTCAGTTCTTTTATGACCCTCGGATGGATGCCATCTGGTCCTGGGGATTTGTCACTCTTAAGCCTATCAATCTGCCTGCATACTTCTTCTAGACTGACCGTCAACCTTGTCAGCTTCCCGTCTTCATCTCCAGCATATAGCTTGTCGGGTTCTGGTATGTTGTGTATATCCTCTTTAGTAAATACAGATGCAAAAAACGTGTTCAGTTTATCGGCAATGGCTTTGTCTTCCTTTAGCACTCCTTTTATTCCATGATCATCCAACGGTCCCACTGCTTCCTTTGTGGGTCTAATATATCGAAAGAATGGCTTGAAGTTTTTCGCCTCCTTGGCTATTTTTTCCTCATAGTCTCTTTTTGCCTCTTTTACCGTTTTATGGCATCTGGGTTGATGCTGTTTGTGCTTCTTTCAGTTTTCGACCGTTTTTGACCTTTTCCATTCCTTGAATGAAGTCTTCTTGTCTCTGATCGCTTTCTTCACCGTTACAGTGAGCCACGCCGGTTCTTTGTTCTTTTTCCCCTTGGATCCCTTGTTGATACGCAGTATATATAGATTTTGCGCCTCAGTGACTGTGTCCTTAAAAAGGGTCCATGCCAGCTCTAGCATTTTTACAGTGCTTATCCTCTTTTTGATCTTCTTCCCCACCATGAGTTTCATCCTTTCGTAGTTCCTTTTTCTGAAGTTCAGTGCCGTGGCCGTCGTTCTGGATCAATGCTTCGCCCCTGCATCCAGGTTGAAGTAGATCATATTGTGATCACTGGTTCCTAGCGTCCCCTCTACTACTACATCTTGCGCCTGTCCTCGTAGTCCATTTAGAATTAAGTCCAGTATTGCATTTCCTCTCGTGTTTTCCTTGACAAGTTATTCCAGGAAGCAATCGCCCACAACATCCAGGAACTTGGTCTTCCTACCGCAGCCGGAGATGCCTAGGTTCCAATCTATTCCTGGATAGTTGAAATCACCCATGATAACTGCGTTGCCTCCCTTGTAGTTATGCTTGATCTCATCTATCAATTCTCCATCAATTTCTTCAGACTGCCCGGGGGGTCGATAGTAGATGCCAATCTTTATTTCTAATCCATTGACTCCTGGAATTTTGACCCATAGAGACTCTAATTTATTCGTCATTTCAGGCATGCTCCCTCCAGGGTTGGGCCCATGTGCCTAAGGCCCTGCCCACAGGAGGAGCCTAAGCTCCCGGGCCTATTCTGGTTGGCCCAGGCGCCTCAGGCCCCACCTGTGGGCGTGGTTTAAGCCGCCTGGGCCAATCCGGCCCCATTCCGGAACTGGGTGGCCTGCTGGACGGGCGAGCTTGGCACCCATCCTGCCGGCCAACATTGACAAGGTATGGAGGGTGGGATTGGGGATAGGGGGGTCGGCCGGGGGGGGCCGATCGGGGGTTCGGGGGGGGGTGTGGTCGTGGGGGGGGGGCGATTTGAGGCAGGAGGGCCTGGGATACCTCCTGCCCGTATTTTAGTGGGGGTGGGGGGTAGGGGGTCCACCTGGGCAGGAGGGGTTGGGCACCCTCCTACCCGATCTTGTAGGGGGGGGTCACGTGGCCAGGAGGGCTTGGGCTCCCTCCTGGCCCCATCAGACTCGGGGGGGGGGGATTAGAGATCGCGGAGCAGGAGGACTTGGGCTCCCTCCTGCCCTGAACGTAATCGGGGGGGCCGCGGGGCAGGAGGGCTTGGGCTCCGGCTCCTTCCTACCCCGATAGTGTGTGTGTGTGGGGGGTGATGTATCGTGGCAGGAGAGATTGGCCATCTCCCCTGCCGCGATGCAATCACTCCTCTACCCGAACTACTACAACCCGCGGCAGGAGAGATTGGGCATCTCTCCTGCCACGGGTTGCGGCAGTTCAGGTAGAGGGGTGATTGCATCGCGGTATGGGAGATGAGGCAACTCTCCTGCCACGATGGTTGCGGAGTGGGGGGGGAGTAGGTTGCCGGGCTGCTGAACTGATTACGCCAGCCACGATCAGCTCAGTGACCCCTTTTTGGCATTTATACCTGTTTTGACTAGGTCTAAGTCAAAACGTATAAGTGCCGACTAGGCAACCTGCCTAAAGTTTTGGTTATACCTGCTGCACGCCTAGGTCTAAGTCGACCCACCTTCTGCCCACCGCTTGCCCTTTCCCCTCCTCTAAAAACGCCTCTTTTCTCTCTGTGCGTTTAGAGGCAGGGGAAAGGCCTAAACTGGTTTTAGATACGTCTAAAACCAGCTTTGATTAAGGGTACTTGGACAATCAGGCTTTTTGATCGTCCAAGTAGCCATTTAGGCCACTTTTTAGACGTTTTTTTCTTTTGATTATGAGCCCCATAATATGGAGCAGTGTGATCAGTTCCAAATAGTTCAGGTTTTTCCAGTAATATTTGAGAAGAATGAGTTCACATTTATTTCCTTCTGCTAAAACTTTTAAATGGAGGCTGTGCCTTCCCATGTAATAGACATATTCAGTTAACTTTAGCAATGAAAAACTTGGTTTCAGAGGTGATTTTTTTCCCCCCTTATACATGGCATTTGAGGTTAAGAGTGTTGACAGCAAAAATAAAATTAATTTCCTTAATTTTTTGGTATATTTTTATTTGCACAGACTTCCACTAGAATATAAATAGATAAGTGTGGAAACACAAGTGTATTTCCCAGAGAGAATGACTCCATTAAAAAAACCTGTCACTATGTAATGCATGTTCTGGATTTGAAATTTGTATATGGTTTACGACTTTGTAATGGTCTTTTAAATGCAGCACCCCTGGATATTTTTGGAGCTTTTTCTTGGAGATGAAACCAGGTAAACAACCAGATAATCAATATATGAAAATATAACTGATCTATGCAACTCCATCCATAGAAAGCTTACAGTGCAGGGGAAAAAAAAAACCCACAGTCAAGAAAGCTGGACCAAATTTCACAACTATTATACGAAGTGGGATTAGTAAAATTGTTAGTTTGTAAATTTTTCATCTAAAAATCAATACTTCTGTCTCCTTCAATTCATTATTAAAATTCATTGGAATAAGAAGACAGCAATACTAAATCAGGGAAAAACCTTCCTCCTTCTGGCCTGCATCTCCATTTCCCACCCATGATCCTCACTGCTGGGTGCATAGGAGTCCATTTGCAGATGCTTGGAGCTTACACCCTCATATTCCCTGTTGTGTGCTCAAAATCTGTCTCCTGAAAGGAATCTGCTGCTGTCTTACAAAGTTGAAAAATTTTTAATAGCTCAGGTGTAATCATGAATTTGCCCATTCTTACTGTATTTACTCATTCATTCACAAAAGCCACAATGCAGGGCTTCAGCTGGCAAAGGTAAGAAATGTTCCACAGGCCACAGAAGGAGTGATTTTAAAGAGACAGCTATTGATATTTTGAGAGGTGATGAATTCTAGCAATATTACAGTCTAAGAGTTCTTAACATTGCAGCATTTCTGCTCTGCTGTAGGTACGATAAGACTTGCTTTCTGCATAATTCCTCACTCTATGGAATAGTCCACTTCTCATTTTAGCCTCAGTGTCCCTGAATCTCCAACCACTGATGTATGAAGGGTAAAAGCAGAGAAGAGATCCTGAAATGTTACTGTATTGAGGGAATTAGGTAGCTCTTACTTAAACCCAAACAGTGTCTTCTTTCCCCTGAAATACAAAGAATGATCAATGCAGCAATTTTTCAAGGAACAAGCAGTATATAATGCTTACTCACCCCAATATCATCCAGATAAGCATAGGTCCTAATCTTTATACACAAATCTTTTGTCATTCAACACTTACATATTTCTATATATTCCAAATATACTGTTCTGCTGTTAAGTTTTTAGGCATACTGGCTTCTTTTTTATTTTTTTTAGGGAGGGGGCAACATAAAATTTAAAGCATAATGGCATTCTACATATTTCATTCCCACACAGGTCCATAAACACCAGTTCGAATGTACATGTGCTGACTCACTAATGTTCACTTCCTCAATCCACTTCCCGTCCCCCCCCCCCCCCCACAGCAACACTCTCAAATCAACACATTCCCTTACATGGGTAGACAGGTTTTTTTCAAATACATTTTGGAAAACTGACCTGTCTAGAAATTGTCCTTCTCAGAATAGCTAGAATGTAGTTATGAGGATCACAACACACGCAAACCTCAGCCACAATTAGGAAAGGACATACCTTTGGGTGTATTTCAAAACCACGTGCACTTTTATTCCCTACTTGGCCACCCAAACAGAAAACACTTAGCTCACATACTATATGATAGCTACTGTTCAAAAAGGAAGATACCTTTGAAAATTAACAAGTATCTGTGGTAAAAGTAGCTAAATTTACAGCTGTACATCCCCATAGTTGGAAAAACCATATGAGTATTAACATTTCTATAACACTAACAAGTATACATAGCCCTTCACAGAGAAATGTAGGGCAGTTTGTGAAACTAATTATCTTATCCAATGCTCTCCTTACCTTGTGTCATATGTATCAGAATGCAAGTCAAACTTGTAGGTAGGTTTAAACAGCAGAGGACCTTCCATAAACCCTTGGAGAATAGCTTCCTTCTTCTTTGCAAGGTTTAACTATGAAAACACAAAGTATTTTAACAGTTTTAACATGGGCACTCACACCATGTTTTGGATATGGAAATTTGTTTTTGCTCACCTTTTCAAATACAGTAAAGTCCCTACTTCAAAGAACTTCCAATCTGAATAGGTACCGGAGTCAACATCAGAGAACCTTAAGTTTCAAGGTCACACAAGGAGTAGCAGTGGAGGTAGAATTTGAACACTAGCTTTTAGTTAATTTCTCTAACTTCTAGGCCAGTCCTTGTCTAGCTCTTGTTTCTTATACAAATCTACTCCTTCACCTCCACCTCCAGCCAAAATTAAGTTAGAGGAAAGAAACAGAGCAAGTTCATTTCTTAGTGATCTCCTTTACAACCCAAATGCACGACATCAATCAACTTACCCTTCCATTGCCTCAGTACAAGAAATACTTCAATTGCTGTTTGATCCACAAAAATGGAATGCCTTTTCAAGTTTATTACATACTGAAGTGAATCATTTAGTTTTAAGGTAGCTTTGAAAGCCAATCTTTTGGGGAAATAGGTGATGGTAGTTAGGAGGCTCAGATTCTGTTATTCTTTTGTTTATTTTTTTCTTTGTCCTCTTACTTTTTTTTTCTTTTTCCTTTTGTCTTATGCTGCAATTGTAAACTGCTTTGTTTTTCCCTTGACTATGGATGTAATGAGGTATAAGTTATTCAGAGTAGTGAAGATGCAGAAGGATTCGAAGACCTGCAACGTGACATAAACACACTCGAGAAATGGGCCGCGACATGGTTTAACATGGATAAGTGTAAGGTGGTGCATGTCGGTAACAAAAATCTTATACACGAATACAGGATGTCCGGTGTGGTACTTGGAGAGACCCTCCAGGAAAGAGACTTGGGAGTACTGGTCGACAAGTCGATGAAGCCGTCCACGCAATGTGCAGTGGCAGTAAAAAGAATGCTTGGAATGATTAAGAAGGGGATCACGAACAGATCGGAGAAGGTTATCATGCCACTGTACCGGGCCATAGTACGCCCCCACTTGGAATACTGTGTCCAGCACTGGTCGCTGTACTTGAAGAAGGACACAGTACTACTCAAAAGGGTCCAGAGAAGAGCGACTACAATGGTTAAGGGGCTGGAGGAGCTGTCATATAGTGAGAGATTAGAGAAACTGAGCCTCTTCTCCCTTGAAAATAGGAGACTGAGAGGGGACATGATCGAAACGTTCAAGATAATGAAGTGAATAGATAAAGACTGGTTGCTCACCCTCTTTCAAGGTAGGGAGAATGGGGATAGATTCCATACGAACGTGGATAGACTCCATACGAATGGGGATAGATTCCAAGTTAAAAGGGGATAGATTCCATACGAACGTAAGGAAGTTCTTCTTCACCCAGAAAGTGGTGGAAAATTGGAACACTCTTCCGGAGGTTGTTATGGGGGGAAACACCCTCCAGGAATTCAAGACAAAGTTAGATAACTTCCTGTTGAACCGGAACGTACGCAGGTAAGGCTACACTCAGTTAGGGCACTGGTCTTTGACCTAAGGGCCACCGTGGGAGCGGACTGCTGGGCACGATGGACCACTGGTCTGACCCAGCAGTGGCAATTCTTATGTTCTTATGTTTAGCTTACTTGAAGACATAAGTATGCCAAATCTTTATTAACAGATATACTTCCTTATTTAATTAGATCTTTTAGAGTGCCAACATAAACAGGGGGAAAGAGCAAATTATTGACCCAAATTGATCATATCGCTTTGAGCTGAAAGAACTGGAGCCTGACTTAATACCAATTTACAGAAGCTCCAGCAAACCTATTTTGCTTCAGGAAATAGTGGGGAGCCTCCTTGTACAAAAATTGCAACGCAAGTTGGATACGTCCAGAGTTATTAAGAAAGCTAATCACAATGGCCACAAGAAACAAGATAGCGAGTCCATCCGACAAACCTTTGTGTATTTGTAGTTATATACGGAGGACTCTCTGCCTTCTGGCAATTCTTATGTTCTTATATTAGTTACTATGTCAATAGTAAAGATCCCTCCAAGCTGACCCTCACAGAAAGTGCCCAGCCTTTTACTGTAGAGGAAGTACTTTGGGTAATTAAGGATCTGCTCCACCATAAAGCTCCAGGAATGGATGGTTTCTCAAATAAATTTTATAAGTGCTTTGAAAAATTTAGAACTCTTATTGACAAAGGTATTCAACTCATTAATAGGGGAATCAGAACTCCCGCACTTGTGGCAATTGGGTGGAGTCACAGTACTGCCAAAGCCAGGCAAAGATCCAACTCAATGTGGATTCTACCATCCTATTACATTGTTGGGTACGGATTATAAGATTTTTACAAAGAGAAGGATTTTATGATCCTGCTTCCCTGCTGATATGCCTTGGATATTGGGATTATCTCTAACATATTGAGCAAAAGGTTCCATTGTTAGCATGAACAACAAAGGGGAAAGTGCACAACCTTGCCTCTTGCACCTTTCCAATGTAAATGGATCTATATAAACCCCATTGATATGGAGGACAAGCGATTATGCAAATCCTATCATATCCAAGCTAGAATCTTCTCCAATGCCCACCTTCCCCAAAGTTGCACACTACCCTATCAAACACCTCCTTGGTGGTCTAGTGGGCCTCCTTGCCATATACCTTTAAGATGGGAGGTAGGAGTGAGTGTGCATTGCTCCTGCCACCCATCTTAAAGGGGTGTAGGAAGAAGGATGAGAGATGGGGTCCGGGAGCCCTATTAGATTACCAGGGTCATTTGTGAGTGTATGGGGATAAGGAGGAGTTCAAATGCTGCCAGCACTGTGCAATCAATGGGTGGGGTCCTCAGCAGGGAAGTAGTACACTAGACCAACCAGGAATTTAGTTTTGGGTATTAGGGGGACAGAGCAAGGTTGGTGGGCACTCTAGGCAAATCTTCAGCTTTCCATTCCCTTTAAACTAACTTTCAGGCCTCTACAATGCAACTCAACAATCATTATCACACAAATATCCTATAAAAAAAAGCAGGTTAAAGTTGTGCTGATTCTTTGAATTTGCACGGTTGTAAGGACCTATTGCTTTGATTACAGCTGTTTTTGCTACATCCTCCTCCCCAACCAGAAACTGCTGCCCTAAGCTTGCACAATGTTTGGATTGGCCCTGCAGGGGGAGATTGTCCAGACAACTAGAGATAATTTTGGGGTGTTGGAGAGGGGGTAAAACAAAATGCAGAATCTAGTGACCCACAGAATAAAAACAAGCCAAATGGTGTATAAAATTTCAAGTGACCCATTTGTTACTGTATATATCCTTTGTGGATTGCTTTTATGCTTTTTCTGATAATGCATATTTTAACACAGAAGTAATTTCCTTAAAGCACTAGGGAGTTTAAATTTTGCATTAGGCTGCGACACAAACTTACTGCATTGACACCTCAGTCTGGCATAAGCATTCTATGCCAAGGATAATTTCCTAAAACAAAAGTCCATATGTCATTATTAAGATGGACTTGGGGAAATCCACTACTTATTCCTAGGATAAGCAGCATAAAATCTATTTTACTCCTTGAGATCTTGCTAGGTACTTGTGACCTAGATTGGGCACTGTTGAAAACAGGATATTGGGCTTGATGGATCTTTAGTCTGTCCCAGTATGGCTACTCTTGTTTTCATGCTCACGTCCAGTGAGGGTAAGCATATTGAAGACAACCTGGGAGGGAGGAGATTGGACGAGAATGCGTATATTTGAGAGGAAGGATGAAAATTTTGTGCAAAGGGTATTAGTGGACAAGAGAGTGGAAGAGTGAAAGTTGACCCCTTTTCCCTGGTAATCCACATTGAATTTTAGGGTGACAACTCAAAAGGTTGCCAGGTTCAGACACAGAAACAAAGAATGATAGCACATAAGAACTGTAAGGTCCATCAAATCTGTCCAATTTACTTTTTCAATGCCTGGCCCAGTCATGAATCATCAGTCCTCGGGGCTTGCTCAATGATCCACAATGTCATGTTATCTTCTAGTGGGATTATCATGCCTCTGCTCTAGCTCTGCCTAGCATTCAAGACTGTCGTATCAGTAGGAACTCACCCTAATGATGCTAGTTTTTGAAGGAAAATTTTTATTTTGAATATATGTTATACCATCCTTCATTTATCATATCTAGTTATCAACTATCATATCTAGCTATTGACCTATAGCGAATATTCCTCTACTGACTAAAATGTTAAAGTCCAATATATCTGCTAAGCTTTCATCATATTTGGAGAGATTTTCCATTCTTTTAACCTGCCAATATGGATTCAGACCTAATCTCAGTACCGAATCTCTATTGATCTCAATCTCCAAGGTTCAGCAATTGCAATTGCGTAACAAGTTTGCAGTTTTGCTACAATTCGATCTATTGATGGCCTTTGACGTCGTTCACCATGATATCTTGATTTACCAAATTTCTGAGATGGGTATTAATTTAGACTGGTTTTCAAAATTCTTACGATCTCGTTCATATACTGTTAAAATGAATGGCACTATGTCATCCTCTTGGAAGACATTATGCGGAGTCCCGCAAAGATCACCTTTATCACCTATTCTTTTCAACATCAACATGACTACTTTGAAGCTTTTCCATTTATCCCCCTGCGAAACACTATATACATATGCAGATGACATCGTTGTTCTCCTTGAGATAGACTCGAATCTCACTAACCTCGTTGGGAACATAACAGAATGTATAACAAAACTTCAATCCTGGGCCCTTACTGTACAAATGAAACTGAACGAGTCCAAAACAAAACTACTTTGGCTTGGGCCAAAATTAGAGCAGCTACCTTCGTCCATTCTGTTGCCTTTGGGATCCTCACTGCAGATTGGATTCTCAAGTAAAGTTTTGGGTGTCATTAAAAATTCAACACTTTCATTCAACAACCACCTTAATTCTCTGGTAAAAAAAATGTTTATTTAGTCTACATATGTTGAGGAATGTGCGATCCTGTTTCCATTAACATTTTGCTGTCCTTGTTCAATCAATCATTCTTTCGAAGCTGGACTATTGTAATTTGGTCTATTTAAGCTTGACCAAGAAAAGCTTTCAAAGACTTCAACTGATCCAGAATACTGCGGCTAGGCTGATCTTTGCAAAAAGTAAATTCGATCATGTCTCTCCGCTTCTGCAAAAACTTCATTGGCTTCCAATAATTTCCAGGGTTTATTTTAAATGTGCCTGCTTAACATTTAAGATCTTGCATGGCATCCTTCCTCCATTAATTCTCCCGTCTTGGAATTCTGCTAGATCTGACATTACTAGATCTACTCAAAAATTTAAATTGTCCTTTCCTACATTGAAAGGCATTATCTACATTGGCAAATTAGGGAAGTCTCTACTTTTCAAAATTACTGAGTTCTGGAATAATTTTCCTGCACGATCTGGGCTCTTTCCAACTATTTTGAAAACATCTGAAAACTTGGTTATTTTCAAAGTTGTAAATTCCACTCCTCTCCATACTTTTCCCAAATTCACATTGTATTTGTTCTCTTTTCTAATTTTTGTAAACCATGCCGAGCTCTACTGTTATAGAGAAGATGTGGTATATAAGCCAAAGGTTTAGTTTATATAATTTAACATTAAAACTGTATGGTAGCTCCTGCCAACACACATCTGTAAGAAGGATACAATAGGAAAGGGAGTGCTCAGAACAATCCCAAAGATACAGAAATTGTAAAACAAAAGGATATAACAAAACGCCCAGTTGTGAGGAAACCACAAAGGGGTGAGGTTGGGGGGGAGGGGCAACAGACAGTAACTAATTAATTAATTAATTAATTAAATACTGTCATAATATAAGCTGTGTACATCTTAAAAGAAAAGTGTAAGCCTTGAGCTTACTTCAAACTATTATAAAAAGTGAACCAGAAAAATGAAAAAGAAGAAATGAAATACCTGATCTTTTTCCCACAGCAGACAAAATTGTGACTTGTTTATTGTCTCTCGGACAAAGTGTATCCCATGGTCTGCAATTCGGAAATTCAGGTCTCCAAACCAGAAAAGAACACTTGTAGAAAAGCAAACAATATGAAGTATGAGATTTCTGATATGCAGTTCACCGACCAAATGTATATGCATGACATAGGCCACATGTTATGTACAACATCCATATGCACTAAACAGACTTCCAAAACAAACTTACTTTAGAAACATTTTTAAAATATTTACATTTTTAAGATATCATTAAAAAGAAAGTTGGATATACTTTAATAATTTTGTGCATTAATCCTGCAAGATAACTACCCAAAGAAAGGAAGAAAAGATATTTCTCAGAGGACAACCAAGATACCAGTCCAGCAACAAGTGAACAACAGCAATGGAAGCCAGGTTGGATTTTTTTTTTTTAGAACCTTCTAGAGCAGGATTGTCAAACTGCCTGTATGGAGGACTTCAAACCAGTCTAGTTTTCAGGATACCCCTAATTGGGATTTATTAACCGCCTTTTCATGAAGAGATTCACCCAAAGCGGTTTACAATACATTGAATAGTAATCAAGTACTCAAGTATTTTCCCTATCTGACCTGGTAGGCTCACTATCTAACTATAGTACCTGGGGCAATGGAGGGTTAAGTGACTTGGCCAGAGTCACAAGGAGCAGGCTAGGATTGAGCATGCGACCTCAGGATGCTGAGGCAGCAGCTTTAACCACTAGGCTACTCCTCCACTCATTGGGCTTCTTTTACAAAGGTGTGCTAGCAGTTAAAGCGCATGCACTGGATTAGCGTGCGCTAGCCAAAAATTTACCGCCTGCTCAAAAGGAGGCAGTAACGGCTAGCACATGCGCTATTCCGCGCGTTAAGGGCCCTAGCTCGGCTTTGTAAAAGGAGCCCATTATGCATTAATTTGCATAATGCAGGCACTGTATGAAAATCTCATGCATATTCATTGTAACGACCTATAAACCATGACAACACTGTACGACTGCAATTTGACACCCCTGTTCTAGAGCTTTATTCATCTTTCATTGAGTATGTGTAAGATCACCCTCATCATTTTTGTAATATTCCCTTCAATCTTTATTCCTCATGGATTCATTTCTTTTCATCAAACTTTTGTTGCATGGGCTTCTTCAGCAGTGTCCTATTCCAGCTATTCCTGGCAATTACAGTCAGTAATGTACTTTTTCAGTGTTTTGAATTTATAATATGTAGACACCAGCACTATGTAAGAATACTTAAGGTATGAATGAAGATTATATCGAATAACCCACTCAGCTGAAAGAAGTTTTCTTTACAGCTTTGCCCACCTTCACTCAAAACAGTTTCAGAATTTACTATTCACTGGTCCTCAGCGGGCCACCACACACTCAAAAGCTTTCATTGCGTATGGCTTTACGCTCCCACTCGTCATAGGAGCCAGTTCGACTTTCTATTTATATTCAAATATCTTAATAATTAATAGATTTAAGGTACTTAGCTTCTAATATGCTATGCAGGGAGAGTTCGTTCTTAACGTTAAGAACGAACTCTCCCTGCATAGCATATTAGAAGCTAAGTACCTTAAATCTATTAATTATTAAGATATTTGAATATAAATAGAAAGTCGAACTGGCTCCTATGACGAGTGGGAGCGTAAAGCCATACGCAATGAAAGCTTTTGAGTGTGTGGTGGCCCGCTGAGGACCAGTGAATAGTAAATTCTGAAACTGTTTTGAGTGAAGGTGGGCAAAGCTGTAAAGAAAACTTCTTTCAGCTGAGTGGGTTATTGAATTTATAATATAACATATATTAAAAATTCAAAACACTGAAAAAGTTTATATATATTTTTTTCATGGAATATATACAACAGCCCCAGGCAATCCTTTTAGGCCCCAATGTACAATGCAGCATTTTTCAGTTTTTCTCAAAATTGTCAATGTATCCTAACCCTACTCTGAAGAGACTAATAATAATAATAATAATAATTTTATTCTTATATACCGCCATACCCGGAGAGTTCGAGGCGGTTTACATCAATTACAATAGTATCTGTGTTGACACGCAGATTTACAACAATTTATCAGATATAAACAATTTATCAGATATACACACTTTATCAGATAAAAACAAATGTTAAAGCAGATTTACAGCAGTTTATCAGATATAGACAATTTATCAGATGTAAGTAGTTTATCGGATATAAACAAGTGTTAACCAAACTTGACAGAGGATGACGGGCGGTGGGAAGATAGGGAAGAGGGAAGCAATTAAGGGGAGGAGAAGAGCGGGGGGAGGGCGTGGGGGCGAGTAGTAATGTAAGCGGGGGGGGGGGGGTTGTTAGGGGTGTACTTCAGTTCTATATCCATTCAGTATGCAGATACTGCCAACAAGGGTGCAATTAGCAAAAATGGGTTACCTTGGAAGAGGTAAATTATTTATTCACAGGTAAGTGAACTGAGATTGCTACCTTTTATTGCCCCCCACACAAACAACTGAATGCTTTTCAGATGACAATGACTTTGGATCATTAGCAATTTGAATCAGAAATGAACTAATGATCTGTAGATGAAAAAAGTACAATAACCTGTTTTGGTCCACAAATGCAACCAGTCCAACCCATGTATGAATATATAAGAAAAGGGAAATGGCAAAGAAGGAGCAGAAACTGAACTGTACCTTGGTAGATATTACTTAGAAAAAAACTCAAGCCAAACCATCACCACCAAGCAAATAAATTAACATTATGGACAAAAACTAACACTAAAATTTGATTTGCTCACTCATGATCTAGGATGTCTGGAACACTCTGTCCTTCAAACTGCTGCACTTCCAGAATTCTCTCAAAATCCTCCAGTCGCTGGTTGGCATTCTCCATGTGAGCTGGTAAATGGCAGTTCATGAAACACACCGTGTGGCCATAGACAGACATGCGAATAGTAACGCCACCTTTGTTTCCCTTATTTAATCAATTAAGATAAACACAGATTCGGGTTATTTACACTAAACCCCAATTTAGACTCTTCTGTGCACTTGCAGTAAAACTCATTGTAGAAAAATAAGAGACAATCCAGCCAGAGCTAATTAAGACTACTTTGGGATACATCCACACATCTAAAGTCTATGTATATGCATTGATTTAAAAACAGCACACACCCCCAGTCAAAATCTCCATGTCCCTTCCATCTTCCAACATAATCCTCCAAATTTCATGTCAATAGGATGCCAAATAGAAGAGCTATTAAAGGGCACAAAAACACATGGTGACTCCATAAGCCTTCTTTCTCTTCAGAAAATAGGCAAATAATCAAATATATTTGATAGAAAAATAATAATCATCCTTTAATGTGTACACTATCTGTCTTTTGCTCTTTCTTAATGTACATTTCCCAGTGCAAAGATTACAGTATTTGTCACTAATGCATATAGATCCCTATTCTTTTTACCCTGTCAGTGTACGCCAACTCCTTTGGACCGCTAGTGCAACTGAAACCAAACTCTACTGGAGCTTTCATTCAACCTTGCATTTATCCCATTCCCCCTGCCCATTTCAATAAGCTATGAAACCTACATGAAATCCCTCCCTTAATGTACTCTGAGTTTAGCCATTAGTCATTAGTTTAGTCATTAGTTGTTGCTTTTGAGAAACCTTACGCAACCTCTCCGGGAATTGTGAACAATGTCTCCACGGAATCACAGCTAGTCCAAAAAAAAAAAAAAAAAAAAAAAAAAGCAGAATTCTTGCTTAGTAGCACACAAAACTGCTACCGAACTACTAAACTAGTTCCTAAGTTCCTTTCTTTACCTGTAACTACTAACAAAAGAAAGATTAGGTTCTTACCTCAGTAATCTTTATTGTAGATGTGTCTAGTGGTCCTGAAAACTAGAATCTTGTATCTGAACCAGCAAGTTGCATGCAGAAAACTGTTAATCATATTTTCCACCTCCACCTCCTTCCCAGGGAGGTGCTCCTGCCCCCTCAGCTGGTACAAAAGCAACCAAGTAGCACTGTAATAAAATACATAACAGGAAGGAGGAAAACAGAAAAAATCTGCGACACTACAATTTTGTTCTGCTCTGTAACAAACACAGAAAATAACACTATAACATCCAAACTTGTGCAACTAGCACCAATTATAAAAACTGACGGAAGAAAAGGGCCACGGCCCATCTAGTCTGCCCACACTAATGATCCACCCCTACCTTCCTCTATGAAGAGAACCCACATGCCAATCCCATTTTGTCTTAAAATCTGGCACGCTGCTGGCCTCAATTACCTGTAGCGGAAGATTGTTCCAGCGATCAACCACCCTTTTGGTGAAGAAATATTTTCTGGTATCTCCATGAAATTTCCCACCGCTGAGTTTCAATGGATGTCCTCTTGTTGCCGTGGGACCCTTGAGAAAGAAGATATCTTCCTCCACTTCGATATGGCCCGTGACATATTTGAATCTCTATCATGTCTCCCCTCTCTCTGTGTTCCTCGAGTGAGTATAGCTGCAGTTTATCCAGCCGTTCCTCATACAGGAGATCCCTGAGTCCCAAGACCATCCGGATGGCCATACGCTGAACCGACTCAACTCTCAGCGCATCTTTGTGGTAATGTGGCCTCCAGAATTGTACACAGTATTCCAGATGTGATCTCACCTTGGATCATAGCTACTCACATGACTTGCTGACAAGCAGAGATTGAAACTAGACTGTATGATCATGATGAATTACCTATGCATCGTCTTTCTTTTTTTCCCCTCTCAGTTCCTCTGAGACATAAAAACTCATCAAATCCAGATTGATCCTAAGGCTGGCAAGCCCGTACACAGGGCGGGGCTTCAGGACCACTAGACACTTCTACAAGAAAGAAGATTACCAAGGAAGAACCTAATCTTTCTTTCTAGTGCAATGTGGTCTAGTGGTCCTGAACACTAGGGATGTACCAAAGCAGTCCCCAGAGTTTAGGGTGGGCCCACTGTGCCAGCCTTTAAGACAGAGGCCCCGAAAAGTGACATCTACCCCA
Organism: Geotrypetes seraphini; assembly: GCF_902459505.1. Taxonomy (NCBI): domain Eukaryota; kingdom Metazoa; phylum Chordata; class Amphibia; order Gymnophiona; family Dermophiidae; genus Geotrypetes; species Geotrypetes seraphini. The sequence continues at coordinate 28,867,367 of NC_047098.1, forward strand.
GCTGGTATGTCCACCCTATAGAGCCTGGATGACTGGGCCATGCATTGAAAAAGTAAATTGGACAGATATGATGGACCTTACAGTTCTTATGTGCCATCATTCTTTATATTTCTGTATCCATACCTGGCAACCTTTTGAGTTGTCATCGCAAGATTCAATGTGGATTATAAGGTATAGGAGGTCAACTTTCACTCTTCTGCTCCCTTGTCCACTACTACCTTTTACATAATATTTTCACCCTTCCTCTCTAACATACGCATTCTCATCCGATCTCCTCTCTCCCTCATCTGATCTCCCCCTTCCCAGGTTGTAGCTGTTCTACGAATCGCCTCAGGCAAGACAGCCCTAGTCTCCACCCAAGAGGCAGCAATTCCTCTAGTAGAGTGTGCTTTCAATGCAATCGTTGGTTGTTTATCACAGCCCACATATGTGGAGAAAATGGCCATCTTAATCTATCTGGAAAACGAGGCCGAGACTACCTTCAGTAAGAAAGATGGAACTGTGCGTAAGGAAAGTTCTGCTTCCGTGAACCTAAGGAACGGCTCCCTACAGAAAAGAGTTTGTAACTCGGAAACCCGTCTCACCAATGTAATCACCACCAGGAACACAATCTTGACTGTAAGACAAAAGAGGGAAGCCTCCTTTAAGGGCTCATACAGAGCAGTACTGAGACCTAGCAACATAATACGAAGGTTCCAGAAAGAGAAAGGGGAACACAATGGGAGGAAGCAACCGCAGAGCCCCTTTAATGAACCGTGTGACAACTGGTTAAGAGACCAAGGAGTCTCTCTCCTCTCAAGCTTGAAAACAGGAAAGACCTTCTACCTGCACTTTCAGAGAACCTACTGTCAGCCCCTTCTGAAGTTCCAACTGCAAAAAGTCCAGGACTATTGAAATCAGAGCTTTACATTCTTCACCATACACCAGTGTTGAAAGGACTTCCAGGCCTTAGCAAAGGCTGCCACTGTGGACAGCTCCTTAGCTCTAAGCAATGTTGTAATGACTATGTACGAATAACCCTTGCTTGTCGGGGCCTCCCGCTCAAGAGTCATGCCGTAAGCCCAAAATATTCCAGATTCTCAATAGGAACCAGTCCTCAAGTGAGACTTGGACCGGAAGTCTGAGGCCTTTACCCCTCTGGAGATGAACTAGGTCCACATACCATGGTCTGTGAGGCCAAGCGGGCGCCACTAGCCGGAATGGATCGCAATCCTGTGAATGACTCAACCGAGCATGGGCCACAAAGGAAACACATGCAAGAGCCACAGTTGGACTAACACATCCAACTCCTCACTTCAGAGCTTGGATCTTTGGCTGTAAAAACGAGGCATCAAAATTCACCATCTGTGGCAGTCCCCACCACCGAACTATGGTGTCGAACTCTTGTTGAGACAGAGACCAATCCCTCGGGCTGAGAGTCTGCTGACTAAGAAAGTCGGCCTCCACATTTTCCACTCCAGTCATGTATGTGGCTGAGAGATCCTGCAAGTGAGCTTCTGCCCACCAGAAGCCTGCTTAGAGTAGCTTTAGAGATAGCATCTCCTGCCCACTGCCTGATCCAGAGCATCCATCGGGCAGAAAGAGCCTAGGTTGAGACCTTGATCACAGCTCTGATATCATCATACAGAGCATCTGCAATATAACTCAACCCAGAGAGGAGCATTTGGGGATCTTCCCTATCTACCAGGTCAGATGCCCGAGACAGGCGAGTGTGACAAGCATGAGCTACAAAGGAAGATGCAGCTGTCCCCTTAATGCCTAGGGCCGAAACTTCAAATCAACGTTTGAGGAGCAAGTCCACTTTGTGGTCCTGAGGATCCTTTAACATCACCCTTCTTTCATTAGAAAGGGAGGTTCGTTTAGTGACCTGCACCACCAGTGAATCTACTTTCAGCTGAACAAACAGCTGCAAGAAATCTGGTGCCATCAGATACAGCTTAGCCATAGTTTTAGCCATGCGAAGGGATCCCTTTGGCAACTCCCAGTGGTCAATGACCAGCTTAGTGTGTCTGGATGTGAGGAGAAATATGCGGTTGGAGCCACAGAACTGCTCATAACTGAGCATTGAGAAGAAGCTTGCGGGACTTCCAGCTTTAACTTTTGCAGTGAGGTGGAAATAATGCTTGAAAGTGCAGAGGCCCTGAACAACTGGCATACTGTGGTGCCTTCCCCATGATCCAGTGTTGCCACCACCTCTTGACCACTGTCCTCTTGCATGGAAGCAGACTCTGCCAGGGAAACTTCATCCTGGAATAGAACCTCCTGGTCAAAGTCTGCATCCTTGTCTGGTTGCGGCACCTGTCAAGGAGATCAGATGTAGAGGACCCTCGGCAGCTCAAATAAGCATCCCACATCAGGCTCACAAAATCCAGTGTGAAGTCTGGTACTGGGGATTTCTTCAACCCTGGCAGGGACCTCCCTCCGGTCCTCCTGGGCTCCACATCTGCCATGCAACTGTGCATGGCCAATACAGATTTGGAGGGTCCTGGAAGGGGTCTCTTCCCCTGGGGATGCACCTCATGTGGATCCTCAACCCTGGAGGACATGGAGGAGGCTGAGCCCGAGGCTTCCACCCCTCCCCGTGCACTCTGTCGCACGCATGACATGGACGCTCCTCGGCCAGCCATCCAGTGCAAACCTAACATGATATAGGGGTAAAAAGGCCTGCAGAGTCCATCCTAGTCAATTTTGAGCAAAACTGAAGGGTTTTGAGGCAGGAGGAGGCAAAAGAAAAAAAGATGGTTTAAAATCCAAGATGGCTGCCACCAGAAAAAAATCACACCAAAAAAGGCCCATGGAAACTTCCCTGAAGGAAAAAAGTCACAGGGAAAGGGATTTTGGAGGTGGGGAACCTCAGAAATCCTCAAATTCAACTTTTAAGGACAACCCCCTCTCCCCATATGCTTCAATAGTCTTACTCAATGTCCATGTGGTGCCTGCCTGTTTCAGAATAGATTTTCAGCTGGAATCAAAGGGAGAAGAAACCTGCCTCACAGATTCACTGGATGAACCTCGTCTTCTGGCTGCCAGTTGGACTGAACCTCAACCACTGGAAAACCATGAAAGGGGAGGAGGATCACACAGCCGGCCCACTGTTAGTCCTGGCCAAGCCAGGAAGGATCCCACACAGCCTGCACTCAGGATGGCCCTGAGCTATAAAATATACTTGCAGAATGGTTAGCTAGGTGATCCCACTAACAGCAGAATTCCACTGTATGAGTCTGCGTCTTCTCCTAGGCAGATGTCCCAAGCCTCCAAAGAACACTGATCAAAAATACCCCAAAATAATAAAACCACAGAGCAAATCAAAAACATGTCTGAGAAACTTGCTTGCAGAAAACTGAGGGGGCAGGAGCAGCTCCCTGGGAAGGAGGTGGGGTTGGAAAGCATGACTGACAGTTTTCTGCAAGCAACTTGTGGTTCAAATACAAGATCCTAGCATTCAGGATCACTAGACATTGCACTAGAACTCTGCTTATAAATAACTTTTGTACAATCTTTGCAAAGTAAATATACATATACAGTACACACATGATACTAGGGCACCTCAAAGAAAACCTTCAATATGAATTCATTACCCAATATCCGTAGAGCCCAGTACGGGTATAATTAGTACAAATATCTTGTATAAAGGGAATATGCAAGTGCTTTACAAAAACCAAGAGCATAAGACCCTGCATCCGGATGGAGACAACCTGAAAGAGATCACAGAGATAATGTTCAGAAGAGACTATAAGCAATTTCCCCAACACATGTTTGTGTTTAATAAAAACCTGATATATTGTCAAATCTAGAGCACAGGTCTAGTGGTTTACATAAAAAGTATAAAATTAGGAAGAATGCCAGTCTAAATAGAACAGATTACCCATGCATGCATTACTTTCTGAGACTGCTTAAAATTAATACTGGTATCCAGGAGTATTGTATATAGACATTCTGGTGTACTGCGCATTTGCTTATACTAAGTTTTTATATTTTTAAAACTTTTATAATTTCTTTTGTAATTCACCTAGAAAGTTTAGATGGGTTGAATGTATTTTTAAATAATGTCAGCTCAGAGACATAGGCATAGGAAATAAATGTAAATTTCTCAAGCTCTAACCAACCAAGCATGCGTTGTACTTCCGAGAACAGAGGCAAAGAATATGCATATCTATCTACAAAAGAAGGAGAAAAACAGTTCAGAATAATGTAAATTTATTTGCACTGCAGGATTGCAAATTTACCTTAACATAACCAAGAGGAGAAAGAACATCCATGAAGAAGAGACTCCAAGGATCATCAAAGACAAATTCAGACAGAAGGTTTATCATCTTGCAGTTCACCTCCTGTAAACTGAATACAAAACTCTTAAGGAGAAAAAAAATGCCACAGTATGGATTGCTTACTAATAATGGAAATTATCTGTGGTCAGCAAGATAAATCAGCCACCATCCCTTTCAGCACAAAGCAGACTGCAGCTCGATGACTGAGAGAACAGGGTTCTCATTAAATCAGCTAGGCTTTTCTAAGCTCTGTGAAAGTTACTCCATACCTGATACCACTGGTTTCTCCTTCTTTCATCACCATTTTGTCATGTCTCACCTTGCACTCTCATTCTCCCCTTTCCTAACCCAGTCTTGCTTCACTATTTCTTATTTTTCTCACACATGACATCCTCCCCCAATTGCCTTTCCCAGTTCTCAATCTCCTACTTTCTGTCTTTCAGCCCCTTTCCAACTCCCTAAATTCTTCATTTCAATCTTCTTCTTATTCTCTTTCACCTCATTTCCTTCTTTTCTAGTTATTATTCTTCCCTGCTAGCTCCTTCTCCTGCTCAACCAAACTTCTTCCTCTCAGTCTCTCACCTCCTTTCAAGTACTCCAGCTTAATTATCTGTATTTCTCTTTCCAAGCCAAAATTCCATTTCAGTGTCTTCAGGCCATGATTATGGCATAGGCAAATCAGGCATGTGGCTAAAGCCCAAATATTTAGGAGCAGCCTTCTCAGATATGCAAATTCAGTGCTCCCTGGTAAGTCCACTGCTGGCAGCAAGAAGAGTGGGGTGACCAGAGTCACCACTGGCTGCAAAGATCTGCCTTTTCTCTTCACCCACTGAGCACTGACCTTCCAGCCACAAAGAAGAAATCAGCAAGCAGTGCTTCTTACCTGCTGCTTCCTCCTCTGATGGGTTTCATTTGCAGTCTGACCATGCAGGACCACATCTGTGGAAGTTTTTAAATGCATTCATATTACAATGGAGAGGCCAACATGCTTGTGCCCAAGGTCCAACAAAGAATTAATCCTTCACTGGCTGACTCACAATGCACTCTCCCTACCAAAATACTAGACAGACAAGTTAAGAGTATACATGTTTACTGTCCCACAGATGCCCTCCTATACCTCCTCTGTGTTATGGTACTAGGTCCTTAAACTGGATGCGCACCCACAGGGAGAGCAGCAGACACCTGTGAGAACAGTGTACACTTTCTCTCTATACCTTTTCCCAGTGGCAACATGCTCCTCTTCTGCTAATCTGAGGACTGTGCTGGATACAAGCAATTGCTTTCACATCTACTGTGCCTCTAGCTTGCGCAGGTTGCAAACTGTTGAATGCCATTTTGCTTGATAGTCACTTGAAACCTACATGCTGACTATGGCTCTAAACTATATGAAATCTTGATATGATGTTAAGCCACTAAATGTCCAAGACAAAAAGAAACTGTGGAACTGATGTTCTCAGATGACAAAATTTATTAAAACAAATTTAAAAGTTTTAAAAAATAATCAATAGCTAAAAGAACAAATAGCTGAAAAATGCACACGTAATCCAAAGTATACATACACATATGTGGATTTTACCAATAAACCACAGGATGTCAATTTCTTATTGCCAGGCCCAGATTAACACTATACTGTGCTCTAACATACATATATGAGCTCCCACAATAAGCACCTATTTATTTTTTTCTCATACCCCTGCCTCCTTACCTGCTCAGATCTTTGCTCATGGCATTCTTACCACATTTCATCTCTCCAGAAGCTGCACAGGAAAAGTGAATGACTTTGTTCTGGGTGTGGTGGCAGCAGCAGGTTAAGAGGAAGCATTGTCTGTGCAAACATATTGTTCCAGTGGAGGGGTCTAGTGGTTAGAGTAGAGGACTGAGAATTAGGAAAGTTGGGCAAGTCGTTTTCATCCTCCATTGCCTTTGGTAGAAACCAGAGAGAATGCAATGATGGACTATCTCAAAGTATGAAATTAAGGGACACAAAGTTATCAACATTGGCTACTGTACTGTGACTCCACCCGCCCTTAAACTGAAGAATCAGTATGCAGCCCTGGAAGTGGAAGACATGAGAGTATCCCAGGAAGAAGAAGGACCAAAGCTTGAAATCCCAAAAATTACTGGATCTGTGACCACTAGGAGGCATAAGGCAGTGGTGTTTGGCTATTCCCTTCTGAGAGGTACAGAAGTGTCCATCTGCAAACCAGACATGATAATAATAATAATAATAACTATTTTTCTATACCACCATAGTCAAACTGACTTCTAGGCGGTTCACATAGAAAGAAGGCTGGACAATCAGCGAATTACAAAATGCAAGAAGAAGGAAGTTGCATCATGAATTGGAGAAGCATGGGGAAAGAATACATGAGAGAAGAAAGATACATAATACATTGGGGTTATAAGGGGGAAAAAAAAATATCTAGAAAAGTTAAGAGAGGCTGGTCAAGTAGTCAGGAAAGCAAAGATCCAATTGGAAGAAAAAATAGCCGACAAGATAAACAGAAAGACAAGACATTTTTTTAGATATATCAGTGATAGGAAGAAGTGCAAAAGTGGCATTGTGATACTCAAAGGTGAAGGGGAAAAATATATAGAAGCAGATAAAGAAAAGGCTGAATTGCTTAACAAATATTTCTGTTCTGTTTTCATGACTGAAACACCGAAAGCAGAACCGCAGAAACAAACACGAATAGGTATGGGGGAGTGTTAGACCCTGATCAATTTTCAAAGGGTTGTGTTTGTAGGGAGCTAGCTAAAATAAAGGTAGACAAAGCAATAGCACCAGATGGTGTACATCCTAGGGTATGAAGGAACTTAGGGAAGTTCTGGTAGCTCCGCTGACTGACCTTTTCAACGAGACTCTAGAATCAGGAGTGGTACCGGAGGACTGGAGAAGGGCGGATGTGGTCCCTTTCCACAAAAGTAGAAGTAAGGAAGAAGTAGGGAATTACAGGCCGGTAAGTCTGACTTCTGTGGTAAGCAAATTAATGGAAACACTTTTAAAACAGAGAATGGTCAAGTTTTTGGAATTCTATTACAGGATTACAGGACCGGAGGCAACATGGATTCACTAGATGTAGGCCATGTCAGACAAATTTGATCAATTTCTTTGACTGGGTTATCAAAGAATTGGATAGAGGGAGTGGGTTAGATGTAGTGCATTTAGATTTTAGTAAACCCTTTGACAGTGTTTCACACAAGTGTCTAATAAACAAATTGAGTGCCCTCGAGATGGGCCCCAAAGTGACAGGCTTGGTCAGGAACTGGTTGAGTGGAAAGCGACAGAGTAGTGGTCAATGGAAATCGCTCTGAGAAAAGGAATGCTACTAGTGGTGTGCCTCAAGGTTCTGTTCGTGGGCCTGTTCTTTTTAAATATTGCTGAAGGGCTGTCGGGTAACATTTGCCTCTTTGCGGATGATACCAAAATCTGCAATAGAGTAGACACCCAGGATGGTGTGAATAACATGAAAAAAGAATGGTCTGAAATTTGGCAGCTAAAATTAAACGCTAAGAAATGCAAGGTCATGCATTGGGGCTGCAAAAATCCGAGGGAACGGTACAGTTTATGGGGTGAAGAACTTATGTACACAATAGAAAAGCGGGACTTGAGTGTGATTGTACGTGATGATCTTAAGGTGGCCAAACAGGTTGAAAACTAGAAGGATGCTAGGGTGCATAGGGAGAGGTATGGCCAGTAGGAAAAAGGAGGTGTTGATGCCCCTGTATAAGACTCTGGTGAGACCTCATTTAGAATATTGTATGCAATTCTGGAAACTGAACCTTCAAAAAGATATAAAAAGGATGGAGTCGGTCCAGAGAAAGGCTACTAAAATGGTGCATGGTCTTCATCATAAGGAGTATGGGGACAGACTTAAAGATCTCAATATGTATACTTTGGAAGAAAGGCGGGAGAGGGGAGATATGATAGCGATGTTTAAGTACTTTGTGGCATAAATTTGCATGAGTCAAGTCTCTTTCATTTGAAAGGAAGCTCTGAATTGAGGGCATAGGAATAATCTAAGGAATTACTTTTTTACAGAAAGGGTGTTAAATCCGTGGAACAGAAGATGTGGTGGAGACAAAGACTGTCTGAATTCAAGAAAGCCTGAGATAGGCACGTGGGATCTCTTAGAGGAAGAGATAATGGTTACTGTGGATGGGCAGACTGGATGGGCCATTTGGCTTTTATCTGCCATCATGTTTCTATATTAAGACGTTTTATTTTGCCACAGGTCCCATTTTATGCAATGAGACCTACCTAGAGTTTACAGCAACATATTTTTAATGGTAGTCCAATATTGATAACTACGCCCCTTAGTATGCATATACAGTAGATGTATTTGCAGCCATGTGACTTCTCCAGACTACATTTTAAAAGGAAAACTGTCTATATGATACTGGCCCTACCAGACAAAGACAAACATATGCACATTTTCTTGCTCTCCATATATACACACACTTTTGAGGTTGTGCTGTTCCTTATGTGCTCACTTGGTAAGTCCCCCCCCCAAAAAAACCCATCATTAGCTCGATCCATTACTCTGTGAAGTTCTTCCAGTTGCAGATAGCTGTTTCCTGACCTTGAAGCAAACCCCATTCTTCCCTCCATAATTACCCTCTTCTTGGCTCTCTCTCCCCCCCCCCCACTAGGACACTCATTGGCTCTCTTCAAGATCAGTCAGCATTCTCTTGTCTCAACCAGCTCATGCATAAGTTTAATTTGTATAACCCTTGTAATTACAACAGCCTAACAATACAAATTGCATCACTACCTTTCTATAGGCCGGGGCAGTATTAATCTTTTGGTGGGGATTGTGTTGTAGATGAAGGGTTACTTAGAGATTATATCCCCCGAGGCAGTCCAAATGTGCAAAGCAAGGTGGCCTTTTGGATTTATTTTTTCTGCCAGTTTTATTTCCGAGTTTAAGAGGTTTACCTACTTCACACTGTCATCTATAAAAATGCTACAACTATTGCTGCAATAAGATGTAATATTTTTAAAGATAAGTGTCATCCAATTATTTCTTGAATTTAGAAAATATTATTGATGGTATTCTGCAAAGAAAAACTCCATTGTCTCTGCAAAACTTAGGACCAGTGATGGCGATTTCTTTCTCCCTGAGACTCAATGGCTGACTGTGTGATTGTGATTTTTTTTTGGCCACAATCTAACAAACCCCCCACACATATACTCACTCTTCTTTCTCCTTATAGCTGACTTACCAGGGCCACTGAATTTGCAAATAGGAGCCACTGAATTTGCAAATCTGAAAGGGTCCATCTTAAACATTTAGGCCTAGGCAAGTGCCAGTTTATCTATGCTTTAATCCTGCCCTGCTATTAGCTTTATCCTTTCCAGTGTCTGCTGCTAGTTATACTGGAAGAAGGCAGGGCAGCCTCACTCACGGAGGAGGATTATAGAACTATAAATAGAGGTTTTAAACTCTCAAAAATCTTGGGGATAAAAAATGCAAAGAGGCTGATGCTTAAGGTCCAAAGGACAGCAAGCAAGGTAGCCTAACAGAAGTCAAGGTGAAATCTCAGCTGTTTTTATTAAAACCAGTACACCTAATGTTACTACATTTCACCATTCCTGGCTGCATCAGGGGTTGCGGATACTGCCAAGATAGTAGAACAAGAAGAGGAACATCTGTATTTTTGTGAATGCACACAGTAGCAAAACTCCAATGGTTAAAGTTTCTACTATCTAAAAAATAATTTGGTTGTTTGACTCTTTGTGGTTACTAGAGGCTGCAGCAGCTGTTTTCAACCATGAGCTGCAAGGGGTTTGCTCCAGCCCCCATAGACCACTAAGCCAGTTAAGGTAGGCTCTAAGAGGCTTACTAAACTTGGGGGAAGGGGAGCACCTGTGGATGCTGGCCAACATTTAGGGCTCCTTTTACGAAGCCGTGTTAGCGGTTTAACGCGCGTAATAGTGCTTGCTAAACTGCCGGCCGCGCTAGATGCTAACGCCAGCATTGAGCTGGCATTAGTTCTAGCCGCATAGCGCGGGTTTATCGCGCACTAAAAAGCTGCATGCGCTAAAACCACTACTGCGGCTTTGTAAAAGGAGCCCTTGTATAGCCAACCAGGAAAAGTTAGGGCTGGTCCCACCCACCTGCCTGGTTAGCTATGTGGACACTGGCATTGCATATTGCTGGCATCCACATAACTTCTGGCTCCTCTCCAACTCTGCTCCCTGCAACGCCTCTCTCATGCCCACTGGAGAGAGGCTGGTTAGTGCCAATATTCAGCACCACTGCACAATTAAGTGCCGCTGAGTATCATGGACATTAGCATCTCCTACTTCCTTAAATTGCTTTGACTATCAGGCCCATAATACAAGCAGAAAAAGCATGTGGAGCATGGCTCATGAAAGTCTTTCCATTCCTTCATGTCTATGGGATATGGATGTATATATAGCTCTTTGCTTCTGTGTGCATCTTTGACTGAGAGGAAAGAGAGACAGACATAGGGGAAGCCACTAATTGCCCTGGGATTGGTAGCAAGAAATGTTGCTACTAGTTGCATTGCTGCCAGGTACTTGTGACCTGGATTGGCCACTGTTGGAATCAGGATCCTGGGTTAGATGGACCACTGCTCCTATGTTCTTATGAGCTCTTTGGTCAAGGGGGTGAGGGTGTGGAAGAAAAGCTTTACATTTGTGGTATTTGAGAGGGTGGGTGCTCTTTTTCACTGTAAGCTTTTATGCTGCAGAAGCTAGGTCTGCTTCTCCCATTAAACTTAAATAGGCCATTTTGGGGGAAACTTATTTTTCTGGTAAATTACAGTCCAATCTAGCCAATTTTCAAATTCCATGTCTTCACTGCTTTCCCCTCTTGCCAAATTTCATCCTATTCCATTAAATTTTTGCAGAGTTATTTTTCTCCCCATTTTGACCTCTTATTGCGTATTCTTTCCAACTTCTGTAGGACTGAAAAGAATAATAACCCCCCTCAAAAAAAATACACACACATGTTCCTTTATAATAGAAATAATCCCCTCTAAATCCGACTAGTTCAAACAAGACAGTTTCTTTCCAGGTGAAGAATTGTAGATCATTTAAGAAACGGCTGAAAGCATGTTTTTTTTTCCCTTTGGCCTATGGTAAACAGATCTGAGTGGGATCTAAGATAATCTTATTATATGTCTCCAGTACTTAGGTGCCAATATAGTTGTATATTTTTGTGCATACTTGTTAATACGAAGGGAATTTTGAAATAGTGCCCCTGGATATTTAAGATTCCATATCACCTGATCAGGTCTTTTATTGGAAAATATTTACACTATCCATTGATTTATTTATTGGTATTTATTAACCTTTTAGAGATTCCTCTAAGGTGGATTCAAGTGCCCATTAGGGCCCTATATAAAGAGTTAAAATCTGTAGAAATATAAATAGGACTAGGTGGCAGAGCATCTATTTTGATATTAAATTATATTTTTGTATATTAAACTTTGACATTTTCTATATTTGTATGTGAGAAATTAATGTTATACAGGATGAAAATGTATACACATTGGATTATATTATTCTAATTAGGAGATTTTATAGGGTACTGAATGTTAAGGCTTTCTTTGAATAGGAATTTTAGGATTTTTAAAAATTTTAGTGAGTATTAGTGTTTTCTCTTGAGGGGAGGGTCTTTCAGAGATGGTTGATATAACTTTTGATTTATATTTTAGACTTTTATAGTTTTTGATGGTTTAATTGCTTGTTGTATATGGTATCAAGTTGTTTTAAAATGTATGCATTTTATAAATATAATGAATGAAATATCACATACACCTACCCAATGACATACATATCCATGGGCATGTCAAGTTGCAATAAATGGTCAGCATCTTGAGGAGGAAAAGCTGTCCCCACATTCCATGTCACCAGGTGTAGTCTAAAAAGAGAAAATTTGGACAAATTAGAAGCTGGGATGCATGCCCTCACTGCATGAATTGCCTCATGTTGAAACTCAAATCTTGCAAGTAATTCTAAACTAAAGGATCCGTAGTGTATCTAGTATCCAAGATTAAACTGGTTTATGATCATTTGACCATCTCTTTTTAAATAATTCCTAGCATTCTTGTTTGCTGTCACACATTGGGCAGAAGGTTTCAGCGTATTGCCTACAATGACACCCAGATCTTTTCTTGGGCACTGACCCCCAAGGTGGACCCTAGCATCTGATAACCATGATTTGGATTATTCTCCACAATGTGCATCACTTTGCATTTGTCCACATTAAGGGGTCCTTTTATCAAGCTGCAGTAGGGGTTTAACGCGCGTAATATTGCACGTTAAACCGCCTGCTGCGCTAGCCGCTAACGCCTGCATTGAGCAGACGTTAGGTTTTTTTTTGCCAGCCGCGGGGGTTAGCGCGTGATGAAATGTCCGACACGCTAAGCCCGCTAGCGCGGCTTGATAAAAAGACCCCTAAATTTCGTCTGCCATTTGGATGCCCAGTCTTCCAATTTCCTAAGGTCTGCCTGCAATTTTTCACAGTCTGCATGCTTTTAACAACTCTGAACAATTTAGGGCTCCTTTTATGAAGGTGTGCTAGGGGCTTAATGCGCGGAATAGGTTTGGGAGGGGAGGGAAAAGAAGGGTTTAAATTTTAACAACAATTATTATACATGTTAGGTAATACAGATATTTTAGGTATTATTGTTCATAAATACAGAATAATATATTGTATTTACAGTGATACATGAAAGGAATTCAAGTGTATGTTTTATGTGATCTTTTAAAATTTCTATGTTACACTTGTTGATATATGAAAATGAATAAAAAAAATTTAAAACTAAAAACTGATTAGATTAATAGAAATGATTGTACATATATGAAATAGAAGGGATGGGAGGGAGGGTTTAAATTTTACTAAATTAAATTGATTATGATAGAAAATCAAGTGATATTGTATAAGTTCAAATGTTAATTTCTAACGCACTTGTTGTAAGTTGTAAAAAATGAATAAAGATTTTAAAAAAAAAAAAAAGGAGCCCTTAGTGTCATCTACAGATTTAATTACCTCACTCGTAGTTCCAATTTCCATAACATTTATAAATAATACTGGTCATCAAGCAATTTGCTACTGGAGTTCCGTCACTTAACAAGGGCCACATGCTGACTCTAAGGGCTCTTTTTACTAAGCTGCGATAGCGATTTTAGCGCACGCATTTTAGCGTGCGCTACACGGCTAGAACTAATGCCAGGTCAATGCTGGCGTTAGCGTCTAGCGTGTGCGGCAATTCAGCGCGTGCTAAAACTGCTATCGCAGCTTTGTAAAAGGAGCACTAAATCTATAAACAATTTTCGTCTATCACATCCTATTTTTAAGTTATGCATCAGATTGTGTTTATATCATTTTCATCAACGCTACCAAGAAACGTCGGTATTTTACTGTTTCTGTAACACAATATTGCATTTTAGGACAGCTCATCGATCACATATAATAATTATATCTTAGACAAAAAAAATTTTTATTACTTGTGAATTTTTATATTTTGTTTAAGATATTATAATAATTATATCTTAGACAAAACCAAAGAAAATATAAAAATTCACAGGTAGAAAAAGCTGTATAAACTTTCAAATTACTGGTATATGTGATCAATGAGCTGTCCTAAAATGCAATATTGTGTTACAGAAACAATAAAATACCAGCGCTTCACGGTAGCGTTATTGATGAAAATGATATAAACACAAACTGAAGCATAACTTAAAAATAGGATGTGATAGATGAAAACTATTTTCAGATTTAGAGTCCGCATATGACCCTTGTTAAGGTACAGGTCACAGAACTCCAGTAGCAAAATGCTTGTTGACCTCTACTTTTTCCCACCCAATCTTGGTGATGTCAGCGATGAGCATGGGGAAAGATTTCATCAAAATAACAAGGTGATGGAAAGCAGATATCAGGGAAAGTTCAATCTCAGTATGATGGGAGACTATTGTTGGTTCTTGCAAAGAGAGACAAATAAATGTACAGTACAAGCCTAAAAGCAAGTGTCTCAAACATTTCTGATATGCTTACATCACTTTTGTGTGAGTTAAGAGACGTAAATATATGCAGTAACATGTCTCCTTATTGTCTTCATGTTTGTTTTCAGAGTAAACTCCTTAACACAAGTTTGGTGGGACTCACAATATTGTGCCGATATGGCAAACTGTCTAAAAAAAAAAAAAAATCAGTAACGTGTATCTCAGAAACCTGACGTGCTAGCTGAATTTCAATTGCAGATCTAAAATCAGCGTCATTAAATTAACAAAGAACACTTTTTAAGTTCTCAGTAGCAAAGAAAAACTTTTTTTTGTTGACCAGTGTAAGTTAAATAGCTCCGATCCCAGTACAGATCCCTGAGGCACTCCACCATTTACCCTCCTCCATTAAGAAAAATGGCCATTTATCCCTACCCTCTGTTTTCTATCTGATAACCATTTTCTAATCCACAACTGAACATTGCCTCCTGTCCCATGACTCTCTAAATTTTCTCAGGAGCTAATCATGAGGAACTTTATCAAAAGCTTTCTGAAAGATCAACGTCAGTTACAAGCCTAACAGGAAATGCTCAGAATAAGCAGGAGTAAAAATCACGGTGTCATCACTGCAATACATTTTGTCTCCTCCCACTAGAAGCAGGTCTTGTCAGACAAACCTGATCAATTTCTTTGACTGGGTAACCAGTCTGATTGTGTTTCCTGGTCCAATAAATAACTTTGCCAGAAAACAAACTCTAAAAGCTGTATTTGGTCTACTTGCATTTTTCAAATCCTAGCTCAAGGCAAATTGTATTTAGGTGCACAAGTTGAAAGTAAACTAGATCTTGTATACTACCTTGGTCATGTACTAGGTTTTAGCAGTATTAAATCTGCTTTTCTGCTCCATGCACAATTAATGCAAGATTAAGAACTAGGCCAGAATCAACTGCTTAATAAATAAAGGCCTTTTTTTTCTTAACAAAAGAGCTGATCTTGGATTTATACAAGTCATGAGTTACACTATTTCAGAGATGGAGTATAGGCAATAGCAAATGTTTCACTTTAGTAAAATGCCTGATATCATACATATCTTCATGCAGACAAGAAATTGGGCTCAAATGTAATCAGCAAAGCAGATAGATAACTGAGAAACAAGATGACTGATTTCTAAAGCTTGATTTGCAAAAACAGCTGTATGGATATGTGGAGGGAAAATAATTACCATATTTTTCACTCCATAAGATGCACTTTTCCCCCCCCCCAAAAGTGGGTAGAAATAAGGGTGTGTCTTATGGAGCAAATATACAACCCCCCCCCCCCCCCGTTACCTTTAAATTGTGCTGGTTACCTGCCTCCTCATTATGTTAGGGCCAGCAGCACACAAACACGCTCCTGCATGGGCCCACACCACTTCCTGAATGGCTGCCATCAGTTCTCGCAAGTCCTGCAAAAAACTGACGGCAGCCATTCAGGAAATGGCACGGGCCCATGCAGGAGCGCGCATGGTTTTATATAACGGCTAAAGTGGAGAGCGGCCGCACAATACTTAAAGTCCTAGATTTCAAACGTACGGACTTTAATGAAATGGGAGAGTGCCTGAAGAAAGAGCTGTTAGGATGGGAGGACATAAGAGAAGTGGAAAGACAGTGGTCTAAGCTGAAAGGAGCGATAAAAATGGCTACGGACATTTATGTGAAGAAAATCAATAAAAACAAGAGAAAAAGGAAGCCGATATTGTTCTCCAAACTAGTGGTGGAAAAAATAAAGGCGAAAGAGTTGGTGTTCGTGAAATATAAAAAAAACCCAAGAAGAAGAGTGCAGAAAGGATTACAGGGTGAAACTGAAAGAAGCCAAGAGAGAGATACGTCTGGCGAAAGCACAGGCGGAAGAACAAATGGCTAAAAATGTAAAAAAGGGAGACAAAAATTTTTCCAGATATATTAGTGAAAGGAGGAAGATGAAAAACGGAATTGCTAAACTAAAAGATGCTGGGAACCGATATGTGGAGAGTGATGAGATAAAAGCAAATGTGCTAAACAAATACTTCTGTTCTGTGTTCACAGAAGAAAATCCTGGAGAAGGACCGCGATTGTCTGGCAAAGTTACACGAGAAAATGGAGTAGATTCTGCGCCGTTCACGGAGGAGGGTGTTTATGAGCAACTTGAAAAACTGAAGGTGGACAAAGCGATGGGACCAGACGGGATCCATCCCAGGATACTAAGGGAACTCAGAGAGGTTCTGGCGAGTCCTATTAAAGACTTGTTCAACAAATCTCTGGAGACGGGAGTGATTCCTGGGGATTGGAGGAGAGCGGATGTGGTCCCTATTCATAAAAGTGGTCACAGGGATGAAGCAGGAAACTACAGGCCGGTGAGCCTCACTTCAGTTGTTGGAAAAATAATGGAAGTGTTGCTGAAAGAAAGGATAGTGTATTTCCTTGAATCTAATGGGTTACAGGATCCGAGGCAACATGGCTTTACAAAAGGTAAATCGTGCCAAACGAACCTGATTGAATTTTTTGATTGGGTGACCAGAGAGCTGGATCGAGAACATATGCTAGATGTAATTTACTTGGATTTCAGCAAAGCCTTTGATACAGTTCCTCATAGGAGGCTGTTGAACAAACTTGAAGGGCTGAAGTTAGGACCCAAAGTGGTGAACTGGGTCAGAAACTGGCTGTCGGACAGACGCCAGAGGGTGGTGGTTAATGGAAGTCGCTCGAAGGAAGGAAAGGTGACTAGTGGAGTCCCTCAGGGTTCGGTGCTGGGGCCAATCCTGTTTAATATGTATGTGAGTGACATTGCTGAAGGGTTAGAAGGAAAAGTGTGCCTTTTTGCAGATGATACCAAGATTTGTAACAGAGTAGACACCGAAGAGGGAGTGGAAAATATGAAAAAGGATCTGCAAAAGTTAGAGGAGTGGTCTAATGCCTGGCAACTAAAATTCAATGCAAAGAAATGCAGAGTAATGCATTTGGGGATTAATAATAGGAAGGAACCGTATATGCTGGGAGGAGAGAAGCTGATATGCACGGACGGGGAGAGTGATAGTGGCCGAAAACCTAAAGGCAAAAAAACAGTGTGACAAGGCAGTGGCTGCTGCCAGAAGGATGCTGGGCTGTATAAAGAGAGGCGTAGCCAGTAGAATGAAGAAGGTGTTGATGCCCCTGTACAGGTCATTGGTAAGGCCCCACTTGGAGTATTGTGTTCAGTTTTGGAGACCGTATCTGGCGAAGGACGTAAGAAGACTTGAGGCAGTCCAGAGGAGGGCGACGAAAATGATAGGAGGCTTGCGCCAGAAGACGTATGAGGAGAGACTGGAAGCCCTGAATATGTATACCCTAGAGGAAAGGAGAGACAGAACATAAGAACATAAGCAGTGCCTCCGCCGGGTCAGACCACAGGTCCATCCCGCCCAGCAGTCCGCTCCCGCGGCGGCCCAAACAGGTCACGACCTGTCTGAATAACCAGAAGGGGCCCCCTTGCCACCTTGGTTTCCCATTTAAGTCCTATCTTCCCATCGAAGTCCTAACCCTCCGGTCTTGCACATTCACGACTTTGTTGGGTTTCCATACTTATTACCTGGTTAGCTTTCTATACTTGTATTACATCCCAGCACCTCTCTCAGTATCCCACAATCCCTTTATCCCTCAGGAATCCGTCCAATCCCTGTTTGAATCCCTGTACCGTACTCTGCCTGATCACTTCCTCCGGTAGCGCATTCCAAGTGTCCACGACCCTTTGGGTGAAAAAAAACTTCCTTGCATTTGTTTTGAACCTATCTCCCTTCAGTTTCTCCGAATGCCCCCTCGTACCTGTTGTCCCCTTCAATCTGAAGAATCTGTCCCTATCCACCCTCTCTATGCCCCTCATGATCTTGAAGGTCTCTATCATATCTCCCCTGAGCCTCCTCTTTTCCAGAGAGAAGAGCCCCAGCCTGTCCAACCTCTCGGCATATGGGCAGTGTTCCAGCCCTTTTACCAGTTTCGTTGCTCTCCTTTGGACTCTCTCAAGTACCGCCATGTCCTTCTTGAGGTGTGGCGACCAATACTGAACGCAGTATTCCAGATGTGGACGCACCATCGCTCGATACAATGGCATGATGACTTCCCGCGTCCTGGTTGTTATGCCCCTCTTTATGATGCCCAGCATCCTGTTGGCTTTTTTCGAGGCTGCTGCGCACTGCGCAGATGGCTTCAGTGATGCATCCACAAGCACACTGAAGCCATCTGCACAGTGCGCAGCAGCCTCGAAAAAAGCCAACAGGATGCTGGGCATCATAAAGAGGGGCATAACAACCAGGACGAGATATAATTCAGACGTTCAAATATTTGAAGGGTATTAACATAGAACAAAATCTTTTCCAGAGAAAGGAAAATGGTAAAACCAGAGGATATAATTTGAGGTTGAGGGGTGGTAGATTCAGAGGCAATGTTAGGAAGTTCTACTTTACGGAAAGGGTGGTGGATGCCTGGAATGCGCTCCTGAGAGAGGTGGTGGAGAGTAAAACTGTGACTGAGTTCAAAGAAGCATGGGATGAACACAGAGGATCTAGAATCAGAAAATAATATTAAAAATTGAACTAAGGCCAGTACTGAGCAGACTTGCACGGTCTGTGGCTGTATATGGCCATTTGGTGGAGGATGGGCTGGGGAGGGCTTCAATGGCTGGGAGGGTGTAGATAGGCTGGAGTAGGTTTTAACGGAGATTTCAGCAGTTGGAACCCAAGCACAGTACCAGGTAAAGCTTTGGATTCTTAACCAGAAATAGCTAAGAAGAAAAAATTTAAATTGAATCAGGTTGGGCAGACTGGATGGACCATTCGGATCTTTATCTGCCGTCATCTACTATGTTACTATGTTATGTTTGTGTACCGCTGGCCCCGACATAATGAGGAGGCTGCTATCCAGCGACCATCACAATCAAGAAGTGGCACACAATCAGGAAGTAGCCAAGACTGGCCCACAGCACACAATCAGGAAGTAGCCAGGACTGGCCCACAGCGCCCCACGATCTGCGCATTGGGGAGGGAGAGAGGCAGCGCTTGATCTGGAGGAGATGACGCCTGACTTGGGACTGGTTTCTGAGGGAGGATCCAGATTGTAGGAAACTGTGTCAGACTCTGGCTCTAATCCAGCTCGAGGGGGGGGGAGAGACCGTGCCTGGCTTGCAATTGGTGCTGGTTCAGATCCGATCTGGGGGGAGACTGTGCTTGAATCCTGGGACTGGTTCTGACTTGGGCTCCTGCAGCTCCTTCCTTCCCTCTTTCAACCTTTACAGCTAATGATCAGTCAGTAGCAGCCCCTGCCTTGCTCCTTCCCCTTCCCCCACCCAGGAGCTCGGCATTCCGTCAAATATTCCAGTAAGACAAGCTCTTTCGTATATTTTTACTAAATAGACCTCAGTATCCTTTGTAAGGTCCAACATCATGTATATTTTAAATAGATTGCAGTTAACAAAATGATGTAGAAGGGAGGTGGGGGGGGACAGGGTGCAGAGCCTAGCAAAGAATGTGGGGTTGGGTGCAAAGCCTGGCAGGGAATGAGAGGGGCTGGGTGAAGAGCTTGGTATATATTAGTATACAATTTGGTTCAGAATGTTTTTTTCCTTGTTTTATTACTCTAAATCTAAGGTGCGTCTTATGGTCAGCAAAAAAATACAGTACATTATCTTTATTATTTATTTTGTTGAGTTTTGTCTCATTTTTGCTTATATTAAATATTATATAAATAAAAGTTATTACTCCTTGCCAAATAACTTGCTCCAAGCATTAAATCATTCTATGGAGTACTGTTAGTGACCAGAAAGACAGAAATATCTAAATAAATAAATAAATGTAGCTATCTTTTCAGATACTGAAGAAAGCTCTTATTAAGCTAGTAGGTTATGAAAACATTTCTGTCTAATTTCCTCAAGTAGCTCTAAGCAGAGGAAGGCAGCAGCAGGAATAATTTATTGTAAAAAACATTTCCTTTGGTCAGCGCTTCAACTTTAATTAGAAGATCTAGAAAACATTTTCCATGTACTAACACTTAACTGAGAGATATTTCTCTGATAATGGAAGATTAGGTTTATACCTTTGATAATCTTCTGTTAGACCCTGTAGGATTCCATATGCTAAGGAGCTCATAATAATAATTTTTAAAAAACGTCCAAAAACCAGCCTAAGTTGGTACTTGGATGATCAAAAACACAGGCCATCCAAGTTCTGATAATCAAAACTTGTTTTAAACATATCTAAAATCAGCTTAGGCCTTTTCATTGCCTCTGTGCGCCCAGAACGAAAAGGAGTGTTTTGGAGGAGTGGATAGGGCGGGATGTGGGTAGACCTAGACTTAGTCATCCGGCAGCCATAACCAAAAAGGTTTGACAGGTTGCTAGACGGAACTTATACATTTTGACTTAGACAAAGTCAAAACAGGTATAACTTCTGGTTCGGGCCACTGAGCTGATCGCTGCTCTCGTGATCAGCTCAGCGGCAAAGGCAACCCGTCCCCCTGCACCTGTAACAATCATGGGAAGAGAGATACCCAATCTCTCCTGCCGCCACCTGCAGCGACCCCCCCAACACACTGCAGCAGGAGAGATGCCCAATCTCTCCTGCCAGAAACCCTCCAAACCGGCGTGTTCTTCACCAGCAGGAGAGATGCCCAATCTCTCCTATTGGACATCCCTCTCTGAACCACTCTTCACGGGCAGGAGGGATGCCCAATCTCTCCTGCTGGACATCCCTCCCCAATGTGCTTTTCACAGGCAGGAGGGTCAACTCCTACAGAAAGTTTAATGTTTAAAACAATCTTAGGTTGGTCCATGTGCCTAAGGCCTCTCCGCCAATCAGGCCCTAGGCTCTCCCTGGTGCATTCCACAATGCACCGGGAAGGAGCAGGCCCGAAATTCAGATGAAGGTGAGCTACCGGCCGAGAGGACCCGTCCATCTTGTCCTTCAAAAAAGGTTAGCGGGGGTTCAGGTGGTGTTAAGGGGGTCCTGGGGGGTTGGGGGGGTCCAGGGGGTGGCCTGGGTGGTCCGGCAGGGGGGTGAGGAGTGTCCAGCAGGAGGGACAGGACATCCCTCTTGCCCGTGAGTGGGAAGCAGCATTCAAACGTAGGCAGGCAGCGATTCACTAAAAAAAATGAGGGACACCGAATGGGCTGACCAATCAAAAATAAGTGACTGCTGAGGACCAGTCGCTCAGGTCCTTTCCAATTGCCCTGTCTTCTGCCGCCCTGCTCTCTGCCTCGACTCTCCTGCTCTTCCCCACAGTGCAAGCCCATGGTTTTAACCCGCGGGTTTAAAGTGGGTTAAAACCACGGGTTCGAAAGTGAAGTTTTAAAGGGGAAAAAAAAAGCAAAACAATGGAAGATGGTCTGTGCATGCTTCAGGATCGCTCACTAGCGAACTGTGTGGTCTGAGGGGGGCGTTCCTCCGATCGCCCCCATTTAAATACTGATCCTTTGTGGATCAGTCGGCCTGCCACGGATCGGCCACGATCAGCAGATTAATGAATCTAGCCCAAAATCTGCAAATACCCTCCCTCTGACAGATGTACTCCTAAAGACATGCATATAGTCTTGTCAGCATGGATGGGAAATAGTGGACAGAACAGATGGATCAATTATAGCTTATTATTATTATTTATACTGTGTTACTGTCAAAGTGGGTTTCATCTATAATGTAGGCATTCAAGCTAGGATTCACTAGCTAACCTATATTAAACTAGTTTTAATGGTGATAAAAATCTTACCTGAGCTTCTTTAAACTTGGATCCAGGCTGCTCGCACAAAATAACTGAGAGAGATTTCCTGGATCCATTTTCCTACTTTGAACCTGTTAATAAGAAAATTATAAAGAAGGAATATATATCTAGCAGCAGCATTCTGTCCATCAACAAATGAGCATTGTAATTACCATATTAGACCTGTAGAACAGCCAGACAGCCGATTTAGGGCAGGCCCAAGACTAAAGTGGGTAGGCCAAAAATTTTCATCTCTCCCCCCCCATCTAAAGCAAACTCAAAATTTAATTTCTGTGCCCCACCTCCCCAAAATAAATAAAATACCTGTACTGGTAGAGATCCCTAAGCCCCACCAGCCAAAGACCTCTTCTCCACTGAAAGGCTGCCAGCCTCCATGCAGGTATGCTCAGTTTTACGCAGGGGTCAAACTGAGCATGTGTGCAAGGCGGGGAAGGGTCTGTGGCTAACTGCAGCAGCCACCCAACATGTAAGCTCTTTCAGCAG
Organism: Geotrypetes seraphini; assembly: GCF_902459505.1. Classification (NCBI taxonomy): domain Eukaryota; kingdom Metazoa; phylum Chordata; class Amphibia; order Gymnophiona; family Dermophiidae; genus Geotrypetes; species Geotrypetes seraphini. The sequence goes on from NC_047098.1 coordinate 28,889,845, forward strand.
GGAAATTCCCACCAGCCACACTAAGGGAGATGACATTTTGGATGGGCCTGAGCCCAAATTGGGTGGGTTCTGGCCTATCCATGGCTACGCCAATAGTTTACTCATAACTTAAATATGGAGAAATAAAGGTCAAACAACTGACACATTAACAAGTTGGACTAATGATATTTTGTACTTCTAGTATTACTAATCTAGGTCAAGATAGTTTATAATATTTTCTTCTAAGATAAGTCCTTGCTCTAGAATGTTTACAATTTAAGTTAGAGGCTGACCAAATTTCAGTTTCGATTATGGTGCTGAAACGCCTTTTTCTACCAGGTTTCGGTTTCAGCCACATATTGAACAACATCTCCCCACAAGACCACCTTAAGGGCTTCCCAAAACAGAGGGAGTCATCTTGATGTTGCGCATTAATCCTCACATTTAGAAGCCAAGTAAAATGAAAATGTTTATCCTGATAAAAGATATGCAGGAAATCACCATCTAGCTTTCCCAGAATGAGAAAGGCAAATCCAATTCAATCCAACAAATGGTGTGATCTCAGATTACAATGGGACCAATATCTGCCATGAGGACCTACGAAAATAACGACGTGGAAAGCAAAATGTAATCTATTCTAGACAAGGAGCCATGGGCATGAGAAATATGCGTGCAACATTAAGCTGTGGGGTTCAATAATCAGCAACAAGATCCAAAGATCTGCATAGGAATGACAAATCTATACCCAAGTACCACTCCCACCCCACCCAAGAACAGAACAAAGAATCAGAAAAGCTGACATCAACCATGATTCTGTCCCCTCTTTTATAAAGTAAATTGTATTTCAATTTTAACCTTGGATTCTAGTATTGTTTTGTCTTCTTGTTCATTGATAAAACTGTCATATTTTAAGAGTCAACAATTTTTTTTATTGATATAGCAGAATAGCAACACAAGAACTTAATATGTCAATCATCAACGTGTACGGAGAATAATATGCTGCCTCTCTTCCCCCTCCCTCATCATCTTACTGAACAAAAAAAAAAAGAGAGGAAAGAAGCAGAACATGGGGTCAGCATAAAACTGTCATATTTTAGATTGTAAGCCACCCAGAAGGATAACCAATGGAGCGGGATAGTAAGATTTTAATAAACTTAGAAATTTGGATATTGCTTGAGATAAGGAATGGGAAAAACTTGAGCACTGAATTCTAGGAATTCCAGTTCCCACACTCACATCTGGGTATCAAAAAAGCCACTTAAAGGGCAATTCTATATTCTAAGTTCCTCAGAATACCAGCACATATGCACACAGGTGTTTACTTATTCATGAAAATGCCAACAGGGTGCCAAGCGCTATTCTATAACAATATGCTTAACAGTGCAAGAGTAGCATACTGGTTAGAGCTCTAAGCTGCCAACTAGGGAAACCCAGTTCAGATCTCACTACACCTCCTTGTGATTGCCTCACTTACAAACTTGGATTGCATGCCCTCAGGAGACAAGGAAATAGTGTACCTTAATGCAACTCGCCATGAGCCACAACTATAAGCTAAATCCAAATTTAACCACTACCACATAGTATGCAAATACAAAGGGGGATGTATACAGGGGCAGAGCATGGGTGGGACACAGGCAGGGCTTCTACTTAACGCACGAGTGTGCCAATATCAGGTTATGCTAGTATTCTATAAGACGAGTAGAACCCGAGTGCACAAGGGCCATTATAGAATAGAGTTCTATCCTACATCCTTGGGGTGCCTCAGTAGTAGAATTGCCTTCTTGGGGCTCTCATGAGTTTTCCAGACTCGGTATTCCAAAGGTGTAGCAGCGTGGTTAATGAAATGAGTGCAAAGACCGTTTGGGGTAAGGTTCCAACATTCTGACCGACACCCCATCCACTCTGTACTTTTATGGTGGAGGAGTGGAGAGGGGGGGGAAGAGATCCTTGAAGCATTCGGCAGCCTTTCCATCCGCTCTTCACACGCATTTAGGGACCAGCCTTCCCTCCCCGTTTGCCATCTCTTCCCGGCCCAACACGTCTCCCCCTCCCCCTCTCCGCGACCTCCCCTCCCTACTGTCAAACTCATACCTGAGGCCGCCCACCACCAGTCCCCCAACTTTCCTTCTCCAGTGCACGGTCCCTCCGAAACAACGTCTCTCCCTTGGATACGTCCCGCCTTGCCGGAAACCGGAAGCTGCTTCAGAGGAGGGTGGGACCTGTCGCGTGCGACCTAGTTTAGCAGATAGAGTTGCCTGGGAATGGAAACGAAAGTGTACTGCCTTGCTGCAGCAAACCGGGCAGTGAGCAAATGCAACTGCCTTGGATTATTGACAGCAAGAGCAGGCGACGTCTTGGGGGACTGGGTAGGTGGTTGATCACTGATGCCGCAAGAATTATCTTTCATTTCTCCGTGGATATTTCAACTACCGGAGTGGTTACTTCACCGCGTGCCCGGATCCATATGGGAAAGGATTCCAAGCAAAGAAGGATTAGAAAAGACTGGAAACAAATGTGCGGACATTCCCACCACTTTACCTATATTCAAAAGCCCTTTAGTAAGGGGTTACCATGTGGCTCCAGAAAAAGGACGGATTGACACATCCGGGTTTTACTTCCACAGAGAGCAATGGAAGTAAAACCCGGATGTCTCAATCCGTCCTCCTCTTTCTGGAGCCATGTGGTAACCCTATATATATATATATATACATACAGTAAACATATATATATATATATATACAGTAAACATTCTACTCAATTCGTACCCAAGCTAACTTCTACTCAGGGTTGAATTGGTGGGATTGTGTGGCTGACAAATGAGAGCAATTTCTTTCCTATGAGAGCGGAGAATTTTAAATGGAACTTTGTCAAGATGTATAGCAGAGGAGTTTAGAGAATTTATTATTTGTTCCACAACTGTGGTAGTGACTGATTGAAAATGGTCCCTTATATTGTTGCTTTCAGATTTTGCACATGATCGAAATCAGAGTTCACCTCTATGGGGTTGAAGTCTGATGCTGTTTTTGGAGGTACATGGAACCGCATAATCACTTTGTTATTGAAATAGGTTGAGAAGCCTTAGTTAAGGTTTCATACTTGTCAGATAATTTATTTCTTGGGACTTTGATCATATTGTGGATAATTTTGAACCGATGATGGGGGGGTTTTCCCTACTTCAAGTTTTGCGTTGATATATTTGCTTTTACTTCTTAAGATTTCACCATAATATGAATTACTGTGCAATCTGCATTTAAGGTGTAAATCCTCCGTTGGATTTTTCCTCCATCTGCGTTCCAGGTGTTTCAGTTGCCTTTTTAAGAGAAATAAGCCATGGTGAAACCAGCTATTTCTAGGTTTGTCACTAATGGTGATCCATTTGGTTTCAAGGATAGAGTTTGCAAGCTCAGATAGAAGATTTAACCAAGTGGTGATACTGGATGGTAGAGCTGCCCGATTCAGGAAAAAATTTTTTTTTATTCGATTCAGCCTATTGAATCGATTTTTTGATTCAATTCAATTTTCCTGCCAAATTGGGTGTTTTTTTCCAAACATCGTGGTGGGTTTATTTTATAGCCTCTTTACCCCCTATTAAATCCTAGCTTATGTTCGTGGTCTAACACCAGCTCTGGCTGGATACACATTTAAAATCTAACATATTGTAATCACAAAACAGAAAATAAAATCATTTTTCCTACCCTCTACCTTTCCTTCTCTCCGTCAGAACTCATGTCAGGGGAGAGCTTCCGGGCTGGCGGCATGCAATTGCTGCATGCCTTCCCTTCCTGGAGTTGCAGCAGCAAGTGGGCGGGGAGCAACAGCAGCCGCAGCTAGGCCGATTAAAAAAAAAAAAAAAAATCAATTTGAATTGATTCACCCGAAGTGAATTGTGAATCAATTCAAATCGTGAATCGGGCAGCACTACTGGATGGAAGATGCAAATAACTGAATGAGGAAGTGAGAGCTTGGATGACACATGTGACCATACGTCCCATTTTGAACGGGACAGTCCCTTTTTCAGATCCTCTGTCCCGTTGTCCCCACTCATAGCTTCGGGATGCTGAAATGTCCCGTTTTCAGAGAGGGCATTCTGAAGCTGTGAGTGGGGACAACGGGACAGAGGATCGTAGCCTGGATTCGGCAGCGGCAGCATCATCGCTCGGGCCCTGCTGACCCTCCTATCTCTCCCTCCCATGCGAAGCCTGCCGACCCTCTCAGCGAGATGACCAAGCAACAAACCTCCCTCCAGCAGCGTTGGCAGCTGCAGCACGCTGCAGCTGCTTCGCGGCTTTCTCCTGCTGGTGAGTCCCTCTGCTGCGTCAATGATAACATCATCAGTGATGCAGCAGAGGGACTCACCAGCAGGAGAAAGCTGTGAAGCAGCCTGTTTAGTGTGCTGCGGCTGAAGCTGTGCTGGAGGGAGGTTTGTTGCTCAGTCATCTCGCTGGGAGAATCAGCAGGGTTCGCATGGGAGGGAGAGATAGGAGGGTCAGCGGGGGTTTGGCTGGGAGGAGGGATAAGCGGTCTGCGTCAGGTGCTCCAAGGCCTGGCGCCATTACTTTCTTTGGGCAGCAGCAGTGTTTACAATTCGCTGCTGTTGCTGGCTTCAGGCCTTCCTCTCTGCCAGGTAGAAAATAAATTGAGAAGGAAGAACAGGAGGAAGGAAGCGGAGAGAGAGATGCAAGAGCAGGGGGGGAGGAGAGGAGACAGATACCAAACCTGGGAGGAGGAAAAGAGGAAGGAGACAGATACTAGATCTGAGGGGAAAAAAGGAGGAGAGAGATATGCTAAAATCTGCTGGGAGGGAAGGAGGGAGGAAGGAAGGAGGAAGGAAAGAGGCAGAGAGGTTGTAAGCACATTAGAAAGACTACAGAGAAAAAGGCTTGGACGAAAGGGGAAAGACAGGAGGCAGATGCAGGACTATGGGAGGTTCAGACAGAGGGGGAGAGAGAGGGAGACCTGGAACAAATGTAGACTGGAGAACTGACACTGGATCTGTGGAGGGTAACAAAGGGAAAGGAGAGAGAGACCTGGACCGAAAGGGGATGGGGCTGGATTGTGAAAGAAATGTTGGATGCAAAAGAAAGAAAGAAAGATTGGATGCACAGTCAGAAGGAAGTGCAACCAGACTCATGAAATCACCAGACAACAAAGGTAGGAAAAATTATATTATCAATTTAGTGATCAAAATGTGTCTGTTTTGAGAATTTATATCTGCTGTCTATATTTTGCACTATATTTGTCTATTTTTCTATAGTTACTGAGGTGACATTGCATATTTTAAAGTAATCTGCCTTGACATCTTTGAAAAAACCCTGAAACTCGTAAATGATAATTAACATTTTCTCTACGTACAGTGTGCTTTGTGGTTTTTTAAATATTTTATGTTTACCATTATGAATTAATAAGATAGTGTGTACATGAAAATGAATGGAAGAAATTGAGGGCGGGGCTAGGGCAGGATTGGGTGGCGGGACTGAATATTAATAGATGTCCTGTTTTGATGAAAAAAATAAATGGTCACATCTTCCAAAGTATCTATGGACATAGTATCTTCCAAAGTTACTATGTCCATTCTGTTATTAAGTCTATACCCTCAATCTGTTTTCTCCAATGTCATGTACCCTCCTGGAAATGTCCAGCTTTCTTCTTATGTAATCCGCTTTGAACCGCAAGGTACAAGCGGAATAAAAATCACTAATGTAATGTAATGTAATGTAACACTAAAGAAATAAATAATACTAGTAGTTGGCTCTTTCCTCAACCCGCGGTTAACCACAGGAACCCATCTCCATGTCATTCTCTATGCAGGATGCAGTAGAGGATTTGGGGGGAACATTTGATCAGGTATCAGGTTTTTCTAGTTCTTCAATACCGTAGCTTTATTGGACCCATTCCAGTTCAAGATTGTCTAAGGTCCTGCCTAATGTATGAGATCAGGGTGGAACTAGAGCCTGTTTATTTGCAAAAGAAGTTGGAAGCTTATGTGCTTAAGCATGAACTATATTCCTAAACTGCCAATTTGCTTAGTGTTCCAACAATCAAGATTTTATGTCTACAGTGTTTTAGGAGTTGATCTTTTTCTATACTGGAATGACTTTCTGCAGAAATCTGTGGATGGAGGGTGAGTGACTATGGTTTTGGAAATTGCTGAAGTATCTTTATTTTTATAAATGTTTGGTTAAGGCTGCTTCTGGTGCTTATCTCAGCATTGATACCATGAACATATTTAAAATTTATAGGAAAACCAGGTGTTTTATATAAGATGTGTATTACTGTATATTTTCTATGTTTGTAAACTATGATAAGTGCTTGGGGGGGGGGGTAAATTTTATTAAATACAGCTTTAAAAAAGTTTTCTAATTTAGGGGCCTTTAGACTAAAACTTAGTGCATGCTAATGGAATTAGCACACACTAAATGTTGCATGTCCTATTTTATATTTATGGGCCATGTAGCACTTAGTGCATGCTAACAGACATTAGCATGTGACAAGGAGGAGGGAAAGTGACTTGTCCCTGTCTGCACCCCATGGGGGGAGGGTTGGCCTAAGGGATCTGACCAATCAGAATCTTAGGCCATTCCCAGTGCATCCCAGAATGCACTGCAAATGGAGGGGCTAAGATTCCAGTTGGCCCAGGTGCCTAAGGCCCCTCCTATGAGAAGGGCCTTAAGCGCCTGGGACAATCAGGGCCTAAGGCCCCTCCTCAGTGTATCCCATGATACACTGGGAAGGGGCAGGCCCACCATTCGTGGGAAGGGCCAGCCGGCTGGAGGCAGGAAAGATGCTTCCGGCCGGCCAACATTTTAAGGCGGGGCAAGCCTCTAGTTTGATTAAGAGTTTCATTCTGTTTTAGGGTGGGATTTATATTATTGATCATTTATAAATATGTTAAAAAGCAGCAGTCACAGCACAGATCCATGGGGAACCCCACTATCTTCCCTTATCCAGGGCTGTGGAGTTGAGGATTCGGAGACAATTTTGGGTACTGGAGTAGGAGTCGAAGGATTTATCTACCAACTCCACGGCCCTTATCCTTTAAGAATATTGACCATTTAAACCTGTCTGTTTTCTGTCTTTTAACGAGTTCTTAATCCATCCACCATAGAACATTACCTCCTATCCTGAGGAGTCATTGGTAATACTTTGTCAAATGCCTTTTGAAAATCCAGATACACAATATTGATCCACTCACCTTTATCCACGTTTATTTACTCTTCAAAGAAATATAGTAGACTGGTAAGGCAAGATTTCCCTTGACTAACTCCATGTTGGCTTTGTCACATTAATCCATACTTATGTATATGCTCTGTAACTTTGTTCTTTATAATAGTTGCTATCATTTTGCCTGGCACCAGTAAGTCACAATTTCTTATTGTTACACAAAAGCAGTGATTAGTCTGCATTAACAAATAAAATATGCAGAATTTAAAAACTTTTTTGCATAGAATTCCCTCAAGAATATCATTTACTTTATTCCATTCATGCATTTTTCCAGCTTTTTTCCCTATTGAAAGGCAACTAAAAGATCACCTATTTGTGTAACATTCCTGAATAAGAATGAAAAAAAACCCAGAAACTTCTTTCTAAGATTTTTATTAGACTTTGTGGTTGTTTGTTTTCCAATAAACCTGTATCGGAATATTATGAGACAAAAGGCACAAACTCACATGACATAGACTAGATCTGCTATTAATCTACAAATATTTTCAAAGGAACAGTATTATGAAAACAATCAAAATTTGCCCAGAGTTACATCAGAGGATGAACTAGAAAATAAGTGTCTGTTTGGAACCAGCCAGGACGATAGTACAGTAATATGAAGAGCAAATATTAATGCATGGGTCTTTACTCCTGGTCAGATCCATTACTGAAGCCCTAGTGGGTTTCTGCTGCTGGTCCAATCCAGTACTAAAGTCCCCATGCATGAGTCCCTAACCTGGTCAGAATTAGTGAAAAGGTCTTGTGCCCTTGGAAGATCTGGTTTAAGCCTCAGGATAATACATCTAGTTTTTGAGTTCTGACAAATTACATTTGATATTCAGTGGGCATCAGACTTTTGCGCATACAGTTTTTCTATTTACTTTTCAACCCACCCCAAATCATATTACTTACAGATAAATGTTGAAGGGTGCCAATCTAGTAATTCCCACTGACTCTGTGCCTTAGAGATTTGAGGGCCAAATTCACTAAGGTTTATTTTCATGTTCTGTTTATGAGAAAAATAGCATAGCTACTATTGATTCTTGCGCTCACATCTTAATAATAAAATAAGAGATCAAATCGCCAAGTTCATCTCAGGCTCTTTAACAGCAGGGTTTACTTTCACTAAAAATTGGAGTGTTGAAATAAGGAGTTACTTTTACTCCTCCCTGGATGTATGCTAAACTCCCAATAAAATTTCTGTTGGGCTGCCACCATTTCCTCCACAGTTACTTATACTGTTCAATGGAGCTTTTCTAAAAGACATTAGAAAGGAAACAAGCCATTAGCAGCAAGCCAAGGGATAAATGAACTGCATCCAAGCCTTCCGCCTTTACTTTCAGCAGTCTAAAGACTAATGGCAGTCTATGGAGAACAAACATCAAGGTTACCAACACAGATTCAATCATAGCCTCACAGAGGTGAAAGGTAATATTGCTCAGTTGTCCTTGACAGTATCATATGTATCTCATTCTACATAGTCTCTCTTTGAGCTACCAGCTCAGTCAGAACCAGGGCTGAGATCTGGCACCACGGGACTTCACTCACAACTACCTGAACATTTTCCCCTATCATAATCTCTTTCCAATTTACTTAATCCAGTCATTGCAGTGTCTGTCCTCAGCTGAATGCTATACACATCTGTAATCATGGCCCCTAAATCTATTTACTAGATGTCATATTGCATGATGAAAATGATGCTTTCCAAAATGGAGGGGGGAGAGGACTGTAAATGCTTTTGCAGCATCTCCAGGTTTACCTAGGTTGGAGAACAGAAGAGATGATCTGGGAATCAAATTCAGCCACTTGGCAGGGCATAGCGCCAATACCAAGTCACTGGATTGGGCTCAAGTATACAGTCTTCTAAGGGCAAATAATGCAGGAATAACTTCTTGCACAGCTAATGGTTGATGTAAAGTAGAATGTAGAAAATACAGGTAGTTTTCCTCTTACTCACTCAATAAGATGTCATTCAACATCTATTACTGATACAAAATAACTGCTTCTCATGGGTTTCTTGGTATTGACTAAGTTCAGGTACCAAATATAATACATACTATGATATTTCTCTTCTATAAGACATTTCATGGTTCTGAGCAGTTCTGTGCCACCCTGGGTGTCTATATGCCTGTCTCAGATAAACATTACAGTTAACAATAGTACAGGGAATTTCTACATCTCAGGCAAGCTAATGATCAGTAGTATATCTTCAGCGGTGGTGCCTAAGAACAGCAGTATATGTTTTTATCAAAATGATGCCATTCCCTCAAATGTGAGGAATAAAAAGTCAAAGAAACTAAGAGTATCGGCAAAGATACCCCACCATGTGTTTATTTGGGTGGGGGTGAAGAGTTTGGATACGGATATAGATAATATATAGGACCATACACTTAATAAAAGGAACAGTGTTGCTGGTGAGCCAAAAGGGAGGTGTGTGTGAGGAGAAGCCCCTGTGAAAATGCCACAGGTTGCATATACACAAGCAGTTGCACTGTGGTTATGCACAGCTTGGCTACTATCATTTGTGTCTGTGATAGGCATAAAGTGCAGCCCTGTGAGGATCCCACGAGTTGCACCTGTGAAGAAGAAACTGGCCCTTGATGGTGTATGAGAGTGCTGTCAGGGAGCTTGGACTCAAACATGGATAACAGGCAGGAAAAATCCTAGACTTCACAAGGAGTTAAATAATGATTTGTAACTTAGAAACAAAAGTCAGATGCTATTAGACTATTCTAAGGAAATAGAATTTTTCGCCTGTGCATCCTGAGCCCTTACAAAATAATGATTGGGCTGCTGGACCGATGAATATGGACAAAGATAACAATTTATCCCAGGCTTAAGTAAACACAAGAAAAATGTTCACATCACAAGACACTACTTTTTCCAAATATGTTACAGTGAAATTGAACAAGGCTACATGGGAAAAAAAAAAATCTTTAGAAGGAAATAGTGGTAAAATACAGCAATCTATACATCACCCACCTCAGAGGAACTGAAGTATTAAAATCTTAGTGCATATGAATATCACTTGTTTGCTCACAATATTAAAGGACATCTAGAAGTTAACTACAGAAGTTTTAAAATTAGCTGCTGATAAAGAAAAAGACTTGATCCAGATGTGGGTCATCAGTCTTGTGACTATAATCCCAGGGCCTCCCCTCAGCTTCAGTCTCAACTAGAATGTAAAAGAAAAGACAAATTAAGAAATAAACATCAAAAAATTAATTTCATAGAAAAACCACATGGAAGTAAAGAATTTACTGTATGTACCTCTTGTGCTATTAACTGATTAACTTTATTTTGCTTGGAATCTTTATTTACTGCACAGCATTCACACTATATGCATCAAAAATATAATACTTTTTATTGTTTTTACTGTTTTTTTAAAAATATTTTTTCTTATGCTTTCTTAATACTCTATATCCACAACCTTTGTTAAGTGAAAGACTCTTATGACTCTTTACAATGAGCACATTGTAAAGGATCTTTCACTTAACAAAAGTTGTAGATATAGAGTATTAAGAAAGCATACGAAAAAATATTTGAAAAAACAATAAAAAGTATTACAGCATTATATTTTTGATGCATTAACTGATTAACTGACAAGATACTAGAGAATGCACTAAAATCAGCAATCGTTGCTAAACTTATGCACAAAACTGATGCACAAAACGGCCCACCGCATGTTTTTCCCCTTGATCACCCGTTTTCCGATCCAGTCATGCAAATTAGCTAAAACCCCATGCAAAACAGCCAGGCGATTAATGCATTAACATCGCTTGGTTATTTTGCATGAGGTTTTAGCAATGGTAAAAACACACTACCCCAGTGATCACTGACCCCCCCCAAAAAAAAAAAAAAAAATATTAATCACAACTTGAAAATTGTGCATCCAGAACATCATCACCTGGAAGCCTGGCATAGAAAAGCCTAGTTGTGCTGCACAGAGACGTCTTAAGCCATCTTGGGGGTGGGTTAGGGACCCATGGAGAGGAGGACCCATGCCCATAAGCCCCTGTAATCACTGCATTGATATTGAAACGTGCACTCCTGTATACACCCCCAGAACCCTTTTTTACTAGCATATAAGTGGCTCCTGCAGCCATAAGGGCTATTGGAGTGGTAGAAAAGTGGGTCTAGGGGATTCCTGAAGTGGTTTGGGGGGCTCACCATGACCTATAAGGGAGCTGTAGTGAGATGAAGACATGACACCCTTTTTGTGAAGTTCCCCATTATTTAGGTGCCATGTCTGGGTGTTCAGTCCATCACTTTGCAGCCCCTTCCCATGTCCAACAGGGCTTGTTGTAGGCGTTTTTGACTTGGATGAAAATGTGGTATAAAGATGGATGATTTAGCGACTTGGATGAAAAAATATTTGGATGTATTTTTCGAAAATATGTCCTAAGCTGTTTTTTTGGACGACTTGCAACTTGGACAAAAACGGACTTAGACATTCCTTTTGATTATGCCCCTCCACGCTTTTTACAACAATAAAATAGGGGTAAGAACAGAATTAAAAACAACAATAATAAACAGATGAAATTTACTCAAACAAAACACAAAGTAAATATAATAAGAACAAAAAGGAAAGGGGGGAGAAATACAATAAATAGAGGAAAGAGAATGTATATGGGAGAAAACAAAATGACTAATATTAGGGATCTAACTCAGGGCCTTCGAGGCAAAATTACATTATTTGCTGATGATGCTAAACTATTCAACAATGTGGGCAAAGCAACAGAACCTGATGCTGTAACTGGGCCCAGCACTATGGAGAAGGACCTGCTTTTGTTGGAGCAATGGTCCAGTACTTGGCAACTAAACTTTAATGCCAAAAAATGTAAAGTAATGCACCTTGGGAGCGGAAACCCATGCATAGCATACACCTTAAACGGTGAAAACTTAGCAAGAACCACTGCAGAAAGGGACTTGGGAGTTCTCATCTGGAAAGATATGAAAGCTGCCAATCAGGTGGAGAAAGCTTCAGCAAAGGCAAGACAAATGCTGGGTTGCATCAGAAGGAGCTTTATCAGCCGAAAGCCTGAAGTCATACTGCCGTTATACAGATCCATGATGAGACCTCACCTGGAGTACTGTGTCCAATTTTGGAGGCCACATTATCAAAAGGATGTGAAGAGAATGGAGTTGATCCAGAGAATGGCCACTAGGATGGTCTCAGGACTTAAAGACATCCCATATGAAGAACATCTGAACAGATACGCTTATATTCTCTTGAGGAGCTCAGAGAAAGGAGGGACATGATAGAAACATTCAAATACATCACGGGTCGCATTGAAGTGGAGGAAGAAATATTTTTTCTTACAGGTCCCAAGGCAACAAGAGGGCATCTACTAAAACTTAAGGGGGGAAGATTTCATGGTAACACCAGGAAATACTTCTTCACCGAACGGGTGATTGATCGATAGAATAAACTTCCACGCCAGGTGGTTGAGGCTAGTAGCGTGCTCGACTTCAAAAGTCGATAGGACAAACAGGTGGGGGCGCTACAGAGTTATGCATAAGAGATGGGTACTCCAGGGAGGGAGAGTTCTTGAGTGGGCAGACTTGTAGAGTTGCCAGCCCTCTACTGCCGTCATACTCTATGTTTCTATGAACAGGAAGCTTCTTCAAGATCCTTTAAATCTGTCTAAATTTTGCTCTGCCCGAAGATAAGTAGATAATGCATTCCAGAGTGTGGGTGTAGTAACAGAATATTGTTGTTCTAAGGGTATTTATTATTTTTAAAGAAGGAACCCAGAGCAGATGTCCAGAGGATCTTAAGGATCTATTAGAATCATAAGGTATAAGATTTTTATCAAGGAAAGCTGGTTCTTTAGTTTTGAGGGTTTTGAATATTAAAAGGGCAATCTTATAGGTTATCCTGTATTGGACTGGAAGCCAGTGGGCTTTTTTTAAAAGAGGGGTAACGTGTTTGTATTTTCCAAAGTTTTGTAATCACTTTGATGGCAGCATTTTGTATTAACTGTAGGTGCATAATGTCTTTCTGTCAGATTCCCTTATATAAGGAGTTACACTAATCTATTTTCGAGATGATAAGTGAATGAATTAAAATATTGATGATGGTTCCAGGATTTTCACCAGAGATCTGATCATTTTAAGTCTGTAAAAGCAGCTTCTTACCACAGTACCTATTTGTGAATGAAAGTTGAGTCGGTTGTCTATAATTACCGTATTTTCGCGGATATAACGCGCACCATTGTAAAACGCGCACAGGGGTATAGCGCGCAGAAATCACGATGATATGTACAAAAACTTTTCTATACCGCGCTCAGGCATATAACGCGCATGCTGCCCGACTCTCCTCTGGCCACCCCGACTCTCCTTTCGCTCTCCCCGACTCTCCTCTGGCCACCCCGACTCTCCTTTCGCTCTCCCCGACTCTCCTCTGGCCACCCCGACTCTCCTTTCGCCCTCCCCGACTCTCATCTGGTTGCCCCGACTCACCCTGACTTTCGGTGCACTGCCCCGACTCTCCTCTGGTTGCCCCGACTCACCGTTCACCCGCCCTGACTTTCGGTGCACTGCCCCGCCTCTCCGTGCCTGTCCCCCTTGAAGTCCTGTCCCCCCTTGAAGGTCTGCCTGTCCCCCCTTGAAGATCTGCCTGTCCCCCCTTGAAGTCCTGTCCCCCTTGAAGGTCTGCCTGTCCCCCTTGAAGATCTGCCTGTCCCCCCTTGAAGTCCTGTCCCCATCCTGAAAGCCTGATGCCCCCCCTCGACGTCCGATTCTTCTCCCCCCTCGGCAGGACCACTCGCACCCCCACCCCGAAGGACCGCCGACTCCCCGACAATATTGGGCCAGGAGGGAGCCCAAAATCCTCCTGGCCACGGCGACCCCCTAACCCCACCCCGCACTACATTACGGGCAGGAGGGATCCCAGGCCCTCCTGCCCTCGACGCAAACCCCCTCCCCCCAACGACCGCCCCCCCCCAAGAACCTCCGCCCGTCCCCCAGCCGACCCGCGACCCCCCTGGCCGACCCCCACGACACCCCCACCCGCCTTCCCCGTACTTTGTGTAGTTGGGCCAGAAGGGAGCCCAAACCCTCCTGGCCACGGCGACCCCCTAACCCCACCCCGCACTACATTACGGGCAGGAGGGATCCCAGGCCCTCCTGCCCTCGACGCAAACCCCCCTCCCTCCAACGGCCGCCCCCCCCCAAGAACCTCCGACCGACCCGCGACCCCCCTGGCCGACCCCCCCACCCCCCTTCCCCGTACCTTTGGAAGTTGGCCGGACAGACGGGAGCCAAACCCGCCTGTCCGGCAGGCAGCCAACGAAGGAATGAGGCCGGATTGGCCCATCCGTCCTAAAGCTCCGCCTACTGGTGGGGCCTAAGGCGCGTGGGCCAATCAGAATAGGCCCTGGAGCCTTAGGTCCCACCTGGGGGCGCGGCCTGAGACACATGGTCGGGTTTGGCCCATGTGCCTCAGGCCGCGCCCCCAGGTGGGACCTAAGGCTCCAGGGCCTATTCTGATTGGCCCACGCGCCTTAGGCCCCACCAGTAGGCGGAGCTTTAGGACGGATGGGCCAATCCGGCCTCATTCCTTCGTTGGCTGCCTGCCGGACAGGCGGGTTTGGCTCCCGTCTGTCCGGCCAACTTCCAAAGGTACGGGGAAGGGGGGTGGGGGGGTCGGCCAGGGGGGTCGCGGGTCGATCGGAGGTTCTTGGGGGGGGGGCGGTCGTTGGAGGGAGGGGGGTTTGCGTCGAGGGCAGGAGGGCCTGGGATCCCTCCTGCCCGGAATGTAGTGCGGGGTGGGGGTAGGGGGTCGCCGTGGCCAGGAGGGTTTGGGCCCCCTTCTGGCCCAACTACACAAAGTACGGGGAAGGCGGGTGGGGGTGTCGTGGGGGTCGGCCAGGGGGGTCGCGGGTCGGCTGGGGGACGGGCGGAGGTTCTTGGGGGGGGGGCGGTCGTGGGGGGGGGGGGGTTTGCGTCGAGGGCAGGAGGGCCTGGGATCCCTCCTGCCCGTAATGTAGTGCGGGGTGGGGTTAGGGGGTCGCCGTGGCCAGGAGGGTTTGGGCTCCCTCCTGGCCCGATATTGTTGGGGAGTCGGCGGTCCTTCGGGGTGAGGGTGCGAGTGGTCCTGCCGGGGGGGGGGGGGGTGTATCGGACGTCGGGGAGTCGGCCGGGCAAGAGGGCTTGGGCTCCCTCTTGCTCCGATCGTGGATGTGGGAGCGCGTGCGAGCGGTCGTTCGGGGTGGGGGTGCGAGCGGTCCTGCTGGGGGGGTGAATCGGGCGTCGGGCGGGGTGGGAACTATGTTTAAAAACTTTTGTATACCGCGCTCAGGCATATAACGCGCGAGGGGTATGCGCGGTACGTAAAATCACGTATAACGCGCGCGTTATATCCGCGAAAATACGGTACACCTAAGATTTTAAACATATTGACAGATTTGATTGGAATGTTATTAATACACTGTACATATTGGAGATGTAATTTGAATATTATCTTTCCACGGAAAAAAGAGACTGTTGGTTTTAGGAATACTAAGAGATAACATATTTGTTTTTAACCAATCATTAATGCGGTCAAGTTTCAAATTTATAGCAGAGAGGTCATTGCTATTAGATGGATCAACAGGATGTATGATTTGGAAGTCATCTGCATACGCATATGCTGTAAAACCAATCGATTGATACAATGTTAATAAAGGGGCCATGTAGATATTGAACAACAACAGAGAAAGTATGGAGCCTTGAGGAATTCCAGAGTTATTTGGGTAGGTGTTTGAAAAGGTGTTATTAAAAATAACCGTGGAAGAACGATCAGTGAAGTAGGAATTAAACCAATCCAAGACTTGCTCGGCAATGCTGATTGAGGCTAGTTTTTTGAGCAGAAGATGATGATCAATAGTCTCAAAGGTGGCTGCAAGATCTAGTGAGATCAGAATAACAGATTTATGTTGATCTAGGAAATATTGTATTGAGGTTGTTAAGCCTAACATAGAGTGCTCGGTAGAATGGTGCCGACGATACAATATTCCTCATTGGCAATGAAGAAAATTAAACTAGTTAGTACAAAATGCTGGAAAATGTTGTCAATTCATCCACAGTGTGAAGATCTGAAAGTGATGTTTGCCTTTAAAAGAAGAAAAAACTTAAGACCAGCTGTTCCCAAGTCTAGTATTGGTTTGGAGCAAATGGTAACACACCAAGGAGCAAAAGAGTGTTCCATGGGATAAACAATAAAAATAAAAGAAGTGGAACAGATATATGGACTAGGATTCAATTTAATAACTATATATAATAAAACCCAATAATAAGGTATACACCGTAAATCAATATTAAGGTATTTTTTTGCATGTGACAGGCATTCTATCCTTCTCGACACAGCCATGTTTCGGCACGTATGCCTTTCTCAGGAGATGACAGTTCAAAAGGGCTAAAGCAAAAACAGTCACTAAAAAGTAATCCGCATAGCCTCAAAGAACTTCAACTTTTATTGTTTATCGTATTATCTGCCCATGCAATAAAATATAGTATATATCAATAAAATTTCCAAGATAAGTTAAGATCAGAATGATAAAGTACAAATCTTGACTCATGGAAGTAATTTTTTGGATTTAAAATGTACAGTTTGGATGAGAAACCAATTTGAACATGGGTTGAGGGATGATTGAGATATAATTTTTTTTATAATTGGAGCAAAAATGGAAGGTGCACAGACTAAACCTGCAGGAATAAATACTGTAAATTTTAACCATAACCATCTAAACTAAACCTTAAGTTTGTATATCGCATCATCTCCATAAAGATAGAGCTCAACACGGTTTACAGATAATTCAATAAATGAGGGAAGGACATAATAAGAAATTAGAGGTTATGAAAAGGATAGCTAGCTTTACATTTTAAATAGATAGCTTTACATTTTGGAGAAAAGCTAGGTTTTCAGATGCTTTCTGAACAATTGGAATGAGCCTAGGTTCCGCAGCGGGGCAGGGAGGTTATTCTAAAGCTCAGTGAATTAGAAGAAAAGGGATTTCCCTAAATTACTTGCATACACGACACCTTTTAATGAGGGGAAAGATAGTTTGAGTATGTGAGCGGATCTGGTAGTGTCAGGTCTCGAAGAATTCCAGGAAAGTGGGATTAGGGGAGGAAGAATGTCATGTAGGATCTTGAAAATTAGGCAGGTACATTTAAAGTGAATCCTAGAAATCACTGGAAGCCAGTGAAGTTTTGACAGAAGCGGGGAAATATGATCAAATTTGCTTTTTGCAAAGATCAACCTAGCCGTAGTGTTCTGGATCCGCTAAAGTCTTTGAAGATTTTTCTTGGTTAGATGGAATTACAATAGTCCTACATAATGTACATAAGCATAGTCATAAAATAGAAAAAAGGCTATCGTTTTCATTTTGGCCTTTTGTTAATGTTACAATTAGCATATAGCCATTTAAAAAAACATTAACGGAGGAGGCGGCAAGGGCTCCCATGTTAAAGTCCAGCACTGGGTAATGTCAGTGCATTAGCTGGTGAACACTTCCACACCCACTCCAAAATAAATACAAACCACATTCTTAGCACATATACGGTAGATGGCAAAATTAAAGTGGAATTCTTTAATGCGTCCTGCATTAAGCCACATTTGTGTCTAATGCAGCTTAGTAAAAGGGCCCCTTTATTAGTAAATAAGTCAGGGCCCCTTTATTAGTAAATAAGTCTAACTGCATAAAATTGACTAAATAATATATATTAGTGAATATGAGAGCATTGTAATGCATCTGTGCCTTTTAGAATATCTAGCTCTCTTTTTCCTGATCTAGTGTCATGTGATTTTTGTTACAGATTCCTCTTACGAGTATGTAGTAGTATCATATAGGCTTTCTACAGTCTCTAGCATCTTGCCAATCTGAGAAACTCCCTGAAGACTAAGGAATTAGAGAGTTGCAAAGGGACAGAAATCAAACCCATCCCCACTGGAATCGAATACCATCCCTGTAAGTAATCTCTTCCATCCCCATAAACTTCAGAAGTAGTTATTTCATTTAGGACTCCTTTTACTAATTGGTGCTAAAGGTTTTTAGGGTGGGTTGGCAAGGTAAAAGCTCTGATGCTCATGGAATTCCTATAAGTGTTAGAGTATTTACCTCAACTGCCCACACTAAAAACCTCTAGTGCCATTTAGTAAAACCTAGCATTAATTATGCTGCTGAATTAGAGGCTCTGTTAGAGACCTATTTACAAATAATCAAAGACTATTCATTTGGAAATAATAATTGGGAAGAATACATACTTTGTAAATGGGTCTCTGCCAGAGCATCTAATGTAAATATAAAATAGTCCAACTGATGAAGATCCTCAAGCTATGTCAGCTGAAGACTTCCTCTGAAGGTGGCCAAAAATCCCTTTTACCAAGCTTGGCAGGCAGCAGCAGCACCCCTATGCCACAGATGCTGGTACCTCAGTGGCTCAAGGATGCTGCCAGCAACTGCTACGCTTGGTAGAAGGGAGTTCTTGGCACCTTTGGATGAGGCCCTCAGCTGATGGTGCTTGGGGAGGGATAGCAAGTATTTCAGCACTGGAGAAATAAAACCAGAAATATATTTTTGTGATTGTTGAAAGCTAACATATTTCATTCAATAAATTCCTTTTTTTACCTTTGTTGTCTGGAGATTTATTTTTCCATTAAGTTGGTGATAGCATCTCTTTTTTTTCTGCTTTCCTGTTGTCTGCATTTATTCCTCTCTCTCCATCCCCATGTGCAACATGTCTCCCTCTATCTCTCTTACTGTTCATTATCTCTTTCATTCCCTCCCTTGCTGCAAAGTAGGGAAGGGGAGAGAGAGAGGATCCAGGGCATATTTCTCCCACCCATTCTACTGCAAAGTTCACATATCTCCCTCTCATATCCTGTACAGCATCTTTTCCCCCTCCCTACCAGCCCCATGCCCAACATCATGCTGTATCTCTTCCTCCCTTCCCTCCACCACCATGTTCAATATTCCTCCCTCTTGCATCCCTTTCCATCTGTCTCACCCTTCCCTCTCCACAACATCCAATATTTCTCCCTCCCTCTCTACCACTATCATCCAACAACTCTCCATCTTTCTTCCTTTCTCCATGTATATCATCTCTCTTTCCCTCCCACTCAATACACCTGTGCCCAATCATTCTCCTTTTCTTTTCCTCCCTTCCTAACCCAACCCGTGCAGCATCTGTCCTTCCCTGCCTTCCTAACCCCCCCCCCAGCCCATGCGGCATCTCTTTCCCTGCCTTCCCAACCCCCCAGTCTGTGCAGTATCTGTCCTTCCCTGCCTATCCAGACTGTGCAGCATATATTCTTCCCTCCCTTCCCAGCTCCCCCTTCCCTCCACTAAAGTGAGATTCTAAGGCACAACCTCTCTCTCCAGCTCCCAATTCCTCCACCTACCACCTCCTCCCCGGCTGCTGTATTTTTAAATCTTCAGGCAGCTGGCAGGCAATGAGATGAGCCTGTCCCAGAAATCTTAATTCTGCAGCTACTTCTTGTTCCTGTGTAGGTGGGACACTGCAGAATGAAGGCTTCCAGGGCAGGCTAATTGTAGCAGGCTCACCTTGATGCTGCTGCCAGCTGCCCAAAGATTTAAAATTACAGCAGCTGGGGAGGAGTTAAGTGGGGGTGGGGGGGTTGGGAGCACCATAACTGGCTCTTCTGACCACCAATCGCTAATTTTTATGGGAGCCATAGCCCCATGTGCCAATGCCTATGCTTCCCACACACCCCAGCCCAAGCAGCATCTTTTTCCCCCTCTTCCCAAATGGCTCCTGCGGGTGTATTACCTTCCTCTATGTCCAGCCGTGCTCATTTTCTTCAGGCCGCTGGCATGCTTCCTTCCTACATGCTGCCAGTGGCTAAACTGGAAGCCCTCCCTCTGACATGTTCTCTGACATGTTTTGCAAAATGTGCCAGAGGGAGGGCTTCCTGATGCAAAGAGCGTCAGAGGGAAGGCTTCGAGGTTAGCCGCCAACAGCTGGCAGGCCTTAAAGAGAGCAAGTACAGTTGGACATGGAGGAAATTAGTACACTTGTAGGGGCCCCGAACTAACCACTCTCATCCCCGCGAGTTTGGAAGGGATTCCTGCAGGCACTGACAGATTCCCACTGCCCCCTTTCCCATGAAGTTCTCTATAAGGAATGAATTTTGCAAGGGCTTCATCGTGTTTATTAAGAGCCCTATAATGAATGGCATCTGGGGTGTGTTCAACCTTTATTTTATTTAGTCAGACATATGTACGGTATTGCCTCTATTTAAAAAACCCACACATAAATTGATTTATAATTAAAAACCTAGCCAGAAATTTAAACACATATAGTCATAAAATAATAATCTCTATCTACTCAAGAGTAAAGTTTAGCTCTTTCCAGTATTCTATTCTGTTGATATGTACATAGTGGCTTCCTTTTAACGAATTTAGACGCAAAATGGCATTTAGTATTGCTGGTTTCTACAGGCCTATGATTATTCCCCTGGCTTCTCTTACAATCCACCCACAGTATGCCTGGTCTGCTTTTATTATTAATTACAGGATATACAGAAGAACCCTCTGAGGCTATTTTGTTGTCAAGAATAATGATTAATTCATTCTGTACTTTGAATAACTTGACTGCTGTCATATGGTATTTGTAAAACAGCTGGGTCTGTCCTATCTGTTATCATGCATAATGTTTCAAATACTATATGCAAAAACTGCTGAATCGCTCATAAACTTATTTCTCATCCAGAAAACTGAAATCACTTCAACTGCTACTCCTGTCTCCCAAAGGGGTTAAATACAAACGTGTATTTCACTTGCTTTTCACATATCTTGGTACCAAGACCTGGAACAACCTCCCGACTGACATCAGGATGGAAACGTTCTATAACAAGATTCCGACAAATATTAAAAACACTCTTCTTTCTAAAACCTGAACATTACCCCAGACTCGAGACTACAACGGGAACTCGCGGCAGCCATTTTGACGACGGCTCTGCATGGGGCAGGAGCGTAGGACTATTGAACCTGCCCCACATCGCCGCTAGACCACCAGGTAAGATCTGGGGAAGGTCCAGGACACAGGAGGGAGGCGGGGGTGGGTCAGAGCCAGCCCTAAAAATTATCCGTGAATTTTCAATATTTGCGGACCGGCTCTGCCCCTAACCCCCGCGAATATTAAGATTCTGTAGTTCTTTTTCAAAACAACTCTGAAGTCTTCATACATTTTGTACTACCTGCCCTCAAAGAATTCTTAGATGCTATAGAATGTTCCTTCTTAAAACTGGTGCTGTAGCACTAACATGAAATCCATAGGCAGCATTACTGTCAACAGTGACAGTACTGCTGCTCTCATTAAAGAAACGGAACACCCAGACACTTTTAACCTTCTCCAACAATATTGGCATAAACAATTTTGCAGGAACTTACAATGCAAGGAAATGTTACTAGTCATCTGCCGCCACCATTCCTTTTACTGGGTCCTTCTCTCTCATCTGAAGATGAAAACAAAACAAAATTCAGCTGCTCAAGTATTTCAGAAACAAAACTTCCCACCCACGGACCCTCCTTGTGGACACTCAGCTCTTGCTTTCCCAATATCCGACATGGTCTGGCCTCCCACACATCCCAACCCACCTCATCTAGCTCTTTCTTGGTCTCATCTTCCATCCTGCGAATGTCTTCCATTGTCAGCTCCACCCACTTGTCCAGCCAGCAGAAGAGCTGCCGATGGAAATTTGTGAATAGACGCTTCTCTTGCTGCAAAACAGTAATGACCCCAAATAAAGAAATGTCTTGGAAATAACATGATGATGTTTAAAAACCTGACTCAAAGTAAAATGCAGCAGGCTACATTCTCTTCATATGGTCCTTGTTAATTTGTATCAATTTGCAATGCAGAGGAGCTGAGCAATAGGCAAGGAAACATTTAAAAAAATACAAAATGCAACTTTTTATCCATTCTCAGCCAGCTATAATTTGTGTAACACAAAGCAGGTCCTGAAGAGGTGCTGAGTGAGGATCTGCTAAAGGGAAGAAAAACTCCACTGGAATATCTTACCTGCTGGCATTCAGACTTAGGGAAAAGGTAAACTTGGGAATGGTGGCCCTTCCTCCTCTCAGTGCATCTTCGGATGAAATTGGCTTAGGGCCTTAGGCCCCTCCTAGTGCATCTTGGCTCCCTGATTGGCTTAGGGCCTTAGGCCTCTCCCAGTGCATCCCAAGATGCACTGGGAGAGGAAAGGGTCATCATTTTGAAGAGGCGGCCCTATCAGTAGGAGGGAGTGGGCATCCCTCCTGCCGATGTTTCATATAAAGGTAGGGGTGTGCGTGTGGAGGGATGTCAGGAGGGGAGCGTTGGGTGTGTGAAGGGGTGTTGGGGTGTGTGTAGGATGTCAGGCGCAGCGGGGAAGGGGCTCTCTTTCGAGAGGGGCTATGGGGGGTCAGTGTGTGGGAGGGAAGAAGAGAGAAAATGGGGGATCTCCTTGCTGGTTCAGCTGATCACAGCAGGGGAATCCACGATCAGAGAAGTCAGCAGGACTCCCTGAAGCTGCGGTTTCGGGGAAGTCCTGCCACATTCAGCTGATGGTAAGCTGTGCACTATTTTCAGGATCCCCTGGCAAAGATAGGTGCCAGAAATGTAGGTAACGTTTCTGGGCCTACATTTCCAGCACCTATCTTTGCGTGAATCGCACCTACAAAAGGTGCTTTATGCTGCTTAACACCACTTCCAGCATTGGCTTTCGGTGGCCTAAAGCACCCATATAAGCACGATTCCAGCACCATTTATTTAGGTGCCAGGAGGCGCTTTATTTTTACTGTTTTTTGCCATTTAAAACTGTGTTTCTCAATTAACTTTGGGTGCTTTCCAGCGCCTAAGTTTCTGCACCATTTATAGAATAACCCCCAAGATTGTGCAAATGTTTGAAGTGTAAAATATTGAACTGTTTGCCCTGGTTACAACAATTTCTGTTAGCAATGAGTCATCTTAACCCAGCTATTTCCTTTAATATTCTGGAACTACCTATGTATATATATATATATATATATTTTATTTTTATTTTTTATTTATTTTTATTTTTTTTTAATCTTTCTACAAATAGTTACACTAGCCATGTCTCATACAGCTTCCTATCCAAATCTGCAATTCAGTGATTAGTTGAGAGTCAGAGCTTGAAAAGTGGCTTAAGAAAATGAGCCAAGTGTCCAAATCTACAGAGACTACCTTTCAAAATGGTTTCTACTTCAGCTCGTTCTACCTGCACACACACCTTCTCCAGTAATGAGCTCTCACCTTGTGGATGAAGTTTTCCACTTTATTTTGCAGGCCCCACCACTTGAACTTGATGGTTACCAGTTTATAAGCACACATGTGAGGACAGTCACTCTGTTGTCCCAGCTGTTTCTGGAAGGAGAAATACATGAAGATTTTGAAGGTCCGAGAGCAGAAAAGTGTTTCTGAAAGTAGTAGTATTTGGACATTGGAGCTAACACTTAAGTCTAACACAGCCCCTTTGCTAAGTCCATCACCAAGCCATCTAGTGGAGACAGCCATTGTGCTTAGCTATAGGGCTAATAACAACCACAAGCTATCAGCAGCATTAGAGTTCCAGGTAGCATCTGCTGCGACAGACACTGGTACTCCACTCCCTGATGAGTCAGGCTGGCAGCCATCGGCACCACTGCCTCAACCATCCTGTCACTCACTAGTCTGGGACTCAAAATGGTGTCATATAATCAATGGATGGAAGTCACAGAAACAGCTGTTCTTCCTGTAGACCAGGGGTAGGCAATTCCGGTCCTTGAGAGCCAGAGCCAGAGCCAGGCCAGGTTTTCAGGATATCCACAATGAATATGTATGAGATGGATTTGCATGCACTGCCTCCTTGAGATGCAAATCTATCTCATGCATATTTATTGTGGCTATCTGAAAACCTGGCCTGGCTCCAGCTCTCGAGGACCGGAATTGCCTACCCCTGCTGTAGATCAATGCCTAATAGTAGCTGTCAAATCAATATAACCCGCTTGAGCAGTAATTATGATATATCATAGTAAACTATGCATCAAGAATAAAAAATGTACACATTTGCATGCTAATAAGTTTAAAGTGAAACTGGAAACCTTCAGTATGTTGGTCCTTTATTTTTGCAGATACCTCTTTAGTGAACCATATAGATTTTTCCTCTTGTTTCACTTGCTTTCCTTACATAAAAATCTGTTACTCTTTTTATAGCCCCTTTCAGTCTAGCCCACTGTCCTTCCACTTCCTTTTATCTCCTGCCACCCTGCCAGTTCTTCCTTCAGCTATTTCGCCATTTTGCCAAAGCTTGTATGTTTGAAATTCAGGACTTTCAGTTTGACATGATCAGCCTCTACTTTATCTCTTATATCAAACTATATGGGCAACTATCAGTGCTGCCAAGATGGGCACCCATCCAGACACTAGACACATTCTCTCCATTCACGAGTATTAAATCCAGTAAAGGACTCCTCGATAGTAGGTTGTCTCACCATTTGTCTAACAATCTGCTATCTTTATCATTCTTTCCAGATCTGAAGATAAGGTACTTCAATTCACATCTGGCAGATTATAATCAACCAGGACCAACACCTCCCCTTTCATTCCTACTTTTGCAATATCAATCAACCAAGTTTCTGTCCAGTTCTTCCTTTTGAAGCAGAGGTCTATAGACTACAGTAGTGTGGATGAAAGTGTGATCTCCTCTTTTCAACATAACTCCCAGGGCTTCCTCTTTTCCCCTCACGCATGCATTTTAACTGCTTTAATATTGTCTTTTACATAGAAAATCACTCCTGCCTATGGCAACTCCAATCTCAAAATGGCTAATGCCATTTTGATGGCAGAGACGGGGCATGAGTGACTGGCTCAGTTAGGCCACCAGGGCACCTAAGGTAGGTCTGGGAAGGGCATCTTGGTTAGGGGTAGGATTGTTTTAGTATCAGCTGAAACCAAAACATGGCCGAATTGGCAGTTTGGGCTGATTTTGGTGCTGAAACCAAAACCGAAATCAGTCTGCCTCAGAATTCTAACTGAAGCTGGTGCTATTTTATTTTGTCTGACATCATCTGCTGAGAAATATTCATCCATAATTCTACATTTCCTAACAGTTTCATGACCAGAGGCTGCTAGCTGATTTGGAAATCAGCTGTTTGTTGTGGCAACTGTCAGCCAATGCAACTATTTATTGTTTACTGATCTAGGACTCAAACCCATCATGAGTTATGGAGGGGTATGAAGTTCTTATGCTTTGGAAACCAGACAAAGCTCACATACCATGAAACGCCACCAATATTTTAACACAGAATAGCGTATCATGGAACAGTTCTTTATTCTACAAAGCACATCAGGTTAAGGAATAATTTCATCTTCTTTATTCTAAATAGAGAACCTCCCTTCCAGCATCCACACAAAAGCCCCAGAGAATACCAGATGCCGCACAAATCGTATGCCCCTACCTTCCAATCAGGGCCCAGAGGACCACGCCCAGTCTTAACAGATTTAAATTTTGATGGATCTTCCTCTGGCTTGTAATCCTATGAAACATAAAAAGAGTAAGATGACAAATAATGATATGAAAGCTGTATAAGACACAACATACCCTGCACTCTAATAAATCAGTGACTGCTGCAATGGATACCCAAGTTAATTGAACTCGCTCTTGTCTGGAAGCGATATGGAGCAGAGGAGGAAAGCTCAGTCTTCAATGCAAATCTGATATAGAGAATGACACGGGGACAAATTTTTCCCTGTCCCCATGGGAACTCATTTTCCCGTCCTGGCGAGTTCTTTTCCTGCCCCTGTCCTACAAGCTCTGTCCTCATCTGCACAAGTCTCAAACCTCTTTAAAATCATAAGTGTTTGAGGCTTGTGCGGTTAAGGCAGAGTATATAGGAATGGGACAGGGACAAAACTCATGGGGGCGGGACGGGGAAATCGAGTTCCTGCAGGGACGGGGAAAAATTTGTCCCTGTGTCATTCTTTAATCTGATACCTACTGGCAAGCTACGGAGTGCACTTGGAGTAAATTCCAAAAGGAGCTAAAGTCTCTATGACCTTAATTACAGGCCAGAACAGATGGCTTAAATCACAAGAAACACCTAGGCTGTCATAAATAAAAGTTTACACTGCCCCAGCCTCTCTTTGTCAGAAATGAGTGGAGTTGGAACAGTTAATTTTGCAGATGGACTAGAAGGCTAACCAGATCCAAGCAAAAGTGCTCAAGTGACACCAAGATATGAAGCAAGAGACATCGCCAGTTTGCCGGAAACTAAGAATGGCATGATCATTACATTACATTAGTGATTTCTATTCCGCCTGTGCCTTGCGGTTCTAGGCGGATTACAAATTATAAGAGATCTGGACATTACCGAGAGAATTGCATAACAAAGATTATCTAGAGAAATTACATAACAGTGATTCATGTACTTTACATGGTGTGGTAGAGGATTCAATTATAAGAATTACATAGCAGAGAATCAAGTGATAACAGGATACAGTGGAGAATATCAGTATATACGGGTTACAGACGAGAAGTTACCTAACAATGACGTAAGAAGTTTGTTGGATAGTGAGGTAGATGCTTATTTAGGAATCAATATTATTGGAAGGAAAGGTTCTAGGAGTTGACTAATGTGTTATTAAAGAGAGGGAGAGCTTGTGCGAAAGGGGAGGAGATTAGTTAGTAGGGACGTATTTTTTGAATAGAAATGTTTTGATTTCTTTTCGAAACACTTTGATGTCTGTTGTGTTGATCATTAGTTTGGTGATGGTGGGGTCAATTTTCGCTGCCTGTGTCGCTAGAAGGCTGTCGTATAGTCAGCTGTTGTATAGTCGTATAGATCATTACTACAATAGACAGAGGATTCCCTGTTTAATGCCATTAAATTTCAAGTATATTCTATTTAATTAGGTGATGCCTAGATGAAAAAAGGCTGCTGAAGTAGTTAACACATGGAGAGAGCAACACTCAGTGCAATGAGAAATCTAAATTATTAGAAATCTCCTCTGTAAACTCAGGGGTAAGTTTGGGTTTGGGATAAGGGATCTGTTCCCCTACCTACAGGTTTTACATTATATTAGGACCTCGGGTCTTCTGGGAGACTTGAGGGGTGGTAAGATGCCCTTTGAGCTGCTATTGGGTCCAGTGCTTCAGAAGGGAGCTCTCTCTGCGGTATATAGGTGCCTTAATTGTCGGGGGGCTCCCCTTCCCTACATGAGGGCCTGGGAAGATGATTGTGATTCGGCTATTTCCTGGGACACTTGGGGTGACATATGGTCGGAGATCTCCTCGGCGGGTATTGCTGCTTTGCTGATCGAGAATGGTTACAAGGTCCTCTTTCGGTGGTACTATACCCCTCAGGTTGTGGCTCGTTGGCGGGGAGGTGCGAGTGTTCTATGTTGGAGGGGCTGTGGGGAAGTGGGTACCTACTTTCATATGTGGTGGCAGTGTGGGCAGGTGTGTGGATTCTGGACTGAGGTCTTTGTTCGGGTGTCCCGGATCTTAGATGTCCAGATACCGGCCGATTGGCGACACGCCTTGTTGTTTTGGCATCAATTGGATCTGGCTGGGGGTGACTCTTTGTTTTGTAAGTTGGCATTCTCTGCTGCTCGATTGGCCATTGCCTCTTTGTGGAATTAGGCGCTCCCTCCCACGTGGGCCCTGGTGGAGCAACGTTTGCTTAATTGGCAGAACCTTTATCACTTAACGGCCTTGCGGCATGGTAAACTACATGGCTATGCTCATGTGTGGCGCAATTTTCGGGCTTCTGTGGGGGTTTGTGGTAGGGATGGTCAGGGGCTTTGAGTTGGCCTTGGGGTTGGAATGGATGGGCGATGCTTGGGGGGATCCCATAACCATATTCCTTTCCAATTTTTGGTATTTGTTTGGAATTGACTATCTCTCAACCATATTGAGAGTTGTAGGTATTGTGTTTTGTCCCTGGGGGGTGGGAGGGGGGTATTGGCTGTGTTTTGGTGGGCATTCTAGATTGTTCTTATTAGTTTGTAGGACTTGCACATGTCTATGCTGTTGATTTTAATTATGTGTGCTATTTTAGAGTGTGGTACTCAGCTCTATGTATTTTTGTTCTTGCATTTCATGTGCAATTATTACGTACTGTTTGGAGTGTTTTTCAATAAAAGCTTTTCAATTAAAAAAAAAAGAAATCTCCTCTGTAAGTTTATGGCACAGCCATCGAAGTGGTGAAGAACCCCACATTCCAGACCTATTAATCCCTGCTATTTGATTGTTTAATAATTCTCCCTAAGGATATGTACCTTTGGCAGAACCTGGCGCCGATCTGCAATGTCAATATTAATCACCTCTACATTCTTCCAAACGTCTGGCTCCAACCTGTGCACCTAATGAGGAAAGAGACAGATGCAATACCAGAGAATGTACATCTGGGATGTCCCTGATAATATGCAATCAGGGAAAGCAGCATATCCTGAAGGAAAAAAGTACAGACTTTTATGCTGTGCCATGCAGTGCAGTGGGCTCAAGTTTGAATCTCCTCACGGGACAGACGGCCAACAACTTGCAGAGGCAACACAACTGAATTTCAGGATGGTATACAAATGGCTTCTGTGGTTGTAGAAACCCAACCCCTGGCAGCCAAAGAAAGCCATGAGGGATTAATCTCAAAGTTCCTCCAGGCATCAAGGCCAGTGACTGTTGCCCTGGCATGCCATCTGGGATATAGAAACAAAATGAAGGGAAGGGAAGACAGGCCCAGAAAGGACAGAGTTATGGAAGCTGAAAGAAAGGGTGCCTGGAGGGCTGTTATGGGGGGGTGACAAGCAGACCCTATTAGTGCAAAGACAGAAGGACAGATAATTGAAAGGGAAGGATTATGCCAGATAAGACAGTGGATGAAAGGAAAAGTGATAGGCAGGATAAGGTAACAAACAGGGAGAAGAGAAGTGACAAATAGGCTCAGATAAGGCAGGACAGAAGGGCAAAGACACAAGTTATATTAAAAACATGGTGAACAAGCATGGGCTATACTTACATTATCTTGTGTTCCCAGATCTGGTTTGTGCCACGTTTCAATTTTAATCAGGAAATCATCTTTCATGTACTCGTTCTGTTATTAGAAAAGAGCCTTAATTTCTCTTTGCAGGAGTCCCTGAAGAGCTGAGCATTTCATCAATGATTACCAAATGTCTATCAAACCCTTACTGCTCACTGACCTATGATCTATTATTTAATAGTTTGCACTTGGAGCAGGGTCACTTCACACCAGTTACTGAGCTCTAAAGAGAAAAACTAGCAAAAGAAAACCTATTTCCACTCCAGCAATAAAACATTTTAAAACACTGCACTATATAGGAAGACAGTATGAGGGCAGGTGCTTCAGATTAATAAGGTGGGAAATGTAAGAATGGAAGCATTGCCTACACTAGAAGCATAATATTAACCTTCAGAAACAAAACTCACCTATGTCACATGCTATAATACTAAAAGAGAACTACCACATAAGTGTGCAGAGGGAGTTCAGGGACAGAATGAAACCCCAGTTCTACATTAATTAAAATGCATTATCAAAGAGTGCCTGGACCTGTGCCAGCATATGTATTTACTTATGTGCCTGAGATCACAAATAAAATTAACACATACTCACCGTAATAACTGCTCAGAAACAGTGAAGACACATGCAAAGAAGAGAAAGGAAAAATTATGTTCTTACCTGTTAATTTTCTTTCCTCTAGACGCAGCAGATGAATCTAGAGAATAGTGGGATAATACACATCTACCAGCAGATGGAGATAGAGAACTGATTAACAGGTGGTCCTATTAGTTGGCACCCTCCCTGTAGCCTCAGTATAGCTCCTTGCCCAGTCAGAACCAGAATATGTCCAACATGTAAAAAACTTCTTTCCCAACACAAATTACAAACGTAATAATAGAGAGAACTACCAACAATAACAAACCGTGGAAAAATGCGAAACACGAACAGAGATCAAAGAGCCAGAAAGGGTGGGGCTCTGGATTTATCTTCTGCGTCTAGAGGAAAGAAAATTAACAGGCAAGAACATAATTTTTCCTTCCTCAGCAACAGCAGCAGATGAATCTGGAGACTAGTGGGATGTAGCAAAGCAATCCTCAAACAGGGTGAGAAGCGAATGCCGCCTCGGCAATAACCGACGCACCAAAAGCAGCCTCCGCACGCACCGCCACATTCAACCGGTAATGCTTAGAAAAAGTATTCTTAGAAGACTAAGTAGCCGCTCGACAAATCTCCTCCAAAGAAAAACCTCTGGACTCCGCCCAAGAAGTAGCCATCGCTCTAGTGGAATGAGCATGAAATTTGTCAGGCAACCGCTTACCTGACGTCAAGTAAGTGGAAGCAATGGCTTCCCTCACCCATCGAGCAATGGAAGCCTTAGACACTGCCATACTCTTATTGCGGCCCACGAACAACACAAAGAGGTGATCTGAACGGCGAAAGTCGTTAGTAAGTTGGAATTAATGTAGAAGTATCCTACGTACATCTAGGAACCGCAGAGAAGAGAACTTCTCCCCTCAATCCTCTTTCCTGAAGGCTGGAAGAAAGAGAGACTAGTTAACATGAAAGGTGGATACCACTTTAGGAAGAAACGACGGAACAGTCCGCACCAACACACCCGAATCTGAAATGCGCAAAAAAGGATCTCTAGAAGACAACACCTGCAACTCAGACACTTGCCTAGCCGAAGCCAGCGCGACAAGAAAAACCGCTTTCAACGTCACATTCTTCAAAGTCACTTTGGACAAAGGCTCAAAGGGAGGCTTCTGTAACCCACCAAGGACTACTTTAAGACTCCACTCCAGACAGATCTTTTTAATAGGAGGACAAATATGTTGCACCCCTTTCAGAAATCGAACCACATCAGGTTGAGATGCCAGGGAAGAACGCGCCACGCGGCCCCTGTTACAAGTAATAGCAGCTACTTGAACTTTAAGAGAATTAAAGGCCAATCCCTTGGCAACTCCATCTTGAAGAAAGGAAAGAATGTTAGAAAGCGAAGCCTGGAAGGGCGACAGACTCTGAGCAGCACACCAAGAATCGAAAACCCTCCAGACTCTAGCATATGAGACAGAGGTTGAACTCTTTTTTGCTTGAAGAAGAGTGGAAATAACCAGTTCGGAATAACCCCTACGTCTCAGCCGCGACCTTTCAAGAGCAAGGCCGTAAGACCAAAGTGGGATGGATTTTCCATGTTGTTGGGACCCTGAGTCAATAAGTTCAGAGTCACCAGAAAGGGCAACCGATCACCGTCGACAGATGTACCAGGTCCACATACCAAGGATGACGCGGCCAATCCGGAGCTACCAGGATCACCATTCCCAAAAAGCAAGTTATGCAATGCAACACACGCCCTATCATCGGCCAAGGGGGAAACACATAAAGGAGACAACCCAGAGGCCAAGCAAGAGCCAACGCGTCTACCCCTTCTGACCCCTGCTCCCTGTGTCTGCTGAAGAACCGAGGAAGATTTGCATTTGTCGACGAGGCCATGAGATCTATTTCCGGGAAACCCCACCATCGCACAATGAGGTCAAACGCCTGAGCGGAGAGTTCCCATTCTCCAGGATCTAGAAGATTTCTGCTAAGAAAGTCCACCTGAATGTTGGCCTGACCTGCAATGTGAGCTGCCGACAGTAGAGGAAGATGAAGTTCTGCCCATTGAAGAAGCATCGCCTCTTTCGCCGAGGACTGTGGGTACTGCCCTGCCTGTTGATATATGCAACTACCGTGACACTGTCTGAAAAACCCTCGTCAGACGGCCCCGAATCATATGCAGGAACGCTTGAAGGGATAGCCTGGTCACTCTCAATTTCAGAAGATTGATGGGCCACTGAGCCTCCTCCCGAAACTAGGCAGTGAGCTCCCCAGCCCAACAGACTGGCATCCGTCGTCATGATCACCCAATCCGGAGTCGCCAGAGGCATGCCTTTGAACAGATTGAGATCGCTGAGCCACCAAGACATGCTGAGTGATGCCTGAGGTGTCCATTGCAGACGACGATTGTAATCTTGAGACACTGGGGACCACCGAGAGAGAAGGCACTGTTGCAGCGGTCTCATGTGAAAGCGCACCCACGGCACCACTTCCAGCATAGCCACCATCGAGCTGAGAACTTGCACATAAATCCCACACTCTCGGCCTGGGCGACTGTAGAAGCAGGCAAACCTGTGAGCTTAACTTCTCTCCCCGGTCGCAGGGAAGAAACACTTTCCCCACCTCCGTGTCGAACAGCACCCCCAGATGTTCCAATGACTGGGACGGAGTAAGAGAGCTCTTTGGAATGTTGATCACTCATCCCAAGGATTGAAGAGAAATCACCCTCTGGGTCACCGACAAACTTTTCTGCCTGGACGATGCCCGGATCAACCAGTCGTCCAAGTAAGGATGCACTCGAATTCCCTCCTGGCGAAGGAAAGCTGCCACCACGACCATGACCTTCGAGAACGTCCATGGAGCTATGGCTAGTCCAAATGGCATGGCTCGAAACTGATAGTGCTGACCCAGGATTGCAAAGTGAAGATACTTCTAATGCGGAGGCCATATGGGGATGTGCAGATAAGCCTCCTTGAGGTCAAGCGCCGTCAGGAATTCCCCTGGCTAAACCACTGCAATGACCGACCTCACCGTTTCCATCCGGAAATGCCAGACCCACACAAAGCGATTGACCTTCTTGAGATACAACACAGGCCTGACCGAAACCCCATTTTTGGGCACGATGAAGTAAATGGAATACCTCCCCTGCTCCCTCTCTGCCGGAGGGACAGGAATAACCGCCCCAATCTACAAAAAAACTTGAAGAGTGCATTGCACCAAATCTCTCTTGGCAGCCCCCGTACAAAGGGAGTCCAAGAAAGAATCTGCGATGGGAGAGGAAAATTCTAACTTGTAACCGTCTTGAATAATGTCCAAAACCCACCAATCGGATGTGATCCGGGCCCACTCCGCCAGAAAGGAAGACAGCCGCCCCCCAATGGTCACGACAGAGGGAGCCGACCTCCCATCATTGGGAATTACGCAAGGCTGGGGTTCGGGCTGGCGGGGCAGGTTGGGGCTTTGCAGGACGAAAGGAATTTTTCGGTAGAAACCTAGGCCTAGAAGTATAGGAAGATGGGGGAAAGGACAGCTTGCCAGGCCTATATCTCCTAAAATCCCTGAAACGATTTCTGGCAGACAACGCTCGCAAAAGTGCTTTTGGTTTATCTTCCGGTAACCTTTGCGTTTTGGTATCCCCAAAATCCTTAATCAATTTGTCCAAGTCATCACCGAATAACAGCCGACCCTTAAAAGGAAGCCGCACGAGTCTAAGCTTAGAAGTCACATCCGCCGCCCAGTGATCGTCGAGAAACAACAGAAAGAGCCATTTGTTTCGCCGAAGCCTGAATAATATCATAGAGAGCGTCCGCCACATATACTATACCCGTTTCCAAATCTGGAAAGTTGGCCGGCACAGGCACCCCGGTCTCCATCATTTTATCCGCCATACCTTGAGCCCATTGCAGGCAAGCCCGTGTTGCATAGGAACTGCACACCGCCGCTTGCAAGGTAACTGCCGCTACCTCAAAGGACAGCTTAAGGGAAGATTCAATTTTTCTATCCTGGATGTCTTTGAGGGCTATACCACCCTCCACCGCAGCCACCAAAGCGTCCACCCTGGGGTTCCTAAATCTGTCCAGCTCATCCTGAGATATCAGATACAACTGGCACATAGCCTTCGCCACCCAGAGACCAGCCTTCGGTGAGTCCCACTGCACAGAAATAAGCTCAAGCATCGCTTCGTGCACCGGAAACGCTTTAGCCATTTTTTTCGTGCCCGCCATAAGAGGATTAGCAGATCCCGACGCCTGCATATCCTGCTGAGAAATATTAAGGCCCTGCAGCGCCTTGGTAATAAAGGATGGCGATTCCTCTCTATAAAAAAGCTGGAGCGCGGAAGGATCATCCACTTCCCTAACCAGAGAATCTGGATGAGACAGGGGGAATGCGGCTTGAGACTCCAGAGGAGGTCCACTAGTAGGAAGAACCAACCCCTGGTTGAAGATACAGTCCTAGCTCTGAGCAGGCTGAGAGGTTTGCATCAAAAAGGCCCTGTGCATCAACATGACGAATTCCAGGAAAAACGCCACCGGATTCGATTGAGCCTGCATTGAAAAAGTCTTCTCCTGTTCAAAAATCGGGCCCACAAAAGAAGAAGACGAAGAAAAACAGTTGACAGCCGGTGCAGCCGCCGACGTGCACCGAAGCGGAACAGAAGCAGCCGCGAGCGCAGGAGAAGCAGGGCCGACATCAACTGCGCAGGAAACAGCCACCACATCAGGTACGAGCTGCATGTCCCCCCCCCATGGCATCTGAACACCCCGCCGAACAGAGGCCCGACGGTGCTCGCCACTTCCTACAGCGGGAACACCTCTTAACTGCCTCTGCTGCCATAACTAACAACCCCCGAGCACTGCAGCCGCCCAAACAAACCACGTGGCAAAAAAACCCCAGCGACCAAACCGGCAGACCCAAGAAACACCAACTAATAGAAAGAAATAGCACTCTCACCCGAGTCCATCGTTATTAAGGCTGGTAGTATCAGACTGGGACAGACAGCAAAGCACACTGTCCAGCAACGGCACACTGGCCTCTTAATAGGGTTTGTTTGTTTTTTTGCTGGGATAGAAGAAAACAGAGGACCAGGAATAAACCTCAATCCACTGGCCCAGGAGTGACTCCCAAAGTTGGCACCGCTCAGCCAAACACCCCAATCTATCTGAAAAGAAAAACTCTCATCAGAAAAATAAACAAGAATCCAGCCAGAATTCAGGAGCTCGTGGAACAGCGACCATCACCTGCTGGGAGATAGAGAACACTGAGGCTATAGGAAGGGTGCCAACCAATAGGACACCTGTTAATCAGTTTTCTATCTCCACCTGCTGGTAGATGTGTACTATCCCAGTAGTCTCTGGATTCATCTGCTGCTGTTGCTGAGGAAATATAGATTAACACCTTATTGACCAAAAATACACTTGAAAACAGAGAAATTTTAATATTAAAACATCTTAATTTAGCAACAGTGGCACCGCTCCTTCCATCCCACCTATCAGTGAAAGAGAAGGGTGATACAGAGCAGGCCACCAAATGTACCAAGCTTTTTCACCTAAGTTATTTATTTATTTATTCATTCATTCAATTTTCTCTACCATTCTCCCAAGGGAGCTCAGAATTGTTTACATCAATTTACCACAAAATAAGCTTCAAAAAAGAACCCAAAAGATTTGCCAATAATAAGAACAAATGCACCAAAACTCAATTGGCAATGACTTTTTTCTCTTGGTGAGAATATACCAACATAAGAAGCCCAATTGAAATTTAGATGAAAGTAATAATAGGACGTCAGTACGGGCACAACTCACTATTTGGAGTGAAATTTAGCCTCGGGCAGGACCTCATAGATGACAAGCACCAGACACGAGGTCTAAATATTGAAATTATAAGTGCAAAAATCAGCGGGCCCTTGGTGTGAATTCAAACCAGGTGAAAAAAGGGGTTGCGTTTTAAGCCCCCAATATCAAAATCCATCAAAAATCTGCATAATAAACATTAAAATGCAATGTGCTAAAATAAAAAAATAATTGAAGAGCTGTAGCCATTGATACAAAAGTATTTAACTGAGTCCCAATGATGTACAATGATGTTTGGGGCAGGTCTTATTTAGACCTTGTGTCTGGTGCTTGTCATCTATAAGGTCCTGCCTGGGGCTAAATTTCGCTCCAAATAGTGAGTTGTGCCCATACTGACGTCCTATTATTACTTTCATCTAAATTTCAATTGGGCTTCTTATGCTGGTGTGTTCTCACCAGGAGAAAAAAGTCATTGCCAATTGAGTTTTGAGTTACATGAATTTATTCAGGTACTCAAGCATTTTTCCTCGTCTGTCCCGGCAGGCTCACAATCTAATATACCTGGGGCAATGGGGGAATTAAGTGGCTTGCCAAGGAGCAGCATGGGTTTGAACCCATAACCTCAGGGTGCTGAGGCTGTAGCTTTAAACCACTGTGACAAACTCTCCTTTAGGGCTAGAAGTCTTTCCAGAGAAACCAGAAAGAATACATATTCAGTGCTTTGACTCCACCCAGTCCACGTGGTTTCATAAACTGAGTGGATTCCAAGCACCTGACTGCATTGGACCAATCAGCAATTACCCTGCAGAGATGATGCCTAAACAAAGAATAGTGGCTTACTGGAAAAAAGATAATTTTTCCCCTGCACACCGTACCTCCTCCTGCTGTATGTTTTATTTATCAGATGAATATATCCCCTCCCCCAAACATCAAACAAATGCCCAAAGCAGTTTACAAATTACACAAGGTAACAAGATTCCCTCAAAAGAAGGCTGAATTATTCATTACCAAGAAAAGATCAGATTAGGTGACAAGAGCAAAGCAAATTGCCCTTCACAAAGACATTGAGAAGCAACTAGAAACAAGGGATACAGAAACTAGTTAGGAAAATGTCTTGTCCCAACTGAGGGGGGGAGATGCTCAAAAGCTTGCCATGGAAGTAAGACTGGCTGTAGCCAGTCTTACTTGCAAGGCAGCTCAGCCTCACATTCTCAAAAAGGGTTCTCAGGGGCTTTTATTAATCACGGTAGCAGCCACTGAGAATCCTATACAAATATATTACAAGGAGCGCATTAGTATTAAAATGAGCACTCCTTGAAATGCACAGAGGGGAACGCCCACCTCTTACTGTATAAAATCTTCTTTGCAGGTCTGAAGTTGCCAGTAGCTGTTTGTGCATGTTTTGTAAGAGTGTGTGTTCCACACCTATGGTTAGAATGTAGCTGTTGGGCGTGAGACACACACTCACACAAAACACACATAACATACGTCCTATACTGCAGCCGAAACAAACAAAAAAAAAAACCTACAATAAAAAAAAAATTTACTGGAGAGTTCTGGTGATTAAGAACTGTATTGGGCCTGTGCACAAGAGCTGTGCCTACTGCTTAGCTCTTGTGCGCAGGCACCAGGCATAGTTTCTCCCCCTTTTATCGGGCTACTCACCAATTAATTTGCATTCTATTTGTGCTGAGCATACCCCGGCAAAAGAAAATTGCTTCCAACCCAGTATTTTTACTAGGTTGCCAGCGCTTCGTGCATCCTGTCCTGAATAGGACTAGGGGGGGGGGGGAAGGGGAAACCAACTTTCAAAGTGTGGTGGTACAAGTTTATGTTCCCTTTCCTCTTACATATGCCCACCTATGAAACTCTGCCCACAAATTTTTGAAATACTGTTCTAGAAATCTAGGTGGATATAGGCTACTATGATGTTCCAAATTTCTCTGTAGCAAGATTCCTTGATGTGCTTCCTTCAACAGCCTAGAACCCTTCTAAAGTGAAAGTGGGTCATTTTATGTCCACAAGAAAGGTTTGAGAAAGCACAGTTACTTACCGTAACAGGTGTTATCCAGGGACAGCAGGCAGATATTCTTAACGCATGGGTGACGTCACCGACGGAGCCCCGGTACGGACATTTTTCACTAGAAAGTTCTAGTTGGCCGCACCGCGCATGCGCGAGTGCCTTCCCGCCCGACGGAGGAGTGCGTGGTCCCCAGTTAAGATAAGCCAGCTAAGAAGCCAACCCGGGGAGGAGGGTGGGTCGTAAGAATATCTGCCTGCTGTCCCTGGATAACACCTGTTACGGTAAGTAACTGTGCTTTATCCCAGGACAAGCAGGCAGCATATTCTTAACGCATGGGTGACCTCCAAGCTAACAGAGAGGGAGGAGGGATGGTTGGCCATTAGGAAAATAAATTGTGTAACACAGATTGGCCGAAGTGCCCATCCCGTCTGGAGAAGGTATCCAGACAGTAGTGAGTAGTGAATGTGTGAACTGAGGACCAAGTGGCCGCCTTGCAGATTTCCTCGATGGGCGTGGAACGGAGGAAAGCCACAGAAGCAGCCATAGCTCTGACCCTGTGGGCCGTGACAGCACCTTCCAGTGAGAGACCGGCCCGAGCATAACAGAACGCAATGCAGGCAGCAAGCCAGTTGGAAAGTGTCTGTTTGGAGACAGGACGACCTAGACGGTTAGGGTCGAAGGACAAAAGGAGCTGAGGAGATGAGCGGTGAGCCCTGGTACGGTCAAGGTAGTAAGCAAGGGCACGCTTACAGTCCAGCGTGTGCAATGCCTGTTCCCCAGGATGAGAATGGGGCTTAGGGAAAAAGACAGGCAACACAATGGACTGGTTGAGATGAAAGTCCGAGACCACTTTGGGAAGGAATTTAGGATGGGTACGCAGAACCACCTTGTCATGGTGAAAAACAGTGAAAGGTGGGTCGGCAACCAGTGCATGCAGCTCACTAACCCTCCTGGCAGAGGTGATGGCAATGAGGAAAAGCACCTTCCATGTAAGAAATTTGAGTGAAGTTGTGGCAAGAGGCTCAAACGGAGGTTTCATGAGTGCTGATAAAACCACAT
Source organism: Geotrypetes seraphini (assembly GCF_902459505.1). Taxonomy (NCBI): domain Eukaryota; kingdom Metazoa; phylum Chordata; class Amphibia; order Gymnophiona; family Dermophiidae; genus Geotrypetes; species Geotrypetes seraphini. Next base: position 28,928,490 of record NC_047098.1, read on the forward strand.
TCAGGTCCCAGACGACTGGAGGAGGCTTCAGAGGTGGTTTGACATTGAAGAGGCCTCTCATGAACCGGGAAACCAGGGGATGAGCCGTAAGAGGTTTTCCGAGGATAGGCTCATGGAACGCAGTGATGGCACTGAGGTGGACTCTGATTGAAGTCGACTTGAGGCCAGTGTCGGAGAGAGAGAGCAAATAGTCCAGTACGGTTTCCACCGCCAATGAGGTGGGATCGTGATGATGAAGCAGACACCAAGAGGAGAACCGGGTCCACTTCTGATGGTAACATTGGAGGGTGGCCGGTTTCCTTGAGGCATCCAGAATACGACGGACAGGCTGAGATAGATTCTCTGGAGAGGTCAGCCCGAGAGAAACCAAGCTGTCAGGTGGAGCGAGGACAGATTGGGATGCAGTAGAGACTGATGTTGCTGTGTAAGTAGAGTAGGAAACACAGGAAGAGGAATGGGCTCCCTGGAGCTGAGCTGGAGTAGGAGGGAGAACCAGTGTTGGCGAGGCCACCAAGGGGCGATGAGAATCATGGTGGCTTTGTCCCTGCGGAGTTTGAATAACGTCCGCAACATCAGAGGCAGTGGAGGAAAGGCATAGAGGAACCGATCCGTCCAGTCGAGCAGGAATGCATCCGGGGCCAGACGATGAGGAGAGAAGAGTCTGGAACAGAACTGGGACAGCTGATGGTTGTGAGGAGCTGCAAAGAGGTCCACCTGAGGGGTGCCCCACTGAGCAAAGATGGAGCGGAGTGTGGGGGGATCCAGAGTCCACTCGTGAGGTTGAACGATGCGGCTGAGATTGTCGGCCAGGGAGTTCTGTTCGCCCTGGATATAGACAGCCTTGAGGAAGAGACTGCGGGCCGTGGCCCAGGTCCAGATGCGGATGGCCTCCTGACAGAGGAGGGGAGATCCGGTGCCGCCTTGCTTGTTTATGTAGTACATGGCGACTTGGTTGTCTGTGCACAGGAGAAGAACCTGAGGGTAGAGAAGGTGCTGGAAGGCCTTGAGGGCATAGAACATGGCCCTGAGTTCCAGGAAATTGATGTGATGTTGACGCTCCAGAGGGGTCCAGAGTCCCTGAGTGCGAAGTTCTCCCAGGTGAGCTCCCCATGCATAGGGGGAGGCATCTGTGGTTATGATCATGGAGTGAGGGGGTAGATGAAAGAGTAGACCCCTGGAAAGATTGGATGAGTTCAACCACCATTGAAGAGATTGCTGAAGAGACGATGTCACAGAGATGGGATGAGAAAGAGGATCGGTGGTCTGTGACCATTGGTTGGCTAGAGTCCATTGAGGTGTCCTGAGGTGGAGTCGCGCCAGAGGAAGCACATGGACCGTCGAGGCCATGTGGCCCAGGAGGACCATCATCTGCCGAGCTGGAATGGAGTGATGAAGGAGCACCTGGCGGCAGAGGTGGAGCAGGGTCCGTTGGCGGTCGGAGGGGAGAAACGCCCTCATGAGAGTGGTGTCGATAACGGCTCCAATGAACTGAAGTCGCTGTGTGGGAAGCAGATGCGACTTGGGGTAGTTGATCTTGAACCCCAGGAGATGGAGGAAGGAGATGGTGTACTGAGTGGCTTGTAGCACAAGTGGAGACGTAGGTGCTTTTACCAACCAATTGTCCAAGTAGGGGAACACCTGGAAGTTGTGAGACCTGAGAAAGGCCGCCACCACAATAAGGCACTTGGTGAACACCCTGGGCGATGATGCGAGGCCAAAGGGTAGCACCTTGTACTGATAGTGGCGGTGCTGTATCTTTAATGTAGACTCAATTAGGAGAGACTCATGGGGCAATTGAGGTTTGTCAAAACCCGGAATTGGGATGACCCTGTATAGGCTGTCAAGCTTACGAGGAGCTCCGGGGACAGTGAGTGGATTTTCCCAATTTTTATAAAAAGTTTCCCGCAGTATGTCATGGACGGGTAACTTGAGGAACTCTTTGGGAGGTTGTTCAAAGTCTAAGGCATCCAGAAAGGCCTGGGACTTTTTGGAGTCGGACTCTAAAGGAATAGAAAGAGCCGCCGACATCTCCCTGAGGAATTTGGTGAAAGAGGATTGCTCAGGCTTGGAAGTGGTATCGGGCACTGAGGGTTCCTCGTCTGTGGATGATGCGTCCTCCTCGGTACCGGGTGGGGATTCTTCCCATAAGTCCGGGTCCCTGATATCAGTGTGCGCACGCCGAGATGTCGGGGTGGAAGGCTCGGTGTGGCGGGTCTTAGAAAGAGACTTGCCAGAGCGCATGGAGACGGTACCGGGAGAGGAAGACCGGTGCTGACCTCGGTCCCGGGAAGAGTGGTGCCATTCTGGGTCCCGGGGAGACCGGTGCCCTTCCTGGTCCCGAGGAGGATCGACCTCAGAGCGAGTCTGTACCACAGGATGAGAACGGGGTGGTTCAGCCGAGAGGACTGGCATGGAAGTGTTGAGTGGCACCGAAGGGGTGGACACCGGTGGGATGGTGCGAGGCTCGGGCCGGTCTGGTACCAAAAGAAGTGGTGCCAAGAGGGTCGGTAACAGGTGCTGGAGTTGTTGCTGCAGCTGTTCCTGCAATTTGTCATGGAGTATGGCCGCGATGCGGTCATCCAGGGGTGGCACCGGGACCGCTTTTTTCTTTTTCGGATCCATAGGTGCTGCTCCACGCCCCGGCGATGAGGAGGCCAATGACGAGGCACTCACCGACATCGGGGCGTTTGCGGGGTCGGCGTGAGGCCGGGAGGACCGGCGTCGCCACTGTGGCAGGCGGGCGCTCAAGGGAGGTGGAAGGCTTCTTAGCCGGCTTACCTGGTGCCAGCGACCCCGAGGAAAGATTGGGCGTCGTCGAAGTGGTCGGTGCCGTCTTTTGCGGTACCGTCGACATCGCTGCAGGTTCCATAGCAGATCCGGTACCGAAAAGGATGTTCTGCTGGATCTGCCGATTTTTTAAGGTGCGTTTCTTAAGAGTGGCACAGCGGGTGCAGGTGTCAGCCCGATGCTCTGGACCCAAACACTGTAGGCACCAATTGTGTGGGTCAGTGAGGGAGATCGGGCGTGCACACCGCTGGCACTTCTTAAAGCCCGGTTGAGGGGGCATGAAGGGAAACACGGCCTCTGCAAAATCAAAACCGGAGGCCTGTATGGTGACAACAGGCCCCGCTGGGGCCGGTTTCAAAAAATAGAGAAAATCGAGAGATTTTTTTTTTTTTTTTTTAATCGAATAAAAAAGAGAACCCAAAGTGGGGAAAAGAGAAAAAACGAGAAAAAAGCGCGAGCGGGAAGGCAAAAAGGATGTTTTCAACGGCCGTTGAAACCACATGTGTCTTCTTCGCTCCGCGGAAACGAAGAAACTGGGGACCACGCACTCCTCCGTCGGGCGGGAAGGCACTCGCGCATGCGCGGTGCGGCCAACTAGAACTTTCTAGTGAAAAATGTCCGTACCGGGGCTCCGTCGGTGACGTCACCCATGCGTTAAGAATATGCTGCCTGCTTGTCCTGGGATAAGAGTTTTATCCCTTTAAGTGAGCAGTATCCTCTCTCGCATTCATCACATTGCTTGTTAAGAGTGTGAGGCTGCTAAGTGCCTATTAGTGAATGACACGGTGACAAAATTCATCACTGTTCCCGTCCCCGCGGATAACCGCGGGAAATAAACCCATGTCATTTTCTAGTGTCTATTTCATCCTCTGTTCTTCTACACCAGCATTCTTCAAAGCAAAGCTTGCGGGTCAGTGGTTGTGGCCATTCATACTCTGATTCTTATGGGAGCCAAGGATAATGAAGCCATTGTGACATCACTGATGTGATTGGCTCTTAGGCACTGGTGGAATGAGGCATTATGACATCACAATATCTGCTCTGTATACCACAGACTGTCATTCTGTAGTGTCTGTCTCAACCTCAGTCCTTCTACATTAGCATTCTTCAAAGCAAAGCTTGCGGGTCAGTGGTTGTGGCCATTCATACTCTGATTCTTCCCTCTTTCCTTAAAGAATGATTTGAAGATGGTTTCCCGCGGTTATCTGCGGGGACGGGAACGGTGATGAATTTTGTTACCGTGTCATTCTCTAGTGCCTATCACATCCAATGGAAGTACCTGCAAACAGCTTCAAAAATCCTCACTTTCCTCAAATCCTCATCTGAATTTCTCAAACAGAAGAAGATGACAGCTGATCCCAACAGATCAGAAATGCTACAGCCAAGCAGCAATTTATTTTCTCTGTCTACCTGCTTTTAACTGCCCCCCCCCAAATACTCACTGGTCCTGCAGTAGGGATAGGCATTCCATGCTTTCTCGTGCATATTTAGGGCTCCCTCTGGTGCTAGCATTCTTACAAATGATGGTACTTTGCTGAAGGGAAAAGAAAAAAAGAAGTAAATATTATGCTCAGCAAATCAGGCCTTTCCTTCCCATAGATAGAAAATGGGAGAAACGTTTCAGGAAATCAGGTCTTAAATGTTCATGTTTTAATGCAGGGGTCAGAAAATCTCTTTACATTAAAGGCGGTATGCTCCGTGCGCCATTCCTGCACTAAAGTCAGGCCTCAACAATCAGGAGCTGTAAGTATGTAATTTGTTACAGTGTGTCCTTGACGTGTTTTGTGCGACATATGTAGAAGTTTTATTTTGTATGTTAATATGAGGGGTACAGATAGAAGTAGAGGTAGGTTATAGAAATGGTCAGGAACCACTTCACAGGTCATGGACCTGATGGGCCACCGCAGGAGCGGACCGCTGGGCGCGATGGACCTCTGGTCTGACCCAGTGGAGGCAACTTCTTATGTTCTTATGTTCTTATGTTCTACAGATGGAAAAATTGACACTAAGCACTATTCTGTAAAGAGTGTGCACCTTTAATACAATAGTGCAGATCTCGTGCCTATGAGCACCAGACTTACGCCAGCTGAAACCTGGCATAAATGCTGGTGCCCAAGTTAAACGCGCTGACTCAGTATTCTGTAGCAATGCATGTAAATTTTGGGAACAGCTCTGACACCCCAATGCTCCTCCCATGGCCACTCCCCTTTTGAGATATGTGCTATAGGAGTTAGGCACTCTGCCTCATAGAATTGCATGCAGCCGGATGCAGGTGCAAATTCTAATTGGTGCCAATTAATGTAAATAATTGACCATTAGCACCCAATTATTGCTGTTAATTGGCTCATTAACCAATTAAGTTGTACATGCCTCTCAGGAATGCGCTCAAATTTTAACACTTAAATTTGAGCAACATTTATAGAATCAGGGGGGTAAGTGTGCAAAAGTAGCACAGTTTTGCAAATGGCCAGTGATGCCATGTACATCTGCAGAGTGTGAACTTGGAAGACGGGTTGTTGGATCTCAGGGAATTTCATTGCTCTGTGTTCCCACTCCAAGTATACAGGAAACTCTGCAAAATCAAGGTTCTAAGCCTCTGTACAGAACTAAAGATTGTAGGAATGGCAAACTCAGCTGTTGCTGAAAATTTTCTCTTCTTTCTTACCTCTGTAAGTGGTAGATCTTATGTGTGTATTGGCCTCGCTCTCCATCCTTCTCATATGGTTCATTTACCAGGACTTCCACGCCTTCACCACCACCTGTTTCATTCTTACTAGCTTCTGCCACTGAATACAACTGTCCTACTTGATACTGAAAGATTTAAGCAGAAACAGGATTACCCTCTTAGGGGGTAATTTTAGCTTTTTTTTATACAGGCAAATAGGGGTTAATATTCAAAGCAATTTAACTATCCAGAAATGGCTCATTGACAGTCAAATTGTCTTTTTAAAGCTAGCTACTAATTTTCAACAGAACTTAAACCAGTTAGTGCAACTGAAAATAACCAGCTAGTTCTGAACTGAAAACCGGCTATTTTGGTGGTGTACAGTCAGCCCTTAACTGGTCAGGATAACTGCATAAAGGTAAGTCCTATCTTTATGAGGTGCCCCACAGCAGGTTAAGTGCTCCATATTCAAAGTTTGGCATTTGTGAGCCTCCCCTCCCAGACCCCTCTAAACTTTACCTTAAAGCCCTGGTGGTCTAGCGGTGAAGTGGGTCAGCAGCAATCTTCATACGTTCCTGCCCATGAAAGCCGCAGTCAAAAATGACTGTCGTAAGTTCCCACGGCAGTCTCGCAAGACTGTGGAAACTCACAAGACCACACGGGAACTTGTAGCAGCCATTTCTGGCCACAACTTTCACAGGACAGGAGCGTAGGAAGATTGCTCCTGCCCCGCTTCACTGCTAGACCACCGGGGCTTTAAGGTAAGGTGCAAATGGTAATTCATTGCCAGGGCACATACGGCTCCTAGCAGAGTCATGATATTTTATGATCTTGGGCAAGTCACTTCATCTCCATCATCTCAGGTGCAAATTAGACCATAAGCTCACCTGGGCAGGGAGATAATGTGTGTGGTGGTGATCACTAATAAATCTCTAGTTAGTGAGAAGAAAGAGAACCCCTGCTGCACTTTTTTTTCTTTTTAAACTTTTAGGGGTCCTTTTACTAAGGTCCTATTACTAAGGTAATATTTGTGAAGATAATTAAATATTGATTTAACTAATCTATACTGGTAGGGAGATGGGGCAACAGCCGGTGATGTTATAAGGAGGCAGAAGAGCAATTTATTTCTCTCTTGGAGTAATCCCAAATTTGGGAAACATATACTCCTAAGTCTGAGGCTTGCCCCTATTAGTATTAGATTAAGTCTAATTCAATTTAATTAAAAAAAGATCAATAGTTCAACTAAGACAATTTAATGAAAATTTATAGGGAATTTAAAATCAGTGCTTATTTTTGATTCTTTACAAATGGTCTTTAATATTTGTGACAAATATAAGCCAGAAGCAATCCAAACATTCAATCTACACTACAGGCAGTGTTTAAACCACATTTTTTTTACAAAAACTTTATTCCACACTACCCTCTCCTCGATTATGTATACACAACCACCAGCAGGCACCCCTTCTGTACTTTAACCTCCATTATAGCAGAGACATAACCAGTGAAGGGTTAAGTCAGAGAAAAGAACTACACACATAGTTTAAGATTTTCTACCAAACGTACACACATTTTTAAAAAATAGTATCTGCAGAAAAATCAGATGTAAACTTTGTGGATTCATTTTGAAAAACTTTTTCTACTATTATTAAATACCAGACGCACACAGCACTGCACAGAGTCACAAAGAGTAAGAAAACAGTCCCTGCTCGAAGAGCTTACAATCTAAACAGGCAAGACAGACAAACGGGATGTCATGGATACATCTGTATATAGTTTTCAAAATGAAAAAACTCACATGTTTTCAGTTTGAAAACTACAGCAAAGACTGCAAATATAAAGAAAGGTACCTGCAGAGTTTGCAGTGACGCAGGTAGTTGAATATTGTCCCCCATTTAAATAAGGGAAAGTGGCTCTGGAAAGTTGATGTGAAAAATCAAAAAAGAACAGTGCAGAAGTATTGGAGTAAGTTGAACGGGGAAAGAAAGTTATACAAAAAAAAGTAAAGTAGAACCAACGATTCTGTTATCAGGCCTCTGTGATAAGGAGAAAGCAATAACGCTGGAGAAAGATGCTCAAAAAATGGATTCTCAAAAATACCACTTATTGAATCAAAAGTATTTTAAAAAGGAAGTGAGGGGTTAAAAAAATTTTTTGCCCAAAGGAAAAATTCAGGACTGGATTTAGACACAAGCTCTCAGCATTATATTTTGATAAGCACTGCAGCAAAATCTGTAATGCCATCTAGGCCTGCCACTTCTGTTCTCTTCAACCCCTAAAGCAAGAACTTGAACAAAACTCAGTACAGGGCTTGGAAGCTGCCACACATACTCACAGGCCCTGCCTACCATTCTATTTGCAGAGATCCCCTGGTAACAAGTACATCTGGTCCATTGCATCCTTCTGCTGGCAGCTGTGACATCCCCAGAGAGGAAACCACAATCAAAGTGAACGTCCATGTAACAAGACCAAGTAAAAGTCACAACAGACTGCAACCACAGTACTAGCAGGAGCCCTGCTCTCTCCTCTGATTCCAAAGTAAAACTTGAACCTTCCCACAAATTACCAACATTTTGTTGCATATTTTCTAACTCATTTCATAGAATTTAGTCTTAAACTGTCTCAGGAAACTGGGGATACTATTCTCTTTAAAAAAAAAACAAAAACCCAGTGCAAAACATATTTTATTTTATTAATAGATGTTTCGTTCCAAGATGCTCTCACAGGTAGATAGAAGGGGGGAGGAGAGGAGATGATTTTTATGTGGCAGGCTAGCAGAATCATAAGAACAAGACCCTAGGTTGCTTCTTTATTCTGCAAGGTAAGGGAGGTATATTGCATGAGGGAGTGATTGAATGCTTTCAGACTTTGCTTGTTTCATGTATTAACCTTTTTTGTTCTTCTTTCCTGGTTGTTTCTTTAAGTCCTGTTAGTATCTAGTCTTAAATATGTTCCCCTAAATTTTAATGATTTGTAAGGGTATAATTAGAGGGGTACTACACAGTACAAATGCTTTAGAGTAATAGATCACTTACAGGTCATTGACCTAGGGAGCCGCCGCAGGAGCGGACTGCTGGGCATGATGGACCTGTGGTCTGACTCGGCAGAGGCGATTCTTATGTTCTTAATATGATTGGTGTTAACCACTTTGACAATTTTTAGGCGGTATATCAAATTTTAATAAAACCTGGAAACTTGACATGTATCTTTATTTACTTGTTCAATAATTTATTTTTTTTTCTCTAAAAATTCATACAAATTCTGTGGATAAATATACATAGAGTTTTCAACAGTGCTGGCACATGAATATTTCCTCCCAAAATCCAGCACACTAAAACACAGATATTTCCTGTGCTTTGCTTCAGGTTTTTCTTGTATGATTCCAGCATCTTTGTCACACCAGAAGATTTTTGTGTGTGGGTGTTAGTGCTTGAAACGTCAATGTCTTGAAGTCTGTCCTGTGATAAGAATAGCCTTAATGGGTCAGACCAATGGTGGCCAATCCAGGTCACTAGTACTTGGCCAAAACCCAAGGAGTAGCAATATTTCATGCTACCGATCCAGGGCAAGCAGTGACTTCCCCCATTTAGTGATGACACAAGAGAAGGATATTATTCCCTACAGGGACTTTGTTTCTATAAACGCTACTTTTGTTGAAATAGAAACATCGAAAATGACAGCAGATAAAGACCATATGGCCTATCCAGTCTGTCTATTCATACTATCTACTAATCTCTATAATACCTTCCTTTCCCTTAGACCAGGGATGTCAAAGTCCCTCCTCGAGGGCCGCAATCCAGTCAGGTTTTCAGGCTTTCCCCAATGAATATGCACGAGATCTATTAGCATGCAATGAAAGCAGTGCATGCAAATAGGTCTCATGCATATTCATTGGGGAAATCCTGAAAACCCAACTGGATTATGGCCCTTGAGGAGGGACTTTGACACTCCTGCCTTAGACATACTCTATACTTGTCCCATGCTTTCCTTAATTCAGATACAGTCCTTTGTCTCCACCATCTCAACCTGGAAGTTGTTCTGCACATCCACCATCCTTTCTATGACAAAGTACAAATTCTTTAGATAACTCCTTGGTCCATTTTCATCCTATGCTCCCTTATTCCAGAGCATCTTATCAATTGAAAGACTTGCCTCCTGTGCATTTACACTACAGAGATATGTAAATCCTCTCCTGCCTTTTTTCCAAAGTATACATATTGAGATCTTTAAATCTTTTTCCATACGTTTTATGATTGAGACTACTGATCATTTAAGTAATCGCTCTCTGAACAGATTCCATCCTGCACTTCCAGAACTGTATACAGAACTGTAAGCGAGGTGCTGCCAGAGACAAGAACTAGACCTCTTTTTTTTTTTTTAAACAGACCACAAAACCTCTAACAGCCTAACTTTGTCATGGCATTTGAAAGTGATTGGGACAGATATAAAAAGTAGTGATAGAAACAGGGTTGGAAGGTTGGTTAAAGGACACAAGGAGTTGCTGGTATTGGTGTTAAGTGTAGTATTTACAGGAACAATTCACAAATAGCTCATTTACTTCTAAAGCATGCCAAGTACATTTTCTTTGAAGATTAGTATAAAGTACACATGCTAAAAGTGTCCGCCTGCATACTTTGTGCAGGAAGTTGAGAAAAGGAAAAAGGCTGCACAAAGGTGGGCTACTTTCCTCCCTTGACCTGAAGAGTAGCTTAATGATTAATGCGGCAGCCTGAGAACCAGGGGAACTGGGTTTGATTCCCACTGCAGCTCCTTATGACTCTAGGCCTGTCACCTAACCCTCCACTACCCCAGGTACAAAATAAGGGCCCCTATAGCAAATGCAAAAAAAGCCCATAGGAACTGAATGGGCTTTGGTTCATTTGCTGCAAGGGAATCAATACCGTGGCTTTGTAAAAGGGTCTCTAAATACCTGTATATAATATGTAAACCACTTTGAGAGAAAAGCAGTATATCAAATCCTATCCCCCCTTACTTCTGGAAACACTACCTCATAGTCTGGCTCTAAGCAGGCACACTAGAGCAGCTTAGGTTCAGGACAATTTTCAACTAACCCAAACCTTGATAAGTCTATCTTAATAATGGCTTATGGACTTTCTTTTAGGAACTTGTCCAAACCTTTTTTTAAACCCTGCTATGACTACTGCTTTTACTACATTCTCTGGCAATGAATTTCAAAGTTTAATTGCACATTGAGGGAAAAATTATAGAAACGGCGCCTAAACTTAGGCACCAAAGTTAATTAACAAATGCTGTTTAAAAGAGCAAAAAGCCACAACATTAAAGCACCTACCAGTGCCTAAATAATACAGCCCGCCATACATTTGAGGCGTCTCTTGAAGAATACAAAAAGGTGATCTAAACAACTAAAAGTCGTTAGAAACCTAGCTCGCGGAGAACGCAACGCACTTTCAAAAAATGCAGTGAATAAAAGCACGTCTCCCCATTTCTCCTCCCAGGAAGAGGGAAGGAAAAGTGAAAGTGTCAGAAAAGAAAGGATGACACCTCCTTAGAAAGAAATTGTGGTACCGTCCGAACTGACACCCCAGATTTTGTAAATCAGAAATAGGAATCCCCGCCAAACAAGGCCTGCAACTCAGAAAACCACCGAGCGGAAGCCATGGCCACAAGAAACCCTGTGTTCAATGGCACAGCTCTTTGAAGTCTCAAAAGACAAGAATGAAATGAAGCCTTCGGTAAACTGTGAAGAAGTACCTTAAGACTGTACTCCGGACAGGGCTTTCTAAGAGGTGTACGAATATATCGTACTCCGTTTAGGAAATGAACTACCGTATTTTCACGCAAATAACACGCACCCGTATAAAACGCGCACACGTGTATAGCGCGCAGAAATCACGATGATAAGCACAAAAACTTTGGTATAACGCGCTCACGATTATACCGCGCATGCTGCCCGACTCTCCGTTCACCCCCCTGACTTCCGTGCACTGCCCCGCCTCTCCGTGCGCTGTCCCGACTCTCCGTTCACCCCCCCCCTGACTTCCGTGCACTGCCCTGACTTTCCGTGCGCTGTCCCGACTCTCCGTTCACCCCCCCTGACTTCCGTGCACTGCCCCGCCTCTCCGTGCGCTGTCCCGACTCTGCGTTCACCCCCCCCCTGACTTCCGTGCACTGCCCTGACTTTCCGTGCGCTGTCCCGACTCTCCGTTCACCCCCCCTGACTTCCGTGCACTGCCCCGCCTCTCCGTGCGCTGTCCCGACTCTCCGTTCACCCCCCCTGACTTCCATGCACTGCCCTGACTTTCCGTGCGCTGTCCCGACTCTCCGTTCACCCCCCCTGACTTCCGTGCACTGCCCCGACTTTCCGTGCGCTGTCCCGACTCTCCGTTCACCCCCCTGACTTCCGTGCACTGCCCCGCCTCTCCGTGCGCTGTCCCGACTCTCCGTTCACCCCCCCCCCCCGACGTCCGATTCATCCCCCCCCCGGCAGGACCATTCGCACCCCCACCCCGAAGGACCGCCGACTCCCCGACAATATCGGGCCAGGAGGGAGCCCAAACCCTCCTGGCCACGGCGACCCCCTACCCCCACCCCGCACTACATTACGGGCAGGAGGGATCCCAGGCCCTCCTGCCCTCGACGCAAACCCCCCTCCCCCCCAACGACCGCCCCCCCCAAGAACCTCTGACCGCCCCCCCAGCCGACCCGCGACCCCCCTGGCGACCCCCACGACGCCCCCACCCCCCTTCCCCGTACCTTTGGTAGTTGGGCCAGAAGGGAGCCCAAACCCTCCTGGCCACGGCGACCCCCTAACCCCACCCCGCACTACATTACGGGCAGGAGGGATCCCAGGCCCTCCTGCCCTCGACGCAAACCCCCCTCCCCCCCACCGACCGCCCCCCCCAAGCACCTCCGACCGCCCCCCCAGCCGACCCGCGACCCCCCTGGCGACCCCCACGACGCCCCCACCCCCCTTCCCCGTACCTTTGGTAGTTGGGCCAGAAGGGAGCCCAAACCCTCCTGGCCACGGCGACCCCCTAACCCCACCCCGCACTACATTACGGGCAGGAGGGATCCCAGGCCCTCCTGCCCTCGACGCAAACCCCCCCCCCCCCCAACGACCGCCCCCCCCAAGAACCTCCGACCGCCCCCCCAGCCGACCCGCGACCCCCCTGGCCGACCCCCACGACCCCCCCACCCCCCTTCCCCGTACCTTTGGAAGTTGGCCGGACAGACGGGAGCCAAACCCGCCTGTCCGGCAGGCAGCCAACGAAGGAATGAGGCCGGATTGGCCCATCCGTCCTAAAGCTCCGCCTACTGGTGGGGCCTAAGGCGCGTGGGCCAATCAGAATAGGCCCTGGAGCCTTAGGTCCCACCTGGGGGCGCGGCCTGAGGCACATGGGCCCAACCCGACCATGTGCCTCAGGCCGCGCCCCCAGGTGGGACCTAAGGCTCCAGGGCCTATTCTGATTGGCCCACGCGCCTTAGGCCCCACCAGTAGGCGGAGCTTTAGGACGGATGGGCCAATCCGGCCTCATTCCTTCGTTGGCTGCCTGCCGGACAGGCGGGTTTGGCTCCCGTCTGTCCGGCCAACTTCCAAAGGTACGGGGAAGGGGGGTGGGGGGGTCGTGGGGGTCGGCCAGGGGGGTCGCGGGTCGGCTGGGGGGGCGGTCGGAGGTTCTTGGGGGGGGGACGGTCGTTGGGGGGGAGGGGGGTTTGCGTCGAGGGCAGGAGGGCCTGGGATCCCTCCTGCCCGTAATGTAGTGCGGGGTGGGGTTAGGGGGTCGCCGTGGCCAGGAGGGTTTGGGCTCCCTTCTGGCCCGATATTGTCGGGAAGTCGGCGGTCCTTCGGGGTGGGGGTGCGAGTGGTCCTGCCGGGGGGGGGGATGTATCGGACGTCGGGGAGTCGGCCGGGCAAGAGGGCTTGGGCTCCCTCTTGCTCCGATCGTGGATGCGGGTGCGGGTGGGAGCGTGTGCGAGTGGTCGTTCGGGGTGGGGGTGCGAGTGGTCCTGCTGGGGGGGTGAATCGGGCGTCGGGCGGGGTGGGAACTATGTTTTAAAACTTTCGTATACCGCGCTCACGCATATAGCGCGCGAGGGGTATGCGCGGTAGGTAAAAACGCGTATAACGCGCGCGTTATATGCGTGAAAATACGGTACATGAAGCTGAGAAGGAAGTGAAGAGCAATATACCTAGCCCTTGTAACAAGCTAAGAATGGCACTTGAAGCTGAAGGGAATTGAACACTAAGCCCTCGACAATACACCTGTGCCAAAAAAGAACTCTGGAAGGGTGCAAATGTTGAGAAGTATCCAAGAAAGGAAAAACCTCCAAAAGGAAGCAGAAGCCACAGGTGAAGATGTCTGTAGCGCCTGGATAAGAGAAGAAACAACCTGCTTCACATAACCCTTACACGTCAGCCATGGCTTTTCAAAAGCTAGGTCATAATACCAAAGTAATATGAATATCCATGTTAATCGGGCCCTAGGTGAGCAAATCCGGAGATACCAGGAAACTCAACAGTCCGGCTCTCGAAAGACTCATCAGATCCGCATAGCAAGGATGGCGCAGCCAATCCAGAGATTCTACAAAAACTGTGCCCTGAAAGCGAGCTTGAGGGTGACGGGATAATCGCACGCCAGACACCAGTGCGCCGACAATCCAGTGCTGACAATTCAGTGCAAAAAAGAAGCGTGCCGCCGAAAAACTTATTTTTAAAGAGCTCCGACTGGGGTGTGTATGGGGGAACCCCCCCACTTTAATGCATAGTGTTCATGCTGCCATTGGAGGGGGGGGGGGTTGTAGAGAAAATGGAACTTTTCCTGAAAAAATCAGAAACAGTTCTGTTTTCTCTACAATGGGGTGGGTTGCACCCCCACACCCCCCCAACGCCAGCGCAAACACTATGCATTAAAGTGGGGGGTTCCCCCCACACACCCCGTCGGTGCTCTTTAAAAATAAGTTTTTCAGCAGCGTGTTTTTCTTGCGCTGAATTGTCAGCGCTGGATTGTTGGCGCGCTGGTGTCTTGCGCGCCACTGACTATGAACCAAGCTTGAGATGGCAAATCCAAGTCCATCATCAGCCAGGGGAAAACACTGAAAAAGAAACCAGAGACGAGTTGATAGGGAGGGTTGGTAGGGAGGGTTTGATGGTTTTTGTATACAAATTTGAGCTACCTTGTTGTGCTTTGTTCATGATTCTGATTGTTATTGTTTCTTGGTGCTCAATAAAATATATTTAACGATAAAACAAGATTTTTGGTTAAAAAAAGGGACCAAAAATGGAGGTCTCGGTTTATATTTGAATCTCTCATGTCTCCATACCATCCGATAACCAGCATTTCATCTTCAACCCCACCCTGTCCTCCTGCAGTAACCCTCATATCTCACCGTTCCCCCTCCCCCTCCTGTAGTAACCCTCATATCAAGTTTCAAGTTTTATGGTTATTTGATATATCGCCTATCGTAATACTAAGTGATTATACAACAAAATATTTAAAATCAGGGGGTACACAACAAAAATATATATTATCAGGTACAAAGACAGAATGGACTAACATGGCACAAAAGGACTAAGGGTGAACTTCAATAAGGTATAGTAGGAGAGTGTGGTGCAATGGTAAAAACTACAGCCTCAGCACCATGAGGTTGTGGATTCAACCCCACGATGCTCTTTGTGACCCTGGGCAAGTCATTTAATCCCCCCATTTCCCCAGGCACATTAGATAGATTGTGAGCCCAAGGGGACAGACAGGGAAAAATGCTTAAGTATCTGAATAAATTCATGTAAACCGTTCTGAGCTCCCCTGGGAGAACAGTATAAAAAATTGAATGAATAAATAAATAATATAAACGATAGAAAACAAAAAAAGAAGGATAGAACAAAGGGATATCTCACCTCCCCCCCGATGATCCGCATTTCTTTCTTAACACCCCACCCCTGCAGCAACCAACATTTCCTGTCTTCTCGCCCCCCCATGACCAGCATTTGTTTCTCAAAACCCCCTGCTGCCGTTGCAACTGCAATTGATGTTTCCCACTTGCCCACCTGACAACCAGTTTGTCACTTAACAGCTTCTCTGGCAGACGCTGACACAGTTATTCACTGACTGAATCAGAGCAGGGCTCTGAGCATCTGCGCATGCTCTTAGGTCTGCCGGCTCCCGGTTTATACTCAGATAGGTTTATATTTGAGCATATATGGTATCTATATACTCATATAGATATCCATACATGTGTGTCTATATATACACACATACATGCATTTGCCAAGTGATATGATACAATTTCTTGAGGCATGCTCCGATTCTTTTCCCTACCTTTCCCCTGCTAGGTTAACTCTTAGGGCTCCTTTTACAAAAGGTGCGCTAGCGTTTTTAGCGCACGCAACAGATTAGTGCAAGCTGTAGCATGCGCTAGCCAAAAAACTACCGCCTGCTCAAGAGAACGCGGTAGCATCTAGTGCGCACTATTCCGTGCGTTAAGGCCCTAATGCACCTTTGTAAAAGGAACTCTTAGTACTTTAGGTATATTTAATTTTTTATTCTTCTAAATTCTATTGTGATATCAAGTGACTTAACAGTATAGTTTTCTTAGTAATTCTAGTAATGCTTAGAGCAGGGGTGCCCAAAAGGTCGATCGCGATCGACTGATAGATCGCGAAAGCAACGCAAGTCAATCGCGTTGCCTTCGCATTCTACTTGCTTCCCAAGAACCAGATGGACCCGAAGCATCCTGGCGGTCCTCGCACACCCGGCAACTCCACTCACTACCTGCATGGAAATGCACCAGTCAGTCAGTCAGCCTCCCTCCCCCTCCCCCCCCACCGTCCTACCTTCTCTCAGGGATTCCCAGGCCAGCCCTGGAGCTTTCCCCTCTGCCACGGGCCTCCCCACCGGAAGCAGGAAGTTGCGTCAAGTGAGGGGGACTGGGGGGCAAGAAGCGGCAGCGAGCGCGAACTCCGGGGGATCAGTCACGAGCACCCTCGGAGATGGCGGTGCGGAGGGTAGAAGCAGGATGAAGGAAGGATTCAGGGGGTGGGGGAGAGAACCGATTGAACGCCTCTTCGCTTCATTGATGTCCCTGGGGGGGGCGGTCGTCCTTGGAAATACATGCAGAAAACTCCCATTCCATGCAGCAGTTTGTGACAGGTAGTGTCTGTGGTTCCTAGGGGGAGGAGGGGAGGTGGTGGTTTGGAAGCCTGTGCCCCGATGGTGGCAGCGGTTTGAAGGCCTGTTCCCCGATGGCAGTGGCAGTGGCTTGGGAGCAGGCACAGAGACAGAAAGAAGGGGGAGCAGGGAGACAGAAAGAAAGGGGGAAAGGAGAGAAAGACAGACAGAAAGAAAGAGGGACAGGAAGACAAAGAAAGAAAGATGGGACAGGAAGACAGAAAGAAAGGGGGGACAGGAAGACAGAAAGAAAGAAAGGGGAGGGGTGCAGAGAGAGTGGAAGAAAAGGTGTCAGGTCAAAAGCATGCCAGGACAAAGGCGCACGCAGACAATTGAACGCAGTGCGGAGGTGCGTGCCGAAGAAAAAATTACTGTTTTTAGGGGCTCCGACGGGGGTGGGTGGGGGGGAACCCCCCCACTTTACTTAATACAGATCGCACCGCATTGTGGGGGCATTGTGGGGGTTTTGGGGGGTTGTAACCCCCCACATTTTAATGAAAACCACTTTTTCCCTGTTTTTAGGGAAAAAGTTAAGTTTCCAGTAAAATGTGGGGGGTTACAAACCCCCAAACCCCCCACAACTCCGCCGCGATCTGTATTAAGTAAAGTGGGGGGGGGCTCCCCAACAAAACCCCTCTTCGGAGCCCCTAAAAACAGTAATTTTCTTCGGCGCGCACCTCTGTCTTGCGCTCAGTTGTCGGCGCGCGCTTTTGTCTTCCGCGATTATGTCTATGAACCGGAAGAAAAAGTTGTCGGAGGGAATGAGGTCTGGAAGCATACAGCAGGCTGAAAGAAGGGAAGAAATATTGGATGCACAGTCAGAAGAATAAAGTGCAACCAGACACTCATGAAATCACCAGACAACAAAGATAAGAAAAATGATTTTATTTTCAATTTAGTGATAAAAATGTGTCCATTTTGAGAATTTATATCTGCTGTCTATATTTTGTACTATGGCCCCCTTTTACTAAACCGCAAAAGCAGTTTTTAGCGTAGGCTATGAGCGTTGAGAGCAGCGCGGGGTATTTAGCGCAGCTCCCTGTGCTAAAAACCGCTATCGCGGTATAGTAAAAAGGGAGGGGATATATTTATCTATTTTTGTATAGCTGTTACTGAGGTGACATTGCATAAAGTCATCAGCCTTGACCTGTTTGAAAACCCCCCGGAATATACATGATAATTAACATTTTCTCTGCGTACAGTGTGCTTTGTGTTTTTTAAAATTTTATTGTTGGTAGATCATTTTGACTTGGTCATTTTAAAAGTAGCTCGCAAGCCCAAAAAGTGTGGGCACCCCTGGCTTAGAGGCTTAGTTATCACCTTGGGCTATCATTAAGACTTATTTTACAAATAACTTGTGCTATTTTAGCATAGGTCCCATTTTATGCAATTAGTTAGTAATAACAGGGGTTAACAGTAATATGCAATAACACATATTAGCAGTAGCCCACGCTTAAGAAAGAATTCAATATGGTACCTCTATAAAACAGCATTCAGTGTCTGCTAAAAGCCAACTTAAGACACACTTCAATGGGAAAATTCTGTAAATCCATGTGCAATGTTTGAGAGTGCCCTGACATGCCCCCTTTTCAGATACCCATGACTGAAGTTAGGTGCTGTGCATTATAAGATAGTGTGCAGCAAGATGTGTAGGCAAATGGGGGGATCACCGCTAGGGGTGAGCAACCTTGAAAGAGACCTGGGAGTGATGGTGGACACAACATTGAAGGCGTCGGCGCAGTGCGCCACAGCCTCAAGGAAAGCGAACAGAATGTTGGGTATCATTAAGAAAGGTATCACGACCAGGACGAAGGAAGTCATCCTGCCATTATATCGTGCAATGGTGCGCCCACACCTGGAGTACTGTGTCCAGTACTGGTCGCCGTACCTCAAGAAGGACATGGTGGTACTTGAGAGAGTCCAGAGAAGAGCAACTAAGCTAATAAAGGGTATGGGGGACCTCTCATATACTGACAGACTGAAAAAGCTGGGGCTTTTCTCGCTGGAAAAGCGGCGACTTAGAGGAGACATGATAGAAACCTTCAAGATCATGAAGGGCATAGAAAAAGTGGACAGGGACAGATTTTTCAAACTATGGGGAACCACAAGTACAAGGGGGCACTCGGAGAAATTGAGAGGGGAAAGGTTTAGAACAAATACCAGGAAGTTCTTTTTCACCCAGAGGGTGGTGGATACATGGAACGCGCTGCCGGAGGATGTGATAAGCAGAAGCACGCTACAGGGCTTCAAAGAGGGTCTGGACAGGTACCTGGAGGACAAAGGGATTGAGGGGTACAGATAAGAGTAGAGGTAAGGTTATAGGGATAGGATTAGAGGTAATTTGTAAAATTAGTCAGAGACCACTGTTCAGGCAGTGGGCCTGATGAGCCGCCACGAGAGCGGACCGCTGGGCAAGATGGACCTCTGGTCTGACTCAGCGGAGGCAACTTCTTATGTTCTTATGTTCAAATAAGACTGCCAATTGACATCAACTATTGATGTTTCCAAACTCATTAGTGAATTTATCTGTGCATGCACAAAGTTGGGCTAGACTAAGTCAAGGCACTGGTCTTTGACCTACAGGCCGCCATGGGAGCCAAGGCACTGGTCTGACCTAGCAGCGGCAATTCTTATGTTCTTATGAAATTTGGGTGTGATATGTAGTGACTGAATTGCAGTTGCTCCTGGTTGCTATGTGTACTGCCTCCTAGAGGTGATGAAATAGGACATCTATTGTGAGAGAGTGGCGCACCCTGTGGATCAACTGTGCCATCCATCCTTTAAATATGCTGATAGCGACATGTAACAGTTGGATACATTATCACACGGTTGTTGCATTTTAGACTTCTTTCCAAACCAATAGAATGTTTGAAAACTGCTTCATTTAAATTGGCTTCCCCTTTCTCCTCTAGGTCACAGACAAATACACTATACACAGAGGCATCGCAGATATAAACCCACACGAACACACATGCAAATGTAGAGGGGCTGCTTTCTACAGAAACAAAAAATGATGGCAGATAAATACCATACAATCAATCTGGTCTGCCCATCCATACAATCTATTAATCCTCTATGCTAATCCCATGCTTTCTTGAACTCAAGATGCAGTCCTCATCTCCATCACATCCACTTGGTATGATATTTGCATTAATGCAAAGACCAGCTACTTAGCAGTATATTATGGTAAATGCTGCATATTGCTTTTTGATATTCTTTTTTGTATGACCCACGCACAAAATTGAACAAGGACAAATTATTGTGTGTTATCAATGTTGGCATGTCAGATGATCACATACACCGTACTAAATAATTTACAGCCAGTCACAGCTCTAGAATAAAACATCCTTAAGATGAATTCAAGATCTTCCTACAATAGATGGGCAGCAAAACAAGTTGTTTGTAGGAACACACTACTTGATTTGTTTGATGGCTGCAGTACTGCTAGCTATCCCATTTTTTTCTTGAAATTTTGCTCCCTCATGTTAATTGGTGGTCTAAAAAGATCTCATCTTTTCAGAATTTATTCCCCCTTTAAATTTATTATCTTCCACCATCTCTTAAAAAGTCTCAGGAGATTATGGAAGGGGAAAATGCTCAAACCTTCACAGGTTGACTTAAAGAACTTATCTGCTATACTTGAAGAATCTATCTCCGAGTCAACGTTGAGAGCAACATTACTGACATCTTTTTTGTTTTCCAATAGGACTTGGATTAATTCATGAAGCTATACTTTAAATTATAAAAAAAAATTGTTTTATGGTAAATGTATATGAGCATACCTAGATATGACAAAAGTTAAGCGGAGACTTAGAGGAGACATGATAGAAACCTTCAAGATCCTGAAGGGTATAGAAAAGGTAGACAGAGACAGATTTTTCAGATTATGGGGAACCACAAGTACAAGGAGGCACTCGGAGAAATTAAAAGGGGACAGGTTTAGAACAAATGCCAGAAAGTTCTTTTTCACCCAGAGGGTGGTGGATACATGGAACGCGCTTCCGGAGGCTGTGACAGGCCAGAGCACATTACAGGACTTCAAAGAAGGTTTGGATAGGTTCCTAGAGGATAAAGGAATTGAGGGGTACAGATAGGAGTAGCGGTAGGTTATAGGGATAGTCTGGGACCACTGCTCAGGCAATGGGCCTGATGGGCCGCCGCGGGAGCGGACCGCTGGGCGAGATGGACCTCTGGTCGACTCAGCGGAGGCAACTTCTTATGTTCTTATGTTACTCAAAAAAGAAGGAAACAGTTTTTGTCTTTAAGACAAGACCTAATATCTTTGGGAGCATCCTTCCTTCCAGCTTACCCTTGTAAGTGTATTGTAAACTACACACAAATTAAGTATGTATTCTTTCTTCCAGGTCAGTTAAATGGAACAATTGCCTTACCGCCTTCATCTCCAACTCCCCGCCCTACCACCTGTTCAGGAAGTCACTAAAAACCTACCTCTTCGACAAATTCCGCTAACGCTGCCTTCCCTCCTTCCCTGCACCCTCCTGACCTCGACATGCCTCCATTCCCTCTGACTACGCCCCCCTCCCAAGCCACTATGGCCTCTCTTTCTCAATCTCTGTTTTATCTAATTGCCCTGCCTTTTCATTGCCTCCATTTAACATCACTGTAAATGTACCACCGCTATAACATGTAACATCGCTGTATACGTACAGTCTCTTCTTTAGTATATGCCTTTTTATTACTGCTATTTATGTAACATCTCTGTAAATGTAACAACACTGTAATATGTATCATCGCTGTAAATGTACAGTCTCTTCTATTGTTAACCGCATTGAACTTCCATGGTATTGCGGTATACAAGAATAAAGTTATTATTATTATTATTATTAAAATCCTTTTTGGAGATGAAAAAGATAGTCTGATGAAGTATACATAGGTGCATTGAACTAATGGCAGCAAACTTTGAGTTAGAGTGTTATAGCCTTACTTTTTTAATTTATATGCATTGTGATTAAGAAATTTACTTCTCCAAATATACAGGCCATACTTCCCTTATTATTGTAGTATAAGGGAAGGATTTACAATTATTCCGTCTGTTTAATTTTTGATGCCTTATATTAACTTTATTCTACTGTATTTCTTTAACAAGAAGTTGTTTTCTTGTAAATTTTGTTGAAAATATAAATAAAGAATTAAAAAAATAAATAAAAAGATCTCATGAAGTGATTAACAGCCCAGTGATGGTGGATTGACTTAGCTGGCTGGAGAAGGGGGGGGGGGGTCAAATTTGGCTGTCAGTTAGCCAAATGGTTACCGTATATACTCCAGAAAAGAAAAGAGTTGGACTGGCAAAATATATAACACGCTTAACTCAGCTGTGTGAAACAGTGCTCAGAAGGTGTTGTTCTTGGACCAGACTACAGGGAAAAGCTTGTCTGCTTGCACGTCTGAATCTTAAGCTCTTAATCATTGCACTGTCATACAGGTTGGTTAGAAAAATATCTTTTGACTTATTACTGAAGAAACTGCAAATGTGATACGTAAGCAAGTAAAGCTTATTTGACAACACATCTGTAAATATGGAAGGCTGAGCCCAGAGAATATTTACAGATAAGTGTTTTGCCAAATAAGCTTTACATACTTACGTATCACATTTGCAGTTTCTTCAGTAATAAGTCAAAAGATATTTTTCTAATCAATCTTACGAAAGTGCAATGATTAAGAGCTTAAGATTCAGACGTGCAAGCAGCGGAGCTTTGCCCTATAGTTTGGTCCGAGAATAACACCTTCTGAGCACTGTTTCACACAGCTGAGCTAAGCGTGTTATATATTTTGCCAGTCCTACTCTTTTCTTTTTTGACGTAATGTTTCATATTTAGGATTGAGTTACTTGGTATACCAGGTTTTTTTCCCTATTTGTTGTGGGTACCGTATATACTCGACATACCCAGGTCACTCCAATTTTGACCATTTGTAGTCCAAAATTACCCTCGACTTATAGTTGAGTATATACTGTAATTTTACGACATTTCTCTTTGTTCCTTCTAAAGTTCTGACCTCAACTCTACATTATGCATCTTTTTATGTTGCCCTGTTTTAGCTATTGATTTGGATTGTTACTTGATTTGTTTGATCAGTCCTAGGTTTGTATAATCCTGTTCTATGATAAAAAGTGCTATAAAACCTCAATAAAAAGTGTGGGAGCGTGTGGCACAGTGGTTCAAGCTACAGCCTCAGTCTTTGAGGTTGCGGGTTCAAACCCACACTGTTCCTTATGACCCAAGGCAAGTCACTTAATCCCTTCATTGCCCCAGGTACATTAGATTGTGAGCCCGCTGGGACAGACAGAGAAAAATACTTGAGTACTTGAATAAATTCATGTAAACTGCTCTGAGTTCCCTAGGGATAACAATATAGAAAATTGAATGAATAAATAAAAAGATCCAGAAAATGAAAAAGAAGTATAAGGAAAGAAATGGGAGAGCAGGGAAAGGAAGGGGGGGAGGGTGCAACAGGAGAAGAGGGTGATTTGCAGGTTATTTCATGCATCCTGTCTAGGAAATAATGAGCAAGCCAGTTGCTCAATAAATGAAATATTACACTCAAGCAGGCTCAACCAATAAATACCACTTACCTCTTCTACTGATATAGGCAAGATGACACGACTGCAAGAAAAAGAAGAGAAGGAAATAAGAAGCATCAGGGGCTCCAGCACGCTGGAGTTTTAATTTGAGACAATTCCATCTCCCCCACCACCTAAATATGTATCTCAAACTGTGTGCCTCCTGAGATTTCAGGTGTGCCATAGCATACTGGGGAGGAGGCGAGGTGCCAGCACCAGCTGACTATCTACAGGACTATCCTTCTCTCTTGCCCTTTTTCCGTCTGGCACCCCCCACTGGAGGGCCTTCACCTTCACATACACGCGGACATCGACATGATGATGTCACACATGCGCGTGATGTCATCACAGCGATATCCGTGTACTTCCAGGTGCCTCGAGACACAGCCACTATGCTGCGGCTTGAGAAAGTTTGCGGGACACTGCTCTAGAGCAATTCATAAAAATCGCATCCTTATATTCAAGGTACTGTTCCTCCCTTTCTCATAACCCTCAACTTCCAAATTTCTTTTCAAAATTCCTAATGATACAGTACATTGGAATAAAAATGGAAATTCACTAGCATTTTTACTGAATACGTTGTTTATGTCAGCTGAGACAACTGAATCAGATTGCAAATTGAACAGTGACAAATGTCCTTCCCTACTCTTCCTTCAGAAAAGTGAGTTATTTGCATGCAGTGGATTGGATTCTGGATTTACCGTAGTTACTGCTTTCTCTAAAGCTCGTACTCAAGGCGAGTTACAAATTCAGGCTCTTATCCAAAAAAGCTTAGAGTTTAAAACAATGGAGGGTGAAGTGATACCCATCACTGTAAAAGTAGGTTTTTAACCCATTTCTAGCCCCCTGCTATCATTACTTAACCACTCCCCTACTTCATAAGAACATAAGAATAGACTTACTGGGTCAGACCAATGGTCCATCTAGCCCAATAGCTCATCCTCACAGTGGCCAATCCAGGTCACTAGTACCTGGCAAAACCCCAAAAAGTAGCAACATTCCATGATATCGACCCCAATAGCCCGTCTTCATGGTGGCCAATCCAGGTAACTAGGTACCTAGCAAAAACCCAAACAGAACAGCTAGCTGTCTTTACCTTCCTCCACTTTGTCCTATGACTGCAGCTCCTGCTACTAAAACAACTTAATTCTGCCTAGTTTCTTATCATCTGCTTCAGTTATACATACTGTATATGCTCTTGTCATAAGCATTCTACAGTATATCACAATAAAAAAGCATTTGTAAATTAAATATAGAAGCATTTAGATAGAAAGTACTGCCCTATAGGTATAGCTCCAGGATAACAGTGAAGCTACAACTGTCTGGAAACATAAGATTCTGCAACTCTGGCTAAGTAATACAACCTCACAAAGCCACTTCCACAGTACTAGAAGTATCTCTTCTTTCAGATGAACCTTCTTTGCTGCTAAATAAACATTCAGCTAGGGATATTTGCTCTTTACAGTGTACTGACCAGACAGAGAATTTCAAAGCTGAATGAAAAAGAGACAGATGCAGCTACAATAAAATGTTCCGTGTAGGGCTGATTTACTAATTTGTGTTACTATATTAACAATATTAACACATGTTATTAGTAAAAAGGCCCCACTTACAATAAAGAATGGGAATGTGCAGTACACAGGTTAGTAAATCTAATTCATCCTGTTGTGAAAACCCTTGCATTTATGACTTACAATCACTAAGCTATCCTAAAGCTCTACCTAAGACTACAGTTATCACGATTCATGTTCCTGACTTACATCCTGCTCACCTTCTTCCACCACTGAAACACAGATCACTCACACTCTATCTCCATTTTTAAAAATCCATTGCTCAAGAAAAGAATTCAGTGATCATAAACGTAATACCATAAAATTCAGCATTTTAGAAGAAAGAATAAAAATTATCCAAATGAAAAATAACTTTTTAACACCTAGCTGACCATAAAAATATTTAAGTGATAGATACCAGATAACAGGATCAGACCAGTGGTATATAAAACCCTGGCCACTGAGAGATGCTGCAACCAGTTTTAA
Source organism: Geotrypetes seraphini (assembly GCF_902459505.1). Taxonomy (NCBI): domain Eukaryota; kingdom Metazoa; phylum Chordata; class Amphibia; order Gymnophiona; family Dermophiidae; genus Geotrypetes; species Geotrypetes seraphini. Next base: position 28,953,702 of record NC_047098.1, read on the forward strand.
CTGCAGGGAAAGCCATCCCATTCCTGAGATCTTGTTTTCTTTTAAGGACATATTGAGGTCAATATGCAGCAGAGCAGATGCTACATAGAGACAGCTGGAGAGATGGTTTTAAGCATATTTTCAGTTACCCTATCTGAACTTAACTGCATATAACATTTTAAATATCAGCCTTACACACTTTGCCCTAGAAATGCAATAACAAAATACTTAACATACATATTTTGAAAATTGAGCTTTAAAGATTACAAATACTGTAATTCATTAGTATTCTTTCATATAGACTCTAAAATACTGGACACTTCCCACTCACTCGGAAGTACCATTAACATGACACACTAAACAAGATCCAGACACCCCCCGTTTTGCATCATCCCATTACACCTTTATTTTATCTCCAGACTATGAGATTCCAGATGACTTGTATTCACTACCCTTAGAATCTTTGCCCTGACTTACTAACCCATACACTTTATAAGTGCCTCAGTGTTTTAGGTTCATCAGACAACTCTTATTTTCTATACTTAAAAAAGTCTCTAGAAGTTAAATACATTACTAAAAATAAGTACATATCTTCTATGATGCTCCATCAGTTTCTATCACTGCCTATACTCTGGACTTCCATCTTTTTCTCACAGAGAAACACAGGCCAAGATTGTTAAGACCATACAATTCATTTATCATACCTATTTTCTCTTCCTATTATTTATCAGTGCCAAATCACTGATTTTGCCTTTACAGGTCTCCCTCTAAATTTGCAGGGTTCGGTACTCACAACTTAAATTATTTGTGGTTTTCATCTTATTGACTCCACCCCCCCCCCCATTCCCTCCCAGATGACATCATCCTGGAGTACTGAGAGAAAAGTTCAGTGCTTTTTTCAGTGACAGAGAAGTGTGTGTTTACTTCAGCATGGTCAGGCAAATGGAAGAGTCAGAGAAGTGTGTGAATGTTTTGCTGGGGTGAAGAAAGAAAAGTTCAGCACTTTGCTTCAGTGTGGCCGAGCAAGCGCATGTATGAAGGGGAGGTTTTATTCGCAAATTAACGGTATGCGCGAGAGCTATACCCCCTAACCCTGCAAACATGAAAGTGAAAAGCTGTGTGTGATTTTTGGGAATTTGCAGGCTGTCTTTGCCCCTAACCTCCGCAAATATGGAGGAAGAAGTGTACTTTTCCACAGGGACAATGTCTCCAAATAGGTTTCTCTTGCACATACTGTACTATAATAGCATGCCAGTATGCCTGGAACAGGCTTCCTGAATCAATACGTCGTGCTCCGTCCCTGGCAGTGTTCAAATCCAAGCTAAAGGCCCACTTTTTTGAAACTGCTTTCAACTCTTAACTCCCTGCTGTCAGATACCTATACCCACCAAAATCTCCCCAACCCTGATATGTCCTGCCTAAATTAGATTGTAAGCTCTTCTGAGCAGGGACTGTCTATTGTGTGTTAGAATGTACAGCGCAGCGTACGCCATTCAGCGCTATACAAATAATAAATAATAGTAGCATTGAACCTCATTTCTAACTTACAATGAGGATCATCTGTGCTTATCTCCAGCTCTTTCAAATTCTAGCCTGTTTTCCCTCTACTGAGAGTATGTTTCACACATCCACTACCTTTTCTGTGAAGAAATACCTTCTTTACTAGTAGACATTCACAAAACAGGTGCGACAGCCCCAGCCCTCTACCCCACCCAATGACACTAATCCATGCAGGATGGAAGCAGCAGCATTAGAAACACAGCAAACATGAAAGAAGACATCTGAAGATAATCCTCTTTGAATGTATTTATTAGTGGATTTATTATTTAAATTAGTCTTTTTTGTTCAGTTATTGTTATGTTATTATGTGGTTTTATTGTTATAGATTTTTAAAATAAATACATAAAGAAGGCAATGATATCAGTAGCATGGGGAGGAGAGTACTTGCACTTGCTGTGACTGTTTTATAGGTGTCTGCTAGTAAGGAAACATGTCTTTATGCTCTAAAACTAAAACTCTCAGATCACTTTTTCCTGAACCTCCAGGTGTTATGAGTCGCCTTTGGGTGCTACACATTCTACTGAGCAGATGGAGGCCTAAAGACAAGAGGAGTAAAGAAATAACTAAAAGACAGCAACAGCTAAGGAGGCCATGGTGGTGCCAATGCTTGCTGGCTCTGATGACACATATGGCTGATTATGCCTCCTCTTGTCCTATATGAGCTAATACAACAGCCAAGACTGATTACATCTTTTCCTGCTCAGGTCCAAATTAAGCCATATCTGTCAAGCTCCCCTTTCCAGTCCCAAATCTTTGGAGCCTAGACACATACCTAAGTTTGCTATGCTTCATTCTTGTCAACTCTTGCTACAGTCACCAAAAACCAGTACAGAGATACATCACCTCCTTGTCCCTGCTACACCGCAGCTTCCATCCATTACTGGCCACTGCCATATCACACTGTTTTGCTACCTTGAGTTATCAGATAAAAGATAATTCCTTGTCTTCATCTAGGCCCAATCTGCTTTCCCCCTTCTCACCTTCCTTCTTTCCCAACCTGTCTTCTCTTGCTCCCGTCATCTGTTTTTGGCAGAGCCCCTCTCCCCCTCTCAGGGTTTACCTCGGGAAGCCCATCTCCAACTAGGACCGTTTCCCATAGGGTTCCCGCTCCCGCCCGTCCTCCCATCAGCTTCCCCTCGCATCCCAACCCGGTACTCACTACTCTTTGATGAGCACCATAGCAGCGCCGCTCCGCGCCGCCGCCGCCGCCGCCGCCGGGACTGAAGGTTACCGAGCAGCCTGCACTTCCTCGTACGCACCGCACGTGGGCGGGGCGTTGCCGCGGTTACCATTACGTCACGCGCTACCACCGCCTCGCCTACTTCTTGCGGCAGTTTCCACGCAAGGGGCGGGGCATTTACCGGATGGAATGTGCATTGCTGTGGTTAGCTCTGTTGGGGGGCGTGAGGTGGGATTTTTTTCAGGGACGGTAGAGCTATAAGTTTTGGTTGTCGTACGGGAGCTACCACCTGGTTGGGCCGAATTCTTCCTTGAACTCATAAGCTGAAACAGCCGCTCGCTATTGCTGGCATCTGTTGGAAGGAAAGCTGCTACTAACCAAATACTTTGGCAATTAGAAATTGTTTCCAGCCTCCTCTTTGACAAATTTGGGAGTTTCTAAGGCCAGAGGCAGGGGGTCCCTCACCTCCAAAAACCTCTTCCTTGAGTTTGATTTTTTTTTTTTTTTTTTTTTAGTTTAGGGTAGTTCTCCGAGTTTAGTGCAAAAACACGGCCATTTTGGATTTTCCCAATTTTCTTTAAAAGCTGTGTCTCAAATCTCCTCAGTTATGGTTAAAATCAATAGGGATGGACTCCTCTCACTATTCTACTATATCATGCCAGGTTTGCACTGGATGGTCGGCGAAGGAATGTCTGTACCGTGTATCACGGGGGACGTGTGAGGGAGGAGCAGGAGTCATGTACTCAGCTTACTCTGAGACCTCTAGAGCCAGGGAACTACTGGGGATTAGGGAAAAAATCCTTCTCGGAGTCTAGTCTAAACAGTTAAGTCACGAAAAGCAGGTGCGTGGACACTGGAGACCAAGAGGAATCAGTCTCAGTCCCCACAAGAGTCCTACAGGGGTCCTTGGCACTAGAGAATGACATGGTGACTGTTACCTGTGGCTAGCCCACCTGAATGGGAGAAACAACTGGTTCCCATGGGTGGAGATGGGGACAAATTTTTTACCCGTATCATTCTCTACTTGGGACCTCCTGTACGGGGTTTTACTCCAGACTTTGTTAATTTATTATGAAAAATGTACTGCCTATGGGTGCGCCGGAGCTGGAACAAGAGGAGATTCCCCTTCAGAGTGCTCCCACATGACAAGGGGGGCCTGCCTCTGGGTCAGCAGGACCACCTGGGAAGAATGGAGTTCAGACTCCATGCTCTTATTATTCCAGGGTGAGGGTTCGCTCCTACAGGATTTGGTTCCCTTACAGGGACCAGAAGTCAAGAAATATTTATTTATTTAGATTTATATCCCGTCCTCCCAGTAGCTCAGAACGGTCTACAAGTGGTAGCCTTTGATCAGGGGAAGGACCCATCAGTACATTGTATTTTCAAGTCAACAACTATGCTGCACATTATTACAGACTCTCTGCAGGAGTTGAAACTGGAACAGCAGCTGTCAACCTCACAGATCGAGTTTTATCACTCTACCAGATCTCTTTGTGAATTCTCCAGCAGGGAGACCAGAAAAAGCGACTGGGATCTGAGCAACAGTTCAAAGACTCTTGGAAATTTGAGCCATAGAGCCTGTTCCTGAAAAAGAATCAGGCTCAGGCAGATACTCCTTATATACTTCTTAGTGCTCAAGAAAGATTCAGAAGACTGGAGGCCAATTCTAAACCTGAAGTCTGTAAATGTAGTATTAAGAGTCCCACAGTTCAGACTGGAGCCCATTTGTTTGGTCATTGTGATAGTGACTTTGGGGGAATTTTTAGCCTCTCTGGATTTGACAGAGGCTTATCTTCACATTCCCATATTCCGAAACCACTGGAAATATTTGAGATTCCATGTCCTGGAGAGACATTTACAGTTTGCCGCCTTACCCTTTGGGCTGGCAACAGCACTGCATACCTTCACCAAGGTGATGGTGGTGATTGCAGCACATTTCCGCAAGGAAGGGGATCCAGGTGCACTCTTATTTGGACAACTGGCTGATCAGGGAGAGCAGGCAGTGAAGCAAGTGGTAGGACTCCTGCAGGACAATGTACAGCGCTGCTTATGCTATAGAAATAAATTGTTATTGGTTGGATAGTCAACTTCAAGAAAAGTCATTTGGAACCAATCCAATGCCTAGAATACCTAATAGTCTGCTTCAACACAGTGCAAGGCCATGTCTTTTTTCCTGAGCCATGCAAACAGAAGCTCATGAAGCAGATTACAGACCTCTTGGTGAGGTCGAATTCCATGGCTTGCCATTACCTCCAAGTACTGGGGTCAATGGCAGCAGATATAGAAGTGGTCCCATGAAAGAAGGCTCAATTGCATACCCTCTAGGATTCTCTACTGTCTTGCTGGTCTCTGCAAAGGGATTCTCTTCAGCAAACACTTCCTGGATGGCGGAAGCATGGCATAGTTTGTGCTGGTGGTTCCAGATGGACTCATTGTTTAAGGCAGGGGTGCCCACACTTTTTGGGCTTGCGAGCTACTTTTAAAATGAACAAGTCAAAATGATCTACCAACAATAAAATTTTAAAAACCTACAAAGCACACTGAAAGGCAGAGAAAATGTTAATTATTCATATTCTGGATTTTTTTTCAAAGAGGTCAAGGCAGATGATTTTATGCAATGTCACCTCATTGACAACCATACAAAAATAGACAAATATACCCCCTCCCTTTTTACTAAACCACGATAGCAGTTTTTAGTGCAGGGAGCTGTGCTGAATGCCCCGCGCTGCTCTCAACACTCATAGGCTCCCTGCACTAAAAACCGCTATTGTGGTTTAATAAAAGGGAGCCTTAGTGCAAAATATAGACAGCAAATATAAATTCTCAAAACAGACACATTTTGATCACTAAATTGAAAATAAAATCATTTTTCCTACCTTTGTTGTCTGGTGATTTCATGAGTCTCTGGTTGCACTTTCTTCTTCTGACTGTGCATCCAATATTTCTTCCCTTCTTTCAGCCTCCTGTATGCTTCCACTCCTCCAGACCTCATTCTCTTCCCCAACTTTTCTTTCTCCCTGCCCCCTTCTTTCTTTCTGTCTCCCTTTCTCTCTCTCCATACCCCATTTCTTTCTGTCTCCCTGTTCCCCCTTTCTGTTTCACTTCTTTCTTTGTCTCCATGCCTGTCCCCTTTCTTTCTTTCTCCCTGCCCTCTCCCAAATCACTAGGTTTGCCATCGCCATCGGGGAACAGGCCCCAAGCCCCCACCACCGCAAGCTCTCCCTGCAGAAGTATCGCGCTGACCAATGTTAGTTTTGATGTAGAGGAAGTTCCAGGCCAGCCAGGTAGTGATTGGCTGGCCCAGAACTTCCTCTCCGACGTCAGAATTGACATCTGGGAGAGGAATGCTGGTCAGTCCAACACTTCTGCAGGGAGAGCTTGGGGCAGCAGTGGGGGTGCATCGGGGAGAGGAAGGCTGATCGGCCCGGTAGATCGGGACGGCAACACGTCTATCACGGAGCCCGGAATGGGCTCCGCGATCGACTCGCGTTGCCTTCCCAATCTACCAGTCAATGGCGATCGACGTATTGGGCACCCCTGATAGCAGAAATCCATGCAGAACATACACCCTGAATGATGAAAACTTAACCAGAACTGTAGCAGAACGGGACTTGGGAGTAATCATCCGGGAAGATATGAAAGCTGCGAATCAGGTGGAGAAAGCAACAGCAAAAACTAGACAAATGCTGGGCTGCATCAGAAGGAGCTTTATCAGTCGTAAGCCTGAAGTTCTACTGCCGTTGTACAGATCAATGGTGAGACCTCACCTGGAGTACTGTGTTCAGTTTTGGAGGCCACATTATCAAAAGGATGTGAAGAGAATGGAGTCGATTCAGCGAATGGCCACTAGGATTATCTCAGGACTAAAAAATCTCCCATATGAAGAACTTTTGAGCAGGCTGCGCTTATATTCTCTTGAAGAGCGCAGGGAAATAATAGAAACATTCAAATACATCACAGGCCGTATTGATGTGGAGGAAGAAATCTTTTGTCTTACGGGTCCCACGGTGACAAGAGGGCAACCGCTAATACTCAGGGGGGAAGATTTCATGGGGACACCAGAAAGTATTTCTTCCCCGAAAGGGTAATAGATCGATGGAATGGTCTTCCACGTCAGGTAGCCGAGGCCAGTACCACGCTCGACTTCAAGGGACGATGGGACAGACAGGTGGGGTCGCTCCAGAGTAATGCTTAAAAGATGGATTCCCGAAGGAGGGAGGGTTCCTGAATGGGCAGACTTGGGCCGTCGGCCCTTTTCTGCAGTCATATTCTATGTTTCTATGTCATTCACAGAATTGCAAGCCACCCGGGGCTAGTGATTCTAGTGGCTCCGTATTGGCCACCTCAGCCATGATATGTGGATATTGTCCATCTACAAAGGGATAAAAACATAAAACTTCCAGTTCATGTGGATCTTCTCAGTCAGGGACCAGTTCCCATGAAGGATCTGGAATGCTTTGGGCTTATGGTTTGTCTACTCTGCCTAGAACTAAGAAATCTATGACAGTTGTGGTCTACGTGAAAGCCTGGAAGACTTGTGTACCAAAGATAATGTGGAGCCTTTTAAAGTTCCAATTTCAGTGGTCCTGACATTTTGCATGCTGGACTAAAAAAGGGACTAGCAGTGGGATCCCTCAAGGTGTAAGTGGCTGGTCTAGTGCTTTAGAGCCCGAGTGGAAAAAACTGGCTTCATACCCAAACGTGACCAGATTTTTCAAGGGAGTGCTCAGGTTGCGTCAACCTCAACATCAATCTTTCCTATCATGGAACCTTAACATCATTTTGAAGGGCCTCTGCAACAGGCATCACTGATGGATCTCACTGAAAAGACAGTGTTTCTAGTGGTGATCTTCTCAGTGAAAAGGGTCTTGGAGTTACAAGCGCTCTCATGCAGAGAACCATTTCTCAGGATCTCAGAAGCAGGAGTTTCCCTGCACATTGTCCCTTCATGATATGCATAAGTGGCTGAGGGAGGTCAAGTCTGAGATTTCAGCTGTTGCAAGTAAGGGAGGCAATCTGAAAGCTTAAACAGGACTTAACTGAGATGTTGGGGCCCATATTTTGAAATTCAGATGGATAACTGTGAGGAGGTGATGACAGCCACACAGTAGGGCCTAGAAGATGTAAGGGTGGAGCTGCATGAGTTTTTAGACAAGATGGAAGAATTTGAGAATAGGTCCCACAGCAACAGTTTGAGGGTACCGGGACATACCAAGATAAGAACATAAGAATTGCCATACTGGGATAGACTGAAGGTCTATCAAGCCCAGTATTCCGTTTCCAACAATGGCTAACTCAGGTCCCAAGTACCTAGCAATATCTCAAGTAGTAAAACAGATTTTATGCTATTTATCCTAGGAATAAGCAGTGGATTTCCCCAGGCCATCTCAATAATAGCATATGGACTTCTCTTTTAGGAAATTATCCAAACCTTTTTTAAATCCTACTAAACTAACTGATTTCACCATATTCTCCAGCAACAAATTCCAGAGTTTAATTACATGTTGTGTGAAGAAATGTTTTCCCTAGTTTGTTTTAAATGTACTACTTAGTAGCTTCATCATATGTACCCCAGTCCTAGTATTTTTGGAAAGAGTAAATAAACGATTCACATCTTCCCTTTACACGCCCCTCAGTATTTTATAGATGCCAAGGAAGTGATGACTAATCTTGCTCGATTGCTGCTGCAAGATGATAACATTAGATCCAGGTGTTGAGTGGGCACACTGCGCCTTGGGTCTCAGTCAGCGAACAGGCTACAAGATATTGTAGCATGTCTGCAGAGTTTCCAGCTAAAATAACAATTGCTTTGTAGAGCTAGAGAGTTGGGCAAGATCCAGTGGAAAGGACATAGAGTGGAACTTTACCAGGATCTTGCTTCCAGCACCTTGCAAAAGAGAAGATCTTTCTGGGAGGTGACCTATGCTTTAACCTGGGCTAATGTGATGTACCTCTTGACATTTCCTTTTGGGCTCTTAGCTACTTTTAATGGAGTCCATAAAAGTTACCTCATTGACGGATGCTCAGGCATTGTTAAGCAAAGAGGGCTTTGAGTTGCCTGAAGGGACTCAGCAGAGTATTCCCATTTATATAGCAGCATCTAGCAGGATATTGCTGGCAACCGTGGACCAAGGCTCACCTGATATCTGGACTCTGTCATGGAGACTTCTGATGCCATTAGATTGGATAAGCCTATTACGGTACTTTAATTGAAGCACATCAAGCACTTCAGTCGAGGAGACCAGGGAAGTCCCCAGGCCTAGACAGCTTTACTGTGACTTATTTGCGGTGGTTTAGGGATCTTGGAGTGACTGTGTTACCAAAAAAGAGAAAGAAACCCTCACTTTGTGCATCTTACTAGTCCATCTCTCTTTTGGGGTGGATACTAAGATCTTTGCTTGAATTCTGGGGAATCAGCTGATGAGTTGGATTCCCTGTTGGTTTTTCCAGATCAGTCTGGGTTTATTACAGGATGGCTCTGTTGCCATGTCTGGGTGGGCCAGTCCATTACAGGACTGGCCCCTCCTACATCCAAATGGTCTTGTTCTGGACATTTGGAACTTGGGCAAAATTTTGGTTGAAAATGTGGTATAAAGATAGACGTCCTGGCAGTCTGGGCATCCCAATGGCCTGGACGTCCAGATAAAGGATTTTTTTAAAAATTATTTTGAGTAGTTTGCCTTTCAAAAATAGGCATTTTCTTACTGCCGACTTTGGACATCTAGCGCCATATATCCAAATCGGACTTAGACATATGTTCAGAAAATGCCCCTCCACATGAAAAATTCAAATAATTTGTGGATAGGCACCTAAATTGCAGGAAGAGGGTGACAGATGGAAGTAAACAAGTTCTGGATGTTACCCTAATAAAGCATTACAGTAGTGGAGAAAAGAGACATCTTAATTTGCTCATCAACAAAAAAAGGAAGAGGAGACTGGAATAAAAGTTATATAAAATACAAGCAAGAATCCAAAATTTGCTGGAAGGCAGTAAACATAAATGCTGAGAGTAACAAAATTCCTAATCTGGAAGCCCCGATGGTAGTAATGGACTTGAGAATTGTTGAACCATGTCTCTATAATGGCCACAGGGTCCATAAGAACATGCCGCTGCTGGGTCAGACCAGTGGTCCATTGTGCCCAGCAGTCTGCTCCTGCGGTGACCCCCAGGTCAAAGACCAGTGCCCTGAGGCCAGCCCTATCTGCATATGCTCCGGTTCAACAGGAACCCGTCCAACTTTGTCTTAAATCCCTGAAGGGTGTTTTCCCCTATAACAGCCTACGGAAGAGTGTACCAGTTTTCCACCACTCTCTGGGTGAAGAAGAACTTCCTTACTTTTGTAAGGAATCTATCCCCTTTTAACTTTAAAGAGTGCCCTCTCGTTCTTTCTACTTTGGAGAGGGTGAACAACCTGTCTTTATTTACTAAGTCTATTCCTTTCAGTATCTTGAATGTTTCTATCATGTCCCCTCTCAGTCTCCTCTTTTCAAGGGAGAAGAGGCCCAATTTCTCTAATCTCTCACTGTACGGCAACTCCTCCAGCCCCTTTACCATTTTAGTCGCTCTTCTTTGGACCCTTTCTAGTACTGTGTCCTTCATGTACGGCAACTAGTGCTGGATGCAGTATTCTAGGTGAGGGCGTACCATGGCCCAGTACAGCTGTTTGTGATCCCCTTCTTAATCATTCCTAGCATTCTGTTCTCCCTTTTTGCTGCTGCCGCACATTGTGCGGACGGCTTCATTGACTTGTAGACCAGTACTCCTAAGTTTCTTTCCTGGGGGGTCTCTCTAAGTACCACCCCAGACATCCTGTATTTGTGTATAAGATTTTTGTTACTGACATGCATCACTTTACACTTATCCATGTTGAACCTCATTTGCCATGTCGCGGCCCATTTCTTGAGCGTGTTTATGTCACGTTGCAGATGTTTGCAATTCTCCTGCGTCTTCACTACTCTGAATAACTTTGTATCGTCCGCAAATTTAGTCACCTTACTCGTCGTACCAATTTCCAGATCATTTATAAATATGTTGAAGACCACAAGTCCAAGCACCGAACCCTGCGGAACTCCACTGGTGCTTTTCCATATGGTTATAAATCTACTTAGAGAGAATTGAGAAGGCAGAAAATAGGGGAAGAATAGCTCTAACAAACAGATTATTCAAGTAGCTGAAGTGCAGGGGCTGGGGGGAAAAAGTGCTGTGGATTATATTGGAAAGAAGAGATGGTACTTTCATCCCTACAAGTATAGAGGGGCATAATAAAACGAAACGTCTAAGTCTGATTTGGATGTTTGGCACTAGATGCTCAAAACCAGCAGTGAGAAAATGCCCATTCTCAAAAAATACATCTAAAATATATCCCCCCCCCCAAAAAAAAAAAAAAAATAGTCTTTTTGGACATCCAGGCCATTGATTTTCCAGACCGCCAGTCCGTCTATCTTTATACCACATTTTTTACCAAAAATTTGTCTAAGTCTCAAACGCCCAGAACAAGATAATTTGTACATGGGAGGCGCCAGCATTGTGATGGACTGGCCACCCAGACATGGCAACAGAGCAGTGGGGCACCTTACAGGGCATTGCTGTGAACTTCTCAAAAAGGATGCCACATAAACATCTCACCAGAACTTCATTATAGGATCTGGCAATCCCCCCACCCAAAAAAAACACCCCCCAAAACCACTATACCCACCTGTCTACAACCCCAATAGCCCTTATGGGTGCAGATGGCACCTATATGGCAGTACAGTAGGGTTTTGGTGGGCTAACATTTTCCACTAGCCCACCTTAACCAGAACAAATACACTGAAACTGGAATAATGTTGCTAATCTCATATATAATGTTACTAATTCATATATACATCTTCTCACTCTTGCTTTCAAATGTTGACTTAAATTAAATAGGTGGAAAAAAAGCCTCAGACATGGAGCATAGCACCATCTGGTGTCAGAATGTGTTAATTCACAACACTCCCAATCAAATCATTGGCAAAACCACCTTCCTTCCTAAAGTCACTAGAGTTTCTAAAGTTTTCTCTATATCTTATTTTCTTTCCTTTGTTCTAAAACCTTATTTCTATGGAGTATATGAATCTTCATGCAGGCAATGTGTAAAACGTGCAAACTACTATTAATATTATCGTGCATAGAGTTCAGCACTGTTCGTCACTGATATCCTTTTCAGTGTTGGGTGTGAGGGGTCACTGAACACAGGGAGTGTGTGTGGGTCTTCACTTTGTCTATGCAGTGGTTATCTGGTCACTTTGGATACCTTTTGGGCACTTATACCTGTTTTTACATCATCTAAGTCACAACGTATAAGTTCTGTCCAGGAAGTCTCGTAAAACCTTCAGCTCCCATCCCTTCCTAACCACAACTGACCCATTCTGCTTCTATTCCTTTCTCTCCTCTCTTCTACCTTCCAAAGTATTTAGATCAATGCTGTCTTGTTAAAATGTTTATTTTATTTTTATTTTTCCTCTAACTCTACTTTTCACTTCTCTATTACCCTCCAGGTACTTTAGTTAGATTGTGAGCCTTCGGGACAGTAAGGGAATTTTCCAAGTACCTTTCTTATTTCTAATCTTAATGTATATTTTCTGTAAACCGCTTAGAACCTAACGGATGTAGCGGTATATAAGAAATAAATTACATTACATTTGCTCCTTTTAGCTCTGGGCGCACAGCGGCATTCAGAGGCCTAAAAAGTCCCTGGATACATAAAAAAAATTGGTTTATCGGCACTTGGATGACCTGTCTTTTTGGTGGTCCAAGTGCCAACTTGGGTGGATTTTTAGACATGTTTAAGTTTCAATTATGACCCCATAGTCTGCAGACCTCCATCTCAAACAGAAGCACTGGACAGAAATCTGATCAATTATATTATAAAGGTGGAAATGAAGAGAGGTGATAATACTGGGAGACTCAAATCTACCATATGTGGATTGGAGTGTCCCCATCTGCAAATCAAGAGGATAGAAAGATATGGATGCCTTACAAGGGATTTTGCTCAGACCAATGGTGGCAGAACACATCAGGGAAGTAAATGGTTAGCTCCTATACTGGTAGGGGTGTATAACAGTATAGATGAGCGGATAGAACTACCATATTTGTGGTGCTTAACAGCAATTACAGTATTGCCCAAACCTGGCAAGTATCCCTCGGTGGCTCATATCAACCTTTTTTGCTGTTATAGGGAAATACTTTTTAAAACCAATAATGGGAAATATTTTTTCACTCAGAGAATAGTTAAGCTCTGAACACATTGCAAGAGGATGTGGTAAGAGCAGTAGCTGGTTTGAAAAAAAGGTTTGAACAAGGTCCTGGAGGAAATGTGCATAGTCTATTGAGTAATGAGACCTGTTTAAAAGCATATAATGGCCAAAAAGGTACCCAAACTGATCAGATGACCACTGGATGCATGAAGGCTAGAGACAAAACTGAGAGGATGAAGGGAGGGGCTCCAGGAGGGCATTTTACATATGTTCAGTAAGCCAAAAGCTTACTATAGCTAGGGAAGCTTAGTCAGAGGACTTCACCAACAAGTGTGGCTGCATTCCCCTGTTGTCTATAGAGAGCACCTTACAGGTAAGCAACTTTGCTATATTCCACCCTACCCACTACATTTACGGTGGAAAGTGTGAGGCCACCTAAACTCACCCAAAACTTACTGTACTGCCATATAGGTGACATCTGCAACCATAAGGGCTATTGGGGGAGTAGACAGGTGGATATAGTAGGTTATGGGGGAGTTTTTGCAGGCTCACCATACCTATAAGGGGGTTATGGTAAAATGTATACCTGGCAGTGCCCCCTAAGGTGCCCTACTGCTCAGTGGGCATATCTATATGGTCAATCTATTAAAATGGCCCCTTCCGTGTCCCAAGGGCCAGAACAGTTAAGATAAGCCATTTTCAAAAACAGACATCTTATGGCTTTGAAAATAGTAATTTTCCTGACCCGGCTTTTGGGCATCCTTGCACATCCAAAGTCGGAGTTAGATGTCCTATCGAAAATGTCTCTCCATGCCTAAATGCTTTGAAAATGAGCCTTAGTGTATCTAGATTTTCAGAAAGCTTTAGACAAAGTTCCTCATGAGAAACTCCTGAGAGAAAATTAAAAAGTTATGGGATAAGAGGCAATGTTCTATTGTGGATTAGGAATTGGTTATTGGATAGAAAACAGAAGGTAGGGTTAAATGGTAATTTTTCTCAATGGAGGAGGGCGAGTAGTGGAGTGCCACAGGAATCTGTACTGGGACCATGCTATTTAACATTTATGATTTGGGAAATTGGAATAAGTGAGTTGGAATAAGTGAGATTGACACCTTCTTTAGCATAATGTCCCTTCCTTTAGCAATAGTGATGATTCCCCCTGAAGCAGCAGGTCATGAAGGGCTGTGAGAAAGCACAGTTACTTACCGTAACAGGTGTTATCCAGGGACAGCAGGCAGATATTCTTAACACATGGGTGACGTCACCGACGGAGCCCTCGGTACGGACCTTTTTAACTAGAAGTTTCTAGTTGGCCGCACCGCGCGTGCGCGAGTGCCTTCCCGCCCGACGGAGGAGTGCGTGGTCCCCAGTTAGGATAAGCCAGCTAAGAAGCCAACCCGGAGAGGTGGGTGGGACGTAAGAATATCTGCCTGCTGTCCCTGGATAACACCTGTTACGGTAAGTAACTGTGCTTTATCCCAGGACAAGCAGGCAGCATATTCTTAACACATGGGTGACCTCCAAGCTAACAAAGAGGGAGGGGGGATGGTTGGCCATCATGAAAATAAATTCTGTAACACCGATTGGCCGAAGTGACCATCCCGTCTGGAAAAGGCATCCAGACAGTAGTGAGTAGTGAACGTGTGAACTGAGGACCAAGTGGCAGCCTTGCAGATTTCCTCGATGGGCGTGGAACGGAGGAAAGCTACAGAAGCAGCCATAGCTCGGACTCTGTGGGCCGTGACAGCACCTTCCAGTGAGAGACCGGCCCGAGCATAGCAGAATGCAATACAGGCAGCAAGCCAATTTGAAAGTGTCCGTTTGGAGACAGGACGACCCAAACGGTTGGGATCGAAAGACAAAAATAGCTGAGGGGATGTACGGTGAGCTCTGGTACGATCAAGGTAGTAAGCAAGGGCACGCTTACAGTCCAGCGTGTGCAACGCCTGTTCTCCAGGGTGCGAGTGAGGCTTAGGGAAGAAGACGGGCAGCACAATGGACTGGTTAAGGTGAAAAGCCGAGACCACCTTGGGGAGGAATTTAGGGTGGGTACGCAGAACAACCTTGTCATGGTGAAAAACAGTGAACGGTGGGTCGGCAACCAGTGCATGCAGTTCGCTAACCCTCCTGGCAGAGGTGATGGCAATTAGGAAAAGCACCTTCCAGGTAAGGAGCCTGAGCGAAGTTGTGGCAAGAGGCTCAAATGGAGGTTTCATGAGTGCTGAGAGAACCACATTCAGGTCCCAGACGACAGGAGGAGGCTTGAGAGGCGGTTTGATATTGAAGAGCCCTCTCATAAATCTGGAAACCAGAGGATGAGCCGTGAGGGGTTTTCCGAGAATAGGCTCATGAAACGCAGTGATGGCACTGAGGTGGACTCTGATGGAGGTAGTTTTGAGGCCAGCATTGGACAGCGAGAGCAAATATTCCAATACAGTTTCCACCGCTAAGGAGGTGGGTTCCTGATGATGCCGGAGACACCACGAGGAGAATCTGGTCCATTTCTGATGGTAACATTGGAGGGTGGCCGGTTTCCTGGAGGCGTCCAAGATGAGGCGGACCGGCTGAGATAGATTCTCTGGAGAGGTCAGCCCGAGAGAAACCAAGCTGTCAGGTGGAGCGAAGACAGATTGGGATGCAGTAGAGACTGATGCCGCTGCGTAAGTAGAGTAGGAAACACAGGAAGAGGAATGGGCTCCCTGGAGCTGAGTTGGAGCAGGAGGGAGAACCAGTGTTGGCGAGGCCACCGAGGAGCGATGAGAATCATGGTGGCATTGTCTTTGCGGAGTTTGGACAAGGTCCGCAACATCAGAGGAAGTGGAGGGAATGCATACAGGAACCGATCCCTCCAATCGAGCAGGAATGCATCCGGGGCCAGACGGTGAGGAGAGAAGAGTCTGGAACAGAAGAGGGGCAGTTGATGATTGTGAGGTGCTGCAAAGAGGTCCACCTGCGGAGTGCCCCATCGAGCAAAGATGGAGAGCAGAGTCGGAGGGTCCAACGTCCACTCGTGAGGTTGAAGGATGCGGCTGAGATTGTCGGCCAGGGAGTTCTGTTCGCCCTGGATATAGACCGCCCTGAGAAAGAGATTGCGGTCCGTGGCCCAGGTCCAGATGCGCAGAGCTTCCAAACAAAGGGGGCGAGATCCGGTGCCGCCTTGCTTGTTTATGTAGTACATGGCGACTTGATTGTCTGTGCACAGGAGGAGGACTTGAGGACAGAGGAGATGTTGGAAAGCCTTGAGGGCGTAGAACATGGCTCTGAGTTCCAGGAAATTGATGTGATGACGACGCTCCTGTGGGGTCCAAAGTCCCTGGGTGCGTAGATCTCCTAGGTGAGCTCCCCACGCATAGGGGGACGCATCCGTGGTGATGATCATAGAGTGAGGGGGTAGATGAAAAAGTAGACCCCTGGAAAGATTTGAGGAGTTCAACCACCATTGGAGAGATTGCTGAAGAGATGATGTCACAGAGATGGGATGAGAAAGAAGATCCGTAGTCTGTGACCATTGGTTGGCGAGAGTCCACTGAGGCGTGCGAAGGTGGAGACGTGCCAGAGGAAGGACATGCACCGTGGAGGCCATGTGACCCAGGAGGACCATCATCTGTCGGGCAGGAATGGAGGGATGCATGAGCACCTGACGACAGAGGTGGAGCAGGGTCCGCTGACGATCGGAGGGGAGAAAAGCCCTCATTAGTGTGGTGTCCAGAACTGCTCCAATGAATTGAAGTCGCTGGGTGGGAAGCAGATGCGACTTGGGGTAGTTGATCTCGAACCCCAGGAGGTGGAGGAGAGAGATGGTGTGATGAGTAGCCTGTAGCACAAGTTGAGATGAAGGTGCTTTCACCAACCAATCGTCCAAGTAGGGGAACACCTGGAGGTTGTGAGACCTGAGGAAGGCCGCTACCACTATAAGGCACTTGGTGAAGACCCTGGGTGAGGAAGCGAGGCCGAACGGTAGCACCTTGTACTGATAGTGGTGGTGCAGCACCTGGAACCGCAGGTAGCGGCGAGAATTCTGATTGATGGAGATGTGAGTGTAGGCCTCTTTGAGGTCCAGGGAACATAGCCAGTCGTGTTGAGAAAGAAGAGGGTAGAGCGTGGCAAGGGAGAGCATTCTGAACTTCTCCTTGACCAGACACTTGTTGAGGTCCCTGAGATCGAGAATGGGACGGAGGTCTCCCGTCTTTTTGGGTACCAGGAAGTAGCGGGAGTAGAATCCCTGACCCCTTTGATCTGGAGGTACTTCTTCGATGGCATTGAGAAGGAGGAGGGATTGAACCTCCCTCAGGAGGAGGGGGGTTTGAGATGAGTGTGAAGCAGACTCTACGGGAGGGTTGTCTGATGGAAGAGTCTGGAAGTTGAGAGAGTAGCCGTGGCGGATGATGTTGAGGACCCACTGGTCCGATGTGATGACCTCCCAACGGCTGGAGAATATGGTGAGACGACCTCCGATTGGTTGTGGAAGAGGTAGCGAGGGTGGATGACTGGCTATGCCCTGGAGAGAAGAGTCAAAAGGGCTGGGATTGCTTAGCAGGCTGGAGAGGCTTGGAGGGTTGAGTGGCCTGAGAACGAGCCTGGGTATGGTGCTGTTGTTGACGGGGCCGCCGAGGTTGTTGAGGAGGCGGATTGAGTGGCCTGGCTGAGAACCTGCGCTGATAAGACGACTGAGGTCGATAAGGACGGGCAGGCGGAGCCTTCTTCTTTGGTTTTATCAGGGTGTCCCACCTGGTTTCATGGGCGGAGAGTTTCTGGGTGGTGGAATCCAGTGACTCTCCAAAAAGTTCATCCCCGAGACAGGGGGCGTTGGCTAGACGATCCTGGTGGTTGATGTTCAGGTCGGAGACTCTCAGCCAGGCCAGGCGGCGCATGGCTACGGCCATGGCAGAGGCACGGGAGGTGAGCTCGAATGAGTCGTATATCGAGCGGACCATAAACTTGCGCAATTGAAGAAGGCCAGAGATGTGCTGTTGGAACAGTGGAACCTTGCGCTCCGGGAGGTATTTCTGAAGGGCGGACAGCTGCTGAACCAAATGTTTCATGTAAAATGAAAAATGGAATGAATAATTATTTGCCCTGTTGGCCAGCATGGCATTCTGGTAGAGCCTCTTGCCAAACTTGTCCATGGTCTTACCCTCTCTGCCAGGAGGGGTAGAGGCATAGACACTGGAGCCCTGAGTCTTTTTTAAGGTGGATTCGACAAGAAGGGACTCATGGGGCAATTGAGACTTGTCGAACCCTGGAATAGGTATTACTCGATAGAGATTGTCCAGTTTACGGGGGGCCCCCGGTACCGTAAGGGGGTTCTCCCAATTTTTGTAAAAAGTCTCCCGTAGGATGTCATGTACGGGGAGCTTGAGGAACTCCTTAGGAGGTTGTTCAAAATCTAAAGCCTCCAGGAAGGCTTGAGATTTTTTAGAGTCCGATTCCAGAGGAAGGGACAAGGCTGCAGACATCTCCCTGAGGAATTTCGAAAAGGAGGACTGCTCCGGTTTGGAGGTGGCATCGGGTGCCGACGGGTCCTCATCAGATGAGGAGGGATCCTCCTAGGTACCGAGAGGGGATTCCTCCCATAAGTCAGGGTCCCGGACCTCTGGTCGAGACACCGGGGTGGAAGGTGCGGTATGGCGGGTCTTGGATAAAGATTTCCCAGAATGCACCGAAACGGTACCAGGAGAGGAAGACCGGCGTCGATCCCGGTCCCGGGAAGAATGACGCACTGCTTGGTGCCGAGGAGGATCCGATGTGGTATGGGAGTGAACCACTGGATGGGTATGAAGCTGCTCAGCCGAAAGAATCGGCATGGAGGTGTTGATAGGTACCGAAGGGGTGGATACCGGGGGTTCGGTACGGGGCTCGGGCCGGTCTGGTACCGGAAGGAGCGGTGCCAGGATAGTGGGCAACAGGTGCTCGAGTTGTTGCTGTAACTGTTCCTGGAGTTGAACTTTTAAGATGGCCGAGATACGGTCATCTAGGGGTGGCATCGGAACCGCTTTCTTTTTCTTCGGTTCCTTAGATGCCGCTCCACGCCCCGGCGATGAGGAGGCCGATGACGAGGCACTCACCGAGATCGGGGCGGAGCGCTTGCGGGACCGGTGCGATGCCGGTAAGGTCGGCGTCGCCACCGTAGTTGGAGGGCGCTCGAGGGAAGAGGAAGGCTTCTTAGCCGGCTTACCTGGCGCCAGAGACGCCGATGTGGGGTCGGGCGGTGTCGAAGTAGACGGTGCCGATTTCTGTGGTACCGCTGTCGATGTCGAGGAGTCCATCGCCGACCCGGAGCCGAAGAGAAGAGTTTGTTGAATTCTTCGGTTTTTAAGGGTTCTCTTTTGAAGAGTGGCACAGCGGGTGCAGGAGTCCGCCCGATGCTCCGGACCCAAACACTGTAAACACCAATTGTGTGGGTCAGTGATGGAGATCGGGCGTGCACACCGCTGGCACTTTTTAAAACCGACCTGCGGGGGCATGAAGGGGAAAACAGCCTCCGCAAAATCGAACCCCGAGGCCTGTATAATGGCAACAGGCCCCGCCGGGGCAAAATCGAAAAAAGGAGAAAAAAAGCAAGTTTTTTTTTTTTTACAAAGCAAAAGAAAAAGATACCCGAAGGCAAAAGAAGAAAAATTAGGAAAAAAGCGCGAGCGGGAAGGCAAAAAAGTGGTTTCAACGGCCGTTGAAAAAACACACGCGTCTTCTTCGCTCCGCGGAAACGAAGAAACTGGGCACCACGCACTCCTCCGTCGGGCGGGAAGGCACTCGCGCACGCGCGGTGCGGCCAACTAGAAACTTCTAGTTAAAAAGGTCCGTACCGAGGGCTCCGTCGGTGACGTCACCCATGTGTTAAGAATATGCTGCCTGCTTGTCCTGGGATAAAAATAATTATGAAAAAGATCTTGTGTTTGCAAGCTGATGGGCTAACATCAAATTAAAGATCAAAGTTAAGAAATTGAAACTGAGAGCAAAATCTTTTGAGGTAATCAAAAAAAAGTTTTGCATTTTATTAAATACTGACTACCACCACCAAAATTATGCCCAGATATTCAATATCCAGGTATTTGCAGACAGCCACTTAAGTGCCAATATTCATCCCTTAACCTGTTAAGTTAAATTGGCTGAAAACAGGACTCCTATTTAGCCAGTTAGCTTAACCAGTTAAGGGCTGAACATATCAGCACTGGTTAAATGCCAACTCCATCTCAAAACAGCCCACACAAAAGCCAGCTTTGTGGTTTGAAGGGATACCCTCAAGGCCCTTACCTGGTTAACTGACTTTGAATATAGAACCCTTTGTGGACTATTACTCTCCCCCCTCTTTTTTTTTTTTTTTTAACTAAACAGCGCTAGAGTTTTTTAGTGCAGGCCAGCGAGATATGTGCTTTGATGCTCACAGGAATTCCATGAGCATCGGAGCATTTACCTCAGCGGCCCGCGCTAAAAACTTCTCGCGCTGTTTAGTAAAAAGAGCTCTACAAAAAATCATCAGTCCAAAAAAATCATTATGTTCAGTGGTCGTTCTAATAAATTAAAATAGAGAAATTTTAAAAATTATATAGCATATGAATATAAATCTGAACATTTGAAGTTTGTAAGCAATTGGATGTTTTTTGACCAATGATTTTGACTGATAATCTCTTACAGGCTTTTAAAGTTTTAAGGGGGGATATTCTTAATGTGTGTTAGTGTTAAGAAAAGTTATTTTACCACAAGTTGTGATACTACACTTTTCACTGTCTGTACTGGGGCTCTATGGATGACATCACCCATTTGTGAGAATATGCTGTCTGCTTGTCTAGGATAAATGTAATATATTTACATTAATGCTTATAAACATACTTGATACTTTTACATTCATGAACCTTCCACATGTGTCTCTCTCAAACATCTTTTTGCTGCAACCACAGAAAACAAATGAGGCCAAATTCAGTTTATTATCAATATATTTTATTTATTTATTTGAGGACATTTTGACCTGGCAGGTTCTTTTATACTTCCAGCTCAATCCAAACCAGATATGTGATCTAATGTCAAGAGCTTTCATTCACATCTACCTATGGGTTTTTTCCTTGTATTTCTTTTCCGACATACCTTCTAGTGTAACTGGTAAGATCACTTGCCTACTATGTCCATGCCCAGAGTTCGAATCCCAGGTAGTCAGCCTCTGGCCAACTCAGCTATCCATTCACTTTCAATCAGAAAATGAGTACCTGGCCTTGTAAGGGGAGGGTTGACTGGGAAGGCAATGGCAAATTATCCAGCTAATAGTCTGCCAAGAAACAGTCATGCAAGTTGCAGCTCCCACAGGTCATTCATGACTTGGTAGTTGTAGACAAGGAACTACCTTTACTATGCTTTGTCTGGTAAAATGTAGCAACAGTCTTAGGCCAGGGACCAACACTCCCTTTCAAATCCCTGTATTCATAGGACAAGGTGTCCCCCATAAGTAATTATCACAACTTCCTTTCTCCATATCCTCCACAGCTCTAGCTGACCCAGGAAACAAAAAAGACCTGACTGAGATCAAACTAAGGACCTTCTGCATGACAGTGCACAGCAGTGCCACCGATACAGCATGGAACATGTATTGTAACCATTCAGACTAAATCTTGTAGAAAACTCCTTAAAAATGAAATTATCTGAACAATGTAAAAAAAAACAAAAAATCCCCAAAAAACAGAGAACATAAATTGACACATTCTTGGACACTGAATGCCACATACCATACCATATCTAGGTTTATCACATTAGAACAAACCATGGTCTTTATAGAAACATAGAAGATGACGGCAGAAAAAGGCTACAGCCCATCAAGTCTGCCCACTCTGCTTACCTACCTCCTGTCTATGCCCTAATGACCCAATTTCCTTATCTTGACCCTCGTAAGGATCCCACATGGGTATCCCATTTATTCTTAAAGTCTGGCACGCTGTCTGCCTCGATCTACCATTTTTCTACATGGTAGAGACAAGCCGTGTTCATCCCTTTCTGCTAGGTAATCCTTGCTGCTGCTGGGTGAAACGAAGGGGATTCTGCTTTGAAGGAAGCCTCCTCAGACAACAAAACATAATGGTGAGGAAGGAAACTACTGAATGTTTCTTACAAAGACCTGGTTCAAAAAACAGACAAATTAATTTTATTACCACACAGGAAGTTATGATGATTTTATTTTAGGGAAATAGAATCAATTTAGCAGGTAAGGCTGCACCTTTTTGTACGTCACTTCTGGAGAGGCTCAGGGAAGGGTTATAAACAGTTATGCTTTTATAATAAGCTGTGGCTCTGGAGTATTGTCCTACTTTCTTAGATAAAATCATGGCAGGGTGGCTCTAGCCCAAGAGAAGCACCAGAGGTTGTCCCTGGAGAGTTCTAGAATAGGGGTTCTCAACTTGATCCTTAGGGACATACCTAGGCAGTCTGGTTTTCAAGATATCAAAAAGAAATATGCATAAGAGAAATTTGCAATTGCTGCCTCCATTGTATGCAAATCTATCTCATGAATATTCATTGTAGGTACCCTGAAAACCTGACTGGCTGGGTGTGTCCCAAGGACTGGATTGAGAATCCCTGTTCTAGAACAAAGGCTCTTCTGCAGGGGTAGTATTCTCAGGGAGAAGGCCATCCTCGCAAGTTACTGTACCACATTGGCTAGCTTCATCTTATCCTGCTTCTAGGTGAGAAGAATCAGGGAAACTATGCTAAATATCAAAAACTAAAAAGGAATGGAAAAAACCCCAAAACAATTGAGAGCAAAATATATGTGCTAGGCAAGGCAGTCTATCACACTGTATTCCACTTAATTCACCTGCAGAATGCTACTTAGTTTGGGGTGAGAAGACACACCCAAATGCTGGTATTCTATTAATTTACACACATTAAAAAAACATATGCAAATAAATAAGCAGTTTCTAGCTAAGCGGTATTCTGTAGATATGATGGCACATACTTTGTAGGTGGGTGTTCACATGCATAGGACACAATTACACCAACAGATTTTAAAATTTTACAATCTAGACAAGAGCACAAGGGCTTACCACAAATATCAGGAATGTTTTTGTTATAGAATCCTTGAATAAATGGCCAAAAAGCACACACCTACTTTTTTTTACAGAATAGGCTTCAAATAGGCACTTTACTAGTGTCTAAATCTAGGAGCTCCCTTATAGCATTATCTTCCCCAGGAATTTAAGAACAAAGAGCTTTAACACTAACTAAATATCTGCCACTCTAAAGTAGTGCGGTGAAATTGATGCTCCAAGTTATAATCATCATTTCCATAATTTGCAGTTTGCTCTTAACTATTTTTACTTGAAATATTTTAAAAATTGTACCTAACACAGTAAGAAATTAATTTGGTTCAAATTTGAATTTCTTCAATTTCAGGGATCTCTGATGCAAAAAAAAAAAAAGAAATAAATGGTCCAAGTTGGGCTTCATTTCTTGACATTTTTTGTTTATTATTTTTACTTGCAATATATAAAAAAGAAAAATTAAAGAAAATGAACTGCAAATAATGGACCTGACCATAAATTTGAAGAATTGATTCACAGCATTACTTACAGTGACAGACATTTAGCTGCTATTTAAGGTTTTACAGCTCTATATGCTGATCATTTCTTAATATTAATATGTTGCATGTGAATTCAGTAGAATACAGTTTGATAGTCTGCCTTGTTTGGATTATATTTCAGCTTATTATAGACAAGTACAAAACAGAGAACACTTAGGGTTCCTTTTACTAAGGTGCGCTAGCATTTTTAGCGTGCACTAAAGATTAGCACGCGCTAAACAAAAAATACTATGGAGCAAGCTCTATGGAGGTGTTAGCATTTAACGCGTGCGGTATTGTAGTGTGCGCTAAAACCGCTAGCGCACATTAGTAAAAGGAGACCTTAGGGCTAAACCATACATCTGCCATTTAACAGGGGAATGTGATAATTACCATTATCTTCATTAGAATTTGTTTTATGTGAATTATTTGCACAAGATGAATACAAGCGTGAAACTGGCTGCTGGCTTTTACAAGTGTTTTGCTATCACTTAGGGCTAGATTCTCAAAAAGCCACGTAAAAAACCGACAGGCTGCTGTCACAGCTGTTATAGTAGCGATTAAAAAAATTTAAAAAAGTAAGTCAGTCTCCATAAAAATGCTCAGGCAAATGTGCTTGGTGGAGAATAGTGAAGACTCACTAAATTTGCATGTGCTCATAACAGCAGGAGAGATGCTTAATCTCTCTTGCTGCCAACCAGCAAAGTGCCACTAACCAACACACCCCTCAGCAATGGGAAAGAGGCCCAAACTCTCCCAACACCAGCCATCCCCCCCCGTAGGAGAGATGCCCAATCTCTCCTGCCACCGCCAACCAACACACCCCTCGGCAGTGGGAGAGATGTCCAGTCTTTCCCGCCACCAACCAACACCCCCCCCGCAATGGGAGAGATGCCCATGCTCTGCTGCTGCCATGCAACACCCCCCCTTGACTCTGATGACCCTCACCCTCTCCCCCCTTAGTTTAGAAGGCTGGCCAGAGGCATGCCTACTCCCTCCAGCCAGCTGGCCCACCTCTTCAAAATGGTGGCCCTTTCCCTTCCCAGTGCATCCTGGGATGCACTGGGTGAGGGGCCTGAGGCTCCGATTTGCCCAGGTTGTTTAAGGCCTTATGCATCCGGGCCAGTAAGAGCCTTAGGCCCCTTCCCGGTGCCTCCCAGGGGCTTGATGCTCTGATTGGCCCAGGTAGTTTAAGGCCTTAAACAACCTGGGCCAATTAGAGCCCAAGGATGCACTGGGGAAGGCCCGCCATTTTGAAGAGGTGGGCCAGCTGGCTGGAGGGAGTAGGCATCCCTCCAGTCAGTCAAAGTAAGGTAAGGGTGAGAGGGTGGAGGTCATCAGCGGCACGTGTGTGTTGCGTGATGGTGGGAGAACATAAGCGTCTCTCCCGCTGTTGAAGGGAATTGGGGGGAGGGGGTCGGTTAGTGGCGGGAGTGATTGGGCATCTTTCCTGCTGCCGGGGGATGTGTTGGTTGGGTGGGAGAGATTGGGCATCTCTCTCGCTGCCGAGGGGGGTGTTGGTTGTCAGCGACGCAGCAGGAGAGAGAGGGCATTTTTGCTACCGAACTTCAATTTGGGATTTTTTAATTGCGTGTCCAAAACACACCAGAGAAATGTTTTTCACAGTGCTAGCACTGTACCGGCACCCCTGGACCAGTTGCTGATTTTTGTTGCCAAAGCCAACGCCACTCTTGGAGAATGGCTTAGCTCACAAAAGAACTCGGTAAATTGTTTTGATAATCCGATGCTAAAATACGTGCTCGCTAAATTAGCTGTAACCTTTTTAACAAGCACATTAAAGGCAGATTTTGTTTTGAGAATCTAGCCCTTAGTCCTCTTCCTCTCTTCCTCCCCCACCTCCAAAAAAAAAGTATGTTTTGTGCCAAACAGTAGCATACTCCATAGCATGTGGGCAGGGGGAAGCAGAGAGGAACAAGAAAAGGGAACTCAAAACATCAACATTTGTATTAAGTGGTAATTTTATTAAGCATTTTCCACATGGTCAAATGTGTGTTTATAGTGCACATGTTAACAAGATTGCATGTAGTTCAGTGGTCTCAAACTCGCGGCCCGCCAGGTACTATTTTGAGGCCCTCAGTATGTTTATCATAATCACAAAAGTAAAATAAAACAGTTTCTTGACCATATCTCTTTAGCCGAAAGGAAAGATTTATAAACTATGAAGAGTTTTACCTCATGCAAAATTGTCATTTCTTTAATAAGACATTAACTATTTTTTTCTGCGGCCCTCCAAGTACCGACAAATCCAAAATGTGGCCCTGCAAAGGGTTTGAGTTTGAGACCACTGATGTAGTTGATCCCAGGGGCACAGTTCAGGCAGCTGCAGTGTACACAGAGAACATACAAATTACCCCTTTTTCAGAGTAAATATAAAATTGTGCACAACCTGAGCTGGTTCTCGAAGCCTCTGTTATAAAAGCATATGTGCGCCTATGTTGCCTTTATAAAACAGGCTTAGAATATGTAGATGTCCTTTTTCCAATATGGACACACATAAAACTCCCCTTGAAGTCCAGTAAAAGTAAATTAAAATCTCTGAATTTACTAACTCAACCCAAAACTAGTCATAAAAGTTGCAACAAACATAGAAAACATAATTGGGCAATGCAAACTGAACCGTTCCTACTTCTTTCATCCCTCAAGCAATTCAGAATGGAAGAAATGATAAAAAGTACATTAAAAGAGCAACAACATACTGTGTCAGGGACCAGGTTCATTCCACAAGATACCCGGTGATGGAAAAGCTCCTCATTGGAGCCATGCAAAGAACAAAAATAAACTATGGATGTTAGGACTCTCTATACCATACTCAGACAAACAAATACTTATTGCTTTAAAATACTACGTTGGATATACTGATTGCACGTTTCATCATTTCTGAAGATAAACAGCACAGGCATGTATGCAATGCGACAGCAGGGGGCATTATTGCTCCATAATAGGTATAGTCAGTCACTGCTCGAGTCTTACAGTGTGAAGTATTTGTCACTACCCCAGTGGAAGGACAACAACATCAGGCCAGAAACGGTGGCTATTTCTTCTTGCAGGTGACTGTCTAGTAATCTCCAATTTATACTGGTTTAAAGCGGCCCAAGCAGTACATTTTCATGACTGTTCAGAAATGAAGTTTAGGAATGGCCCAGAGGCATACTGTAGTCTAAAATGCATCAGTGTGTGCAAAAAATAATAATTTCCCTTTGCCAATGGCAGGCTCTTTCATGATATGAAACAATCTATAGTATTCTGTAGTCTTTGGCTACAAAGAGGCTGATTTGTTTCTTTTTTTTTTTTTTTTTTGGGGGGGGGGGGCGGGGATGATGGATGGGCTCTCCTCTCATTACTGGAAATCATTTGTCACTGTTCACAAAGATGCCAGCATCAAGGATGCAGTTAGGATGGAGGGAGGTTCATACCTAGAATCTGTTCCTGCAGATTATGGTATCTGCACTCAAGATCATCTGTGCCATGATTTGTGCTACAAAATCGCTAAAAACAAAGTAAACAGTATCACTGTGCTGACTTCTTGTGTCCAATTCAGATCTGACACCAAAGTTCCTGCAGCTGTGGGCACCTCTTAGAGAGCAGGTCAAGCAACAGACTCATTCCAGTATAGTCAACAATTCTTTAAAAAAATAAAATTCAGGTCCTCCTGTGTGTTGGGCAAAGCATGCAAGATGTTGAACTACTGAAGTAGGAGTCATGATGGCACAGGGTGAGCTCTGTATGGACAAGAGTATTTAGTTAGATGGTAAGAGGAGCCTAGAGAAGCAAATTGCTTTTAGCCAACATCCTTTGTGAATTTAACAATTACTGTTTAATACTACCACATTCTCCATTGGCCACCTCATAATCTTGTAGTGTTCTCCAGGCCAAGTGGAAGTGGAGCGACAGAAAAATACCCCTTCAGTTCAGAGGTTCTCCTCCCGATGAACAGAGTTAACAGATACTTAAGAATCCTTCTTGGGCAAGAAGGCAAACAACCAATTCTGCACTCTTAATCAAAGTGCCAGAATATGGGGCTGTACAGATGGAAGTCCAGTATTAGCACCCTTGTTGAAACGAGGTGGAATATATTAAGAAGCTGAAAGTTCTATACAAAGGCTTCTTGAATGGGGGAGCCATTGATTTTTAGGAAGAGTTTGGCATCTTCATTCTTCTGTTCTCTTTCACGTTCCAGTCTCTTCTTGTAGAAGATAAGATAGAGTGGGAGGCAGAAACCAAACATGCTAACACCCAACAGGCCAATGTTCACCTAAAACATAATCAGACAGATGTAAGCATGATCCTAGAAACATTCAGAAGCAGCAGCACCTATGGCTTTGCATCACACTGGGTAACACACTATACCTTGCACCATAATGGTTCATCCTAACCTATTCTGAGATTTTGGATGCTAAGACCAGGTGACATGTATTATTACCACAGGTTCCTTCCAACCCCCCAACCCCCCTTACCACTACCAAATTGCTCTATAGAACTCTGGCTTTGCGTTCATCCACATTTATCTGAAGTGTTTGACAGCTTTGCTACAAGACTGTCATTACTTTCAAAGCATCTCCCTGAAACAGCATTCTCAGAACCCAATGAAAACTGTGGTTCTATTCCTTATTCTTCTATTCTGGTATTTAAACTGCTTTGACCTATGTGCCAGATAAGGTAGTATAACAAATTCTCTTGAGTCCAAGAAAGTATTATTTATCATGCTTAAAAGTTCACCAACCAACTCTGGGGAAAGCAGAAGCCACTGTAGCACTAAAAGCTCTTTCCACAGGACAAGGAGTCCCCTATCAGATAAGAAGGGAACAAGTTCAATTTGATCCAGGAATCCCTGCCACTACTGTGCTCCCTTCATTAACTGGGATTGGCTGGGCCAACATGTCCCCCTTTCTGCTCCCTTCTTCCTTACCCAGAAGGCGTCTCCCTCGAGAGGTCCCATCATCGCCAAGAACAAGGGTTGCTGCAGCAGGGCAAAGAGGGCACTAACAAGAGATTGCAATCCTGTCAGGCTACCAAATTGTGTAGAAGGATATCTGTTTAAGAAAAACAAACAGTTTCAAACAGGGGCAGCTGCACCTCCAGCTACTCCACAAGCACAGAGTACCAAAAAAATCAATTACACAGGAAAACAGTAGGCTGTTAAATCACTTTTCAACTATCCCCTGCTCTCAGTTTTGGTCCCTTTCCCGTCTCCTCTGGAAATATGGCAAGAGAAGCCTAATTCTCCATCAGGTTGGTACATTTAAACCCCAAAGACAACTTAAAAGGCTGCTATGCTTTAAAAAAATATACATTTCAGAAACAATACATGCCAGTTCTGCACATCTTTCAGCAGCATGTGGGCAGGAGGAGATGAGCATGGAAGGGGCTAAGTTGAGTTTGATATACACTGTCTTCATTCTTATTTTTATTGTGAAAAGTTGCTCCTAAATCTTGCTGTCAATAGAGCAATTACAGGGATGGTCTTAAGTCATAACAGTCCAGAAATTGGAAAACATCCCCGTTTCCTATATTCGCAATAAGTGTTAGTGCAGGCACAAGTTTCTCTCCTAATAATATAAGTACTGCTGAAGAACACGGATCACAAAAAGACTTACCCCCCTCTTTTATGAAACTGCGATAGCAGTTTCTAGTGTGGAGAGCTGCGCTGAATGGCCCGCGCTGTTCCCAACGCTCATAGGAACTCAATGAGCATCGGGAGCAGCATGGCTATCACAGTTTCATAAAAGGAGGCCTTAGTTGGTGTTAAACTCTACAAAATTTTCTCCACCTCTTCTACTATTAAAAGATTGCATTCATTCCATTCGTCTTGCTCATTCACATTCCAATTATAATTCACTCTTCACCAAACCTCCTGCTTTCTGTTCAATATTATTCATCTTAGAACGCAAATATACAGCAAACAAAGAAGCCTTTGGACCATTGATCACATCTTTCTTTTCATATCCATTTACTAAAAATTTAATGGTACTAAATAATTATTTTGGTCTATTCACTGCTTCATGTATTTGTTTTTTTATAGTAATCGCTCTTAGTTTGATCACACAAACTAACACATTCTAACAAACATATTTGATAGCTATCCAAATCATCATTTGTTTTTCTCCCCTTACGTTCAGACCAACGCACTTCACGTCCAACCTTCTGTTAATCCTGTAGGCTTTTTTATACTGTTTGTACTGTGATCACTAATAAAAATGTTTAAAATTAAAATGATTTAACACTACAGATTTCAGTGGAAATGTCAGACTAACGATGTACCACCCGTCTGGGCAGCAGCAGATGGGCAGTGTTGGAGGATTGCATTTAATGAAACAGCGACACTGAATTTATACTGTGCAGAAGAAAGGCTACTTCTGAATTCTGCCACAAAAACTTAATGATGAAAGATCATCAAATTGCTAGGACTCGAACACAAGTCAATGGCACCTAACAACACTAAAAAAAAGATGTGTATTCAGCATTGCTATATGTACCATGGTAGCAATATTCCCCAGTTAAACATATAGCTGTGCTGTTCAATTTAAGCAATGTATTTCTACCTAAATTAAACCACATTACTACACAGAGTGCAGTTGAATATTGCCAGTTAGGTGGATTATCTTCACCACCCTAATTCTGCTCCAGCACTATCCTTATAGTATCCTGTATAGTGTTACTATAAATTCATAAAAAGAGGACTTGTACGATTAGTGGTAGCTACTACTCAGATAAATCCCTTAGAATATTCAGCCCCATATTCTCAAAGGCTAGAAAAGCGGCCCATTCTGAGGCAAACTTAAGGGTCATCAAAGTATCTCAGGTCTGGAGACAGAACTCAGGCCATAGGCCCAGCTTCAGTTATTCTTTATAGCTAGAAACAGATGTGAAAATATGCTGATGGACTCAGTACATTATGGGTCAACAAGTCGAGCATCTTTTTCAGTAGGAGGAGCCAGATTATGGAATTTATTGCCAGGGCGTCTATGTAAAAATGATGATTAATTTAGGAGACTGCTAAAACTCATCTGTTTGCAAAGGATTTTTACTGTTAAGTCAGGTTGTTTCTTTCCAGGTAAAGATTTCAGACAATCATTTTTAACTTTTTAAGTTGGGAGGGATGTTTTATTGATGAGTTTGTGATAAAGAAGATAAATATTTATCTGTTGATGCATATAGTTGTAAATGTTTGTCATGAATGCATTTGTGCATGTATAATTGTGACACGCCTAGGCATTAGACAGGAAGAAATTTTAAAATAAATAAATGCCACAGAAACTTGACAAAATCAAAGAAGATTCTTGGAGTACCATTAAGACCAGATTAGGCTTGTAATGCATGAAAAAATTTCTGCAGCCTATGAAGAGTTTAAAAAAAAACCCCAAACCTTCGCCTAGATGCTGTGCTTTGGCAGTAACTTCAGGCTCTGCTTTGAGCCCTACCTAGCCCTAATCTGTGGAGAACCAACAGCTCCACATGTAGGCCAAGGGCTAGAGTCAACCATCTAGCACTCCAGCAATCCTGGCCTCTAGCTTAGAGAAGGTAGTCCAAGTGGCTGAATGCCATTTGCTGATGGAAACAAAGCTGATGGAAAACTAGCATCCCTCAGGTGCCATGGTAAATGCATCAGATTTGCTCTGAGACGGAGTTCTTTGAAAGCCTTGGCGACTTATACCTTTATTGATCAGAGGAATTTTCTGAGCCAACTCCTCAAGTGTAAGATCTGGAAGAAGTGACTAAGTATCAAGTGGGGCACCTCTGTGAACGGACCTCATATCAGCTCATATTAAGCAAGACTGACATCCAGTCTCTCGTGCAAGTTCCTACTGGGATTCTGGATATGTCCTAATCCTTTTTCTGAAGAGGCCTGTCTGGAGCAGTATTTCACCTTCTCCTCCAGTCAGATTTTTCCTTCCTTCCTGGAAGACATCTTCCATTTTCTTTTACATCCTTAGAATAGGGAGAATAGGGTAATGTAGCAAGGATACTTAAGTGTCAGTTGACACAGGCTTTGGTGAAGTGAAAGAGGACCATATAACAAACATATGTTAGAATTTGAAGCTTTTGAAAATTCTGATTTCTTTTTTTTAGGGGGGGGATGGTTACTTCCCCATGATGATCTATTTCTTCAGCCTTCTTCTACAAGAGATGAAGGTAAAGATACACTCAACTCAGAGGGCAGAGAAAGGCACAGAATCTCCCTCACTACTTTTTTTTAAAATGGGATGCCCTCTTCTGGGGAGTCTAACATGTAAGATTACTATTTGGAATCTGGGTCTTCCTTTCTTCTTATGACTTGCAGGGTAGCATCTCTTAGATCTTGAGGCAGAAGACTACATAGGCAGTAGAATGGAGTGGACCACAGGGTCATGAGGATACCAAAATTTTGCCCCACACAGCATAAGCAAACAAACAAACATAGGGACAGGATCAAAGCTTGTTTGGCCCTTCCAAGTAAAAAAAGTGTTCAATTGCCTCTGGACTTGCTGAGATTCACTAGGTATCCTATGCGTTGCATCCACAACATGATGACGTGTCCTCCAATGCCTCTACGCTGTTGACACGCACCAGGTTCATCTTAGGTTTTCTGGAATAGTGTGCTATGGTTTCATGTTTGCTATCTGTGATGTGTCTACTGCTGGGCCTCTGCTGGTCTTTTGCCAGCATTTAGGCACTGTGACTAGTAGAGAATCCATTGGCACAGGTGAAGAAGATAGAGGGGAAATGGGCAAAGGCTGTAGCTCTTTCAGAGACTCCTGAAGCAGGACACCCAACTTAATATTTTTATAAACAATATTGCTGAAGGGCTGTTGGGTAAGATTTGCCTCTTTGCAGATGATACCAAAATCTGCTATAGAGTAGACACCCCTAATGGTGTTTATAACATGAGGAAAGACTCAACCCACCTCCCCTCCACGGTTGACAATATTAATTCTACTGTTAAAAAAAAATCTTCATTTAGCACATGTCATTGTAATTATAAACAAGACCAGAAAATGCAAAACCAAAAAAGGTCAAGCTTTACTCCACCACTCTTAAGCTCTAGATCAGTGGTTTCCAACTTGAATACGCATGAGAGAGATTTGCATATAATGGAAGTGAAGGCATGCAAATCTGCTCCATGTATATTCATTACGGCTAGCCTGAAAACCTGATTGGCCTGGTGGTCCTCCAGGACAGGGTTGGGAACCACTGCTCTAGATAAGCTCTTAAGATATCCCGAAGACTTACACTGCTGCATATAAACCTCCGACTGCAGAATGGATGAATCCTCGGACAACAGTGTGCAAAATAAAGGATAGGATCTAAAAGGAAAAGCAAAAACATTCAGAAATCTTGATAGAAACATTTTGGATTTGTCCATGCAAGAAATTTCCATTACACTGTATTCTGATTTCTGTACCTAATGCCCCTACCTGTAAAGGCAAATTGGGAACAAGGCAAGTAACTCCAAAGCCAACCAGAAGCAGATTTGTGAATGCAAAAGCTCTTGTGGCATTTATGACCTTTTGAATTTGACGGTCTCGTTTCTTTTTCTTGTGGCCCCTGAGAATTAATTCACAAATAAAAAATACAAATAACTGAAAATATACTGTACATGGTATAAAAAAATGTTGTTGGAGCAGGGGAGGGAAGGAAGGAGTTAAATGCTGTGCAAATGTAAAATAAAAATGTATTGACAAGTTATGGTTTACGTTTCGCACTACGGAACCTAATAAAATAATATTTAAACATAAAAAAAAGGAAACAAGACCAAATTCTAAAACTTAGGTTTATAAATAAGACCATAAGTTCCCTGCTGGGTCAGACTAATGAACACAACATTATGTCTCAAACAGTGGAGAGTCTGTGACACCTGAAGAATCCAGTGGGTACTGACGGGGAGATCCATTCCATGTTCCAGCATTAAGAGGAGGTAACTCCCAAGCCTGTCTTGGTAAAAACTATTACTAGACCTCTCCTCCCAAAACTTGTTCTAATTTTCTTGCTGCACTGTTAACCTTAACAAAATAGATAGAGGGAAGATAATTCAGTAAATATATAAGGTAATCAAATCATCAAAACTAGCACCGTTCAAGACTAAAATAAAAGCCATAATAGTGTCTAATGTAATAAATTTAAATCAAAATATTATCATAAATGTTCAAAATATAATTGAAATTAAGTCATAATCCTTATTGAGTATTTAAAGAAAACTGTGGTGGACATATCATAAATTATACAGACTTCAATCTTTGGAACCTCTTATGATATATACCATTCCAAGTTCCTGTCTTGTATATTGTTATAATCCTGAACCTATACCAAACCAATCCATTGCCTGATACATGATGGTGCTAGTTTTGATGATTTGATTACCTTATATATTTATTGAATTATCTTCCCTCTATCTATTTTGTTTACATTTATAGGGTTTATACATGGTTAAGGCCTTTCTATACAATAGCACTGTTAACCTTAACCATAACCTCTAGCAACAATTCCACAACATGTAGGCATGCCTAGGGGTGTGGTTTGGGCAGAGCTGGGATAGGGTTACCATGACACATGTACATGCATCAATATATACATAAATGTAGTGGGTTGCTAAGAAAGCATTTACATCACCAAGAGAACGTAGCAACGGGAGTTCAGATTTTGACCTTAGAGTATAGAGTGCTCATTCGGTCTGTCATTCGTCATTAATCCCTGCTAATGTTCTCATATTCTTATATATTTTTTAGAATCTTTTTATAATCTTTTTGTGATCACAGAATGCAGATACGCAAAAAAAGCTAAGTGATCAAAATATACTATAGATAAACAGTAGTTTATTGATAACTCAAATGATACAATATACAACAAAAAGATTATAAAAAGATTCTAAAAAATATATAAGAATATGAGAACATTAGCAGGGATTAATGACGAATGACAGACCGAATGAGCACTCTATACTCTAAGGTCAAAATCTGAACTCCCGTTGCTACGTTCTCTTGGTGATGTAAATGCTTTCTTAGCAACCCACTACATTTATGTATATATTGATGTTTAAAACTGAATGAAGATATTCTTTACTCGAATTACATGTACATGCAAACATTTATATGTTTAGCACACACATGAATTTCTGCACAACAGGGGCGTCATTGTAGAAGCCTAATTTATAAAGGCATATAAGTGCCTGTGTTATCTTACTGCTCATTCTAGGTAACCTTATGCATACAAGGCTGTATACATAGTGGACATTCATTTTATAAAAAAGGCCTAGTTTTGCACATAAAGTATTGCTTTATATGCAGGAATGTTTTTTGAGAACTACCTTCATAGTAGGCAATTTCCCAATGAGATAAAAGGCTATTTGAAAAACTAGCCTCATATTTAGGATTACTTTTCTTATGTGCTTCATTTGTCCATGTAAATTTCATATACTATTTAGATGCCCAGTTCTCCAGTTTCACAAGGTCCTTCTGCAAATCCCTGCAGTGCATTTGTGTCATCTTGTACATTACACCATCTTCTAGATCATAAATGAATGAAACATTTCTGTTTCAAGATGCATATCATAATCTCTAAATACTTCCTTCCTCAAATCCAGCAAAATCATCTCAACTGCTTTTACGAAGCGACCCTATCCTTCCCCTCTCTTCCCTTCTTTTAACTCTAATTTTAATAATGTATTTATTGACCTTTCCTTCTCCTTAATACCCTCAAATTCATGTAAGTCTTTGTCTATTGTCTTTTAATGTTCACCCCTCCCCATATATATATAATTATTATTTTACTTTTTACCCTTTTTTTTTTTCTTTTTTAGCATTGTAAACCGGCCAGATACATGTTGATGGTCGGTATATTAAAACTCAATAAAACTTGAAACATATTTAAACAGTGGACCCAGTACAGATTTGAGACTATTCATATCGTTCCATAGGGGGAAATGACCATTTAGAGCGGGTTATAAATTATTTCTAAATAAATAAAATAACTTCAAGTTGTTCCAGATCCAGTGGCTCCCAACTCTGTGCAATATACTAGAGTCTCATACTGTTATTTGTAAGAGTTTATGCTCCATAGCAAGCTCACAAGTCAGTTAAGAGATACATACTTTGCAACTTCTTTCTCCTCCACGTCATCACTGTTGTCATCACAATCCTTCAGCTTCCAATCCATGATACATCCAATCACAGGTGCTGTGAGGAGGCAAAGCAGTTGCAGCACACCAAAAATGGAAGTATAGAGACTGACTGTGAGGAAACATAAGTTGGATTTCAATAAGGTTAACATATTTGTAGAAGTAAAAAAGAAGACACGTGGCCCTGCCCTGTTCTGCACCCGTCCTTCCCCTACACAAATCTCATCTCCTCTCCTTCCCTGAGCTCAGGGCTGTGTCTGGAGGGCCTTTCAGCATGCGCGGATGTGGCACAATGACATCACATGCATGCGTGTGATGTCATCGCATTGCATCCATGCATGCTCTGAGGCCCTCCAGACGTTGTCCTGAGCTCTGGCACAGCCAGGGTCTTCCAAAACCCAGACAAACTGCCGGGTTTTCAAAACTAATAATTAAGGTTGGGAAGGAGGTTTTGAAGTAAATGATTACATCACATGCATTCAGGATGTGAACTTGAAATAACATCTAAGTTATAAGAGGCCTCTGAGAACAATGCATATTTTATGATACTTCAACCTCTCTATTAAATTTGGTGATGAGCTTTATTGTTAAATTAGGGTATTATTTAAATGATTAAAACAGCAGGTGAATAAATGTGAAATATTAATCATAAATAAAACGAGACACTGATGTGTAAAAAAAGATTGTTTAAAGTAAATATTCAACTAATTGATGATGTACAGATCACCTGAGGCCTAAAATAGCAACAATGTGATCTGCTCTGGAAGATTTGATTTCATCTAGTCCTAACACCTAACAACTTCTCTAGCAGGGCCAGCCCAACCACTAGGCAGACTAAGTATCTGCCTAGAGTGGCAGAATTCAGGAGGTGGTGGCAAAACAGCAGCAGAGTAGCTTGAAAGCCGCTGTCAGCACAGTGGCAGGCCTCTGAACACATGCATACTTAAGGCCTTCAAAGTTGGAAGGGGCAGGAAGAGGCAATTCTTGAATATGCACAAGTGTTCAAAGACCCCATGTGTACTGTGCTTCCTATGCTGGCTTGGGATAAGGGGAAGGGAAATGGAGGAGATACTGGACATATTAGGAAGTGGAGGAGATTAGGGAAGGACATCTTGGAGGGGGAGATTTAGAGAAAAGGAGATGCAGGACTATTGGGAGAGGGGCTGCATGGCTGAAGGTTTATAGAGGATGTTGTCAGATACTCTTACACTGACTCTGCTTTCTAGTAACTTTCTAACTAACTCCCCTTAACTAACTGTGATTATCTCATCACATAAGTCACCCCACAA
Source organism: Geotrypetes seraphini (assembly GCF_902459505.1). Lineage (NCBI taxonomy): Eukaryota > Metazoa > Chordata > Amphibia > Gymnophiona > Dermophiidae > Geotrypetes > Geotrypetes seraphini. The sequence goes on from NC_047098.1 coordinate 28,990,574, forward strand.
TCCTGTAATCTTCTGGGAAAAAAAAAAAAAGTGTTCAGAAGATGATGCTTCCCCCACAATTCCAAATACTGCTGTCTTTCTAAAACCCAAAACAAAACAAAATATCTACTACATGTTGAACTGAGCCTACTAAAGAATATATTTAAATGAATTTCTTTAAAAAAGTTCAATTGAGTCAGAGGCTGGAACAAATACAAATTTTTTTCTCTTTGTGAGATAATTTTCTCCATTATGAGACGAACAATGCAACTTAGCTGTAAGTTTAGCTCTCCATAGAAAAGCTTTCTGCCATAAATTCTGCATGGCATCCAGCAGTCACTGACCAGTCTGGCATGAATACTTTAGTGGCCCCTGTGTGTATAAAAGGTACTCCTCACGTGTATGTTAATGTGCTCAAATTCTAGGTTTGTATCTGAATTGCCTGTGTCTGCACCTGTTTTTCTGTATTTGCTTGGGTGCTGTGTGCATGTTTGATTTTGTGGGGACATGGAGCAGTTGTGGGGAGGGGGAACTTTTAAGGGTATGGTATTTTGTGGTGTGTTGGGGCAGTTACAAAGGCTAATTTGCGGGTGGTAGGACAGTTGTGGAGGATAGATTTTTTAGGGTAGGGTAATTGCGTGAAGCAATAGTTTTGGGGATGATAGGACAGTTGCGGAGGGGTAGCCATGTATTACGGGGACAATTTGGTGGATGGTGTAGCAGTTGTGGAAGGGTAGATATGTGTTGTGGACTTGTGGAGGGGTAGTTTTAGGTGTGGTACACTTTGAGGGATGGGGAGAATAGAGAACAGGGAGAGACAGTGTCAAAGGCAGTTTCCTGCTTTTCCAAAGTCAAAGCGGCTTACAGATAAATATAAAAATCTAAAATTCATGTGGAAAAGGAAAGACTGACAAACATAGAAACATGATGGCAGATAAAGGCCAAATGGCCCTTCTAGTCTGCCCATCCGCAGTAACCATTATCTCTTTCTCTCTCCGAGAGATCACATGTGCCTATCCCAGGCCCTTTTGAATTCAGACACAGTCTCTGTCTCCACCACTCTTCTACCACTGGGCCTCTGCTGGCGTTGCTAAGTCTTCTGCCAGCATGTAAGCATTGTGACTAGTAGAGAATCCATTGGCACAGATGAAAAAGATAGAGGGGAAATGGGCAAAGGCTATAGCTCTCTCAGGGAAACTGTTCCATGCATCTACCACCCTTTCTGTAAAAAAGTATTTCCTTAGATTACTCCGAAGCCCATCACCTCTTAACTTCATCCTATGCCCTCTCATTGCAGAGTTTTCTTTCAAATTAAAGAGACTCGTGCGCATTTACATTACGTAGATATTTAAACGTCTCTAGCATATCTCCTCTTTCCCGCCTTTCCTTCAAAGTATACAGATTGAGATCTTTAAGTCTGTCCCCATACGCCTTATGATGAAGACCACATACCATTTTAGTAGCCTTCCTCTGGATCGATTCCATCCTTTTTATATCTTTTTGAAGGTGCGGCCTCCAGAATTGTATACAATATTCTAAATGAGGTCTCACCAAAATCTTATACAGGGGCATCAATACCTCCTTTTTCCTCTCCCTATGCAACCTAGCATCCTTCTAGCTTTCGCCATCACCTTTTCAACCTGTTTGGCCACCTTAAGACCATCACATATAATCACACCCAAGTCCCGCTCTTCTGTCGTGCACAAAAGTCATGAATTTAGGAGTGAGTTTCATAGGGTAGGCGCTGTCACTGAGAAGATTGTTTTTCTTGTAGTATCGTAAAAGAGATGGAGTAGTGAAGGTATAGCTAAGAGATTTTGAGAATTCAATTTTAGTATTCTTGCTGTGTTATAGTGTTATAAGGAATAATTAATCTATCTATGAATCCTGGCAAGTGGATCAATTTTGTCTTAAATGTTAATAATATAATTTTATAAGTACTGTAATTAAATGAGAAAGTTGTAGCCAGTGTGCGTTTATCAAAGGGATGGTGTCACGTGATCAAACTTATTTTGCATTAAAAATGAGTTTCATGGCTATATTCTGAATAATCTGTAGGCGTCTTAATTCCTTTTGATTTATTCCTTGGTATAAGGCATTGTAATAATCTAGGTGGGATATTACTAGAGAATGTATCAGTATATTTATTGATGATATTTCTAGAAGTCACAAAATAGAACAAACCATGCGTAACCTATATAAATATTTTTTCACAACGGAGCTGATCTGTAGATGATACGTTAGTTTGTTATCCAGTATAATGCCAAGAAGTTTGATTAAGTTGGTAAATTGAATTGAAATGGATTTGAGATAGATAGGGTCGATTTTTTTTTTAGTCTTTTTTCTCTAGAACCTGGGTCCAATTTCCAACTTGGTGCATCTTTTTACAGTTCCCCCCCCTCCCATTTGATGTTTCATCCCATTTTGTTAAATTTTTGAAGAGTTATTTTGCTGCCCCCAGACAGTTGTATTTCCAAACCCTTTGGTATAATTTTTTCCAACTTCTGTTTGGTTGGAAAGAATAAAAGAAACCTCCCCCCAATGTAAGAGTAGCTGTAGGACCTAACTGGGTAATGAAAAGCAGTTAAAGAACATCCCTGGCTGCCACATGCCTTATGTACTTTTAAAAATGGAGAACTGGCTTCTGCTCCCTTACCTATCAGAGGAAAACCTCATACAGGCTTTGTCCTATGTCACTGGGTTCCAATCTCGTGCCTCCCATCACATGAGATGCTGCTGACTCTGCACTTACAAAATGAATCCCAAACAAAAGGAAATAAAAAGTGTCTGACACTGCCAGCAGAGCTGTCACAAATTACACAACTGCAGTACAGTGTGTCAGCATCAGAAAGACCTGGCAATTACTCCCCTAACATGAGAAAAACAAGCAGGGAGCAGTGACAACTGGGAACTGGCATCTGAAGATGCTCTCAAGTTTCCTTGTGTGTCCTGACCTCAGCACTGACTTAACAAAAATCTGAAACCACTGCTGACCCATGTTTTTGCATTTGCTTTTAGAAGCGGAGGACACCAATGAGCTATGCAATGGAAACAAGTCATGCTTCTAATTCTCCAAATTACAACAAGGCCAGTCTTCAATAGGGAACCTAATTTCAAAATGTGCATGTGTACTTTTCAGCCTGCAGGACCCCAGCCAATTTTGACCCACAAGCTAGCTGTGTACATTGCGTTTGAGTACATTGTGTTAGCTAAAATATTTACTTATGTCGACAGGACAACTTTCAAAGCCAACTTCACATGTTAAAGTGACCTACCCACTCATACAAAAATCAGCTGTGTGAAAGCTGCCACCTTCTCCTACCTTGATATGATTGACAGTGTTGCATGTACAAGTTCATAGAGGATTTGGGGGCACGTTTAAATTGAGGCAGGAAAATACAGGACTATACTTTCACATTTGTGCAATCTAATTTCCAGGAAAAAAAAAAATATCTGCAGAAAAAGCAAGTCCAAAAGTCTGCTTAGTTCAAACAAGAGTGATGGTTCCCAGCCAAAGAACATGTATACTTTCACTCTGCCATGATTTTCAAAGTCTGTGGGTAAAAAGTACTCAAACTCTATCCTGGTACAGAGTTCGAAAATTGTTCATTTGAGAAGTTTGAACAATGGTGTATGTATGTGTGTTAGTGTGGGAAATGTGTGCTTCCAACCAACTAGATCCCTAAATGCCTCTAATTCAGAGTGTGTACTTTCAGGGAACTGAAAATCCATTAACGTAAAAGAAGAAAATTACTCACTTAACTCGTTAAATTCATATCTCCCCTCACTGACCAAGTCTTTGAAAATTTAATGTGGTCAGATCTTGAATCCACTACAGGAAAGCAAAGAAATGCCAGCTGTGTCCTAAAATCTACTGTACTCGTACCTGCCCTTTCGCTTCCCCCACATTGCAGTTTCAAAATTACAGAAGCCTTGAAAAACTTCAAAGCAACAGGAACTCTGCAAGATAAAGATTTTTGCTTCATCCTTCTCCAATCTCAACCCTCTCGTCCTTTTCACCAAACTTTACTTCACCAGGTTCAGACAGAGTAAGCTTCTGCCCATTTCTATTCTAATCTGGCATTTCTGGGTCATGCTCTATCCAAATGGATTCAAGGTGACTTACAATTTGAAATTATAGTTAGCCAAAATAGTACACTGCAATAAGTAGAATAGGATACAATTCTATAGAGAGATGGTGACTTAAAGTTTGAAATTAGGAGTGTTTAAGACGATGCATTGCAATAAATAAAGGGGAATACAGTTCTACAGAAGGATAGGAATTGTCTCATATGAAACGTGAAGTACTTTATTCTGCTATGCTCTTGTCAAAATAACCTGTTCCTGTAATATTACCCCCTTTTGTCTTGCCTTCACAACTTGTGCTCTGTTCTCCCTTCCTATTTATGTCTGAATCACTGTCTCTTCTGAGCAGACATAATAGCCATACTGGGTCAGACCAATAGCTAGGGTTGCCAGATGTCTAGGAAATTCCCGACATGTCCTCTTTTTAGAAGACCGTCCAGACACCCAGAGGGATTTCCCAAACCCGGCGGTCTGTCCGGGTTTTGGAAGACCCGAGCTCGAAGGCCATGTCTGGAAGCCTTTATGCATGTGTGGCCGTCACCGTGATGACATCATATGCACGTGCGGATGCATGTGACGTCATCGTCTATGTCCACACATGCTTCCAAAGGCTTCCAAATGTGGCCTTCGAGCTCGGGGAGGTTTGAGTGGGGGCAGGGCAGGGCGAGACTGAAGGCAGAATGGGGCGGGGCCAGACATCCTCTATTTTCAAAGAGGAAATCTGGCAACCCTATATTCTGTTTCTGCAGTAGCCAATCCAGATCACAAGTACCTGTCAGAAACCCAAATAGTAGCAGCATTTCATGCTACCGATCCAGGGCAAGCAGTGGCTTCCCCATGTCCATCTCAATAGCAGGAACTTGTACAAACCTTTTTAAAACCCAGCTGCGCTAACCACTGTTACCACATCCTCTGGCAACGAGTTCCAGAACTTGACTATTCTTTTGAGTGAAAAAATATTTCCTATTTGTTTTAAAGATATCCCCATGTGACAGCCTCATTGTACTACTCTGCTCTTCCTCTCTTCATGCTACTCAAATCATTTCCAGTACTCTCAGCTTCTTCTGCCCTCGCATATGCACATCTAAGCTCTTTGCTACCCTCGTAGCACAGGTAACTCAGCTGCTAGAGCTCATGGCTCAACTTCAGGTTTGTGGGTTTGACTCCCAGAATTGGCAATGGGTTACCCATTTATTCAAATGTTAAACTGAACACTAAAGGAGATGTTCACACCATCCCCCACAACTCTTTTCAACTTAAACTGAAGAGGTAGCAAGAGACTGGAGAACAGCAGCTGTTGTACTGTTTCACAAGGGTGAGAGCAAGGAGGATGTGGGAAACTATAGATCTGTTACCTTAATATGAGAGATGGGTAATGCAATGGTAGCATTATCAAAAGGCAAACATAACAGACTGACTTCAAAAGATTACAGAATCAGACAGGGTTTCAAAAATCTCTCCATGGTTTAATCAGGAAAAAATGCATTTGCCATGTACTAAATTGTACTGTACTTCTATGCAGCTTTTTCATTCTTCCCTTCCCCCACCTTCCTCTAAGAGTTCTCTCTCCTCCATTCCGTTCCCATCCTCACATAACCCTCTCACTTCCTCTTCCATATGCATTCCCTCCCCCTTCACCCCCCCCACCCACCCCCGCCTTCTCATTTTCATCACTTCCCTTTAACTGAAGCCCTCTGGGTCTCCTCTCCCTCACAGCTCCAGTGTTATACACCATGTCCTCTTTCTTTTCCTGCAAACAGACACTGCCTTGTCTCAGTCCGGTTGAACCACATCCCCTAACAATGAAAATCCATTCACCTTAGAGTGAAGGAATGATCAGATCCCCGATCATAGGCAGCACGGTTATATAAGGGGGGAAATTGTGCCAAACCAATTTTTTTTCTTTGATACTGAAGATATGAGGAATGCAACATATCTGGCCTACCTAAATTCATGAAATATAAGGTCAATACACACAGCCCATAAGGCAATATCTTTTTACTGAACTAACAATACATTTCTTGTTTTGCTTCTGGGATCTAACATTCCCTGTGTGCTCTGACCTCCTTTTGAGGTACAACTATACAATGGGAGGGATGTTAGTGAACGAGAGTACCCAAGAAAGGGACTTGGGGGTAATGGTGGACATGACAATGAAGCCGATGGCACAGTGCGCAGCAGTCGCTAAGAGAGCGAATAGAATGCTAGGTATAATCAAGAAGGGTATTACAACCAGGACGAAAGAAGTTATCCTGCCGCTGTATCGGGCGATGGTGCGCCCACGTCTGGAATACTGCGTCCAATATTGGTCGCCGTACCTTAAGAAGGATATGGCGTTACTCGAGAGGGTTCAGAGGAGAGCGACACGTCTGATAAAAGGGATGGAAAACCTTTCATACGCTGAGAGATTGGAGAAACTGGGTCTCTTTTCCCTGGAGAAGAGGAGACTTAGAGGGGATATGATAGAGACTTATAAGATCATGAGGGGCATAGAGAGAGTAGAGAAGGACAGATTCTTCAAACTTTCAAAAAATATAAGAACAAGAAGGCATTCGGAAAAACTGAAAGGGGACAGATTCAAAACAAATGCTAGGAAGTTCTTCTTTACCCAGCGTGTGGTGGACACCTGGAATGCGCTTCCAGAGGACGTAATAGGGCAGAGTACGGTATTGGGGTTTAAGAAAGGACTGGACAATTTTCTGCTGGAAAGGGGGATAGAAGGGTATAAATAGAGGATCACTGCACAGGTCCTGGACCTGTTGGGGCCACCGTGTGAGCGGGCTGCTGGGCACTCAGGTCTGACCCAGCAGAGGCATTGCTTATGTTCTTATAAGGAAAGTATTAAATACTCCAGGAAATGTTAGAAAATGAACATTTATGTAAATTAAAAGGGCAATTCTACAACTAAGCACCTTTACTTAGATGCCCTGAGGCCATATGGTAGGATCTGGAGGAAGGAGTGGCCTAATGGTTAGTGCAATGAGCCGAGATCCTGGAGAACCAGGCTCTTGTGACCTTGGGCAAGTCACTTAGCCCTCCATTGCCCCAGGTACAAAAAGATTGTCAGCCCACTAGAAAGAGAGGAAGTACCTGCATATAATGTGTACAGTGCTATGTATGCCTACAGTAGTAGTGCTATAAAAAAGATTAGTAGTAGTAGTAGTAGTAGAGCTCCTAAGTGACATCATAGTGTATTGGGTAGTATCAGTGCACTGAAAATTTAGGCACACACAGTTACACCCAACAGAGCTGGCATTAGTGTAGGCACCTAAATGCAGCAGGGACATGTGTAAATTACACATGTAAGTGGGAGCCTTGTCCACATTTGCACCCTCCTGCAAAATATACAAGGAGATGCATAGGGACACTTAAACATCCCAAGGCTACTTCTGGGCAAAACCATGCTTAAGTGTCCCTACAATGTAGGCATCCTTCCTCGTCTTAGTTTGTTTGTTTTTAAACATGCATTGCGATTGGCTGCCAGATGGCAGTAGGATGCCTACTGCCACCTAAAATCGGGACGCATAATGTCTGTTATATGTATAAAAATACAGTAATCCTTAGAAAAAGAGGAGTTCTCCAATATTTATATTGGGGGTAAATGTCTTTTTTGGGTCCATCAGTACTTTGCTACCTGGAGACTCTTATAATTGTCTACTAAACAATTTTCAACTCTTAACCTGCATAAACTGGCTAATCTAAACAGGGTTGGCATTAGTGGGTAGCAACCAGGGCATCGAGCCTAGACTCCCTTGCCACAGTGGGGTCCCCATACTTGCCTCTATCTGAAGGTGAAAGAGCCTAAAGATAAGCTTTGGGGCCTCCTCTCTAGTTTCTGTCCTTGACCCCTGCATGTTTAACATCACTGTGTCTAAGAACAGTCCTCTGTCTGATTAAAGCTATATGCTGGCTTCCCTAACACATACTTTCAGCCACATTAAAGTAAATATTTCTATGGGGGTGTGCAGATTGGGGAAAGAAAAAAGCATATGTATTCTCAAACTGCACACAAGCTATTTTGGGTCTGCTGACACCCACACAAATAGAAAAATGTGACTCCTTTTTTTCAAATGCATGTACTTCATAGCTGCAATTTTTCAAAACTGGCTGCAAGGTACACAGGCTAAAAGTGTCCATGTACATTGCAAAGATAAGACTATTCAAAGTTGCCCTGAACAAGTGGGGCGAGAAGTGACATCACAATAAGCAGGTATGAATCAGACCAGGTGGAGCATGTGGTCCTCTCCGCTACTACTTTCCATCTCTCTGTCCTCTCACAATTAGTAACTTCTCTCTCCTTCCTACGCTCTAATTTTCCTCTCCCCTCCTCCCTAGGATTTTCAGAAGGCTGCTCTTGACTCATCAGTTTAATCATGCTCCAGACAGAACAAGTTTAAACTGGATCAGACTCAGATGCATCTCTGCTTCAGTCTGTTTTGCAACTCAGGCTATTTTCAAGATGTAAACAGGAGGCCAACCTAATCTTTCTTGTTGGCTGGAAACGATGAAATCAGGCCCTATAAATACCAAGTTCTGCTGCAGTCAAGACAACACTAGAAAATAAATTCTCTCAAATTGCCCAAGTCCTTCAGTGTTTGCAAATGCAGCATATACTGTGACTATTACACTGTGTATGAGAAGACTTGTGTTAATGTGTGAGAGCTGGGAGAGGGGTCGATATTCAAAGTAATTTAACTGCCCAGAAATGGCTGCTGGCTGGTTAAATTGCCTGTTTGGGGCCAATCAGTCATTTTTAGCAGCAATTAACAAGTTAGTGCTGCTAAAAATGACCCAACTATTTTGGAAGCATTTGGGGGGGCAGAGTCAGAACTTGATCAGTTAAGTGCCAATATTTAGCACTTTAACCAGCCAAGGTCACCACATAAATAGGACTACATACAAGACAGTGCTATCTTTATGCAATTCCCCACAGCTGGTTAAGTGCTAAATATCACACTTAACTGGTTATGGTATAGCCAGCTCTAGAAACCCGGAAATTCAATGCCAGAGCCCAGACATGGTCCAGCACTGAATTTCCGGGCATAATGCCGACAGTGGTCAGCAAAATCTTGAGCACTGCCAGATGAACATAGATCCTTGAGTAATTAAGACTTTATTTTCCTCAAAACAAGTAGCCTCCATGGAGTCACATATATGAAACAGATAGCTACAAAGGATGTTAATTCTAATCTTCTTTGAAACTTCTTGTGCTAACTCTTGCCAATGACCTCAGAACCACCCCTCCTCCATCCCGTATTGGTAAACTCTTTACACGGGGAGAGTCAAATGTGAACTCCTCATTGGTCAAGGCTTTGTTTTCTGCTGGTTTTGCACCCCTATTTAATATACTTTATATGAACCTTTTAAATTATTGTACTTATCTTAGTAAAGTGCTTACACACACACATACGTATGTGTGTGTGTGTGTATGTATGTGTGTATGTATACACACACACACGAGTCCTTTTGAGAAATTCTAGAACTCTAAGGACCAAAATTCAGAGGCTGGTGAAGTACTTGTACACTGTATTTCAGATGCTGCCCCTATATCTCAAGAGGTCGGACGAGAGATATCTTAATGGTTGTGTGCAAAGTTATTTGTGGAATGGCAGGCACTCTCGTCTGTCAGTCCAAAAGCTGTGCATCCCTGTTGCACTGGGTGGACTGGGGTTGTTAAACATCAAATACGTGACTGAAGCCCGTGAGATATGACATCTCAATGACTGGTTTTGCAATACCACCTATTTCTCTGTGCCAACTTTAGAGCTCATCTCGCTGAATAGGACCCATGTGAGCTGTTTTTTACACTCAATTGGAGGTCCTTCTAGGGTCAATCATTTAAATAACCATATACTAGTCACAGGAAAAACTATTTGAAAATGGATGTGTAGAAGGAATCAGCTTTAATAACATAAGAACTGCCGCTGCTGGGTCAGACTAGTGGTCCATCGTGCCCAGCAGTCCGCTCACGCAGCAGCCCTCTGGTCAAAGACCATCGCCCTAATTGAGACTAGCCCTTCCTGTGTGCATTCTGGTTCAGCAGGAACTTGTCTAACTTTGTCTTGAATCCCTGGAGGGTGTTTTCCCCTATGACAGACTCTGGAAGAGCATTCCAGTTTTCTACCACTCTCTGGGTGAAGAAGAACTTCCTTATGTTCGTACGGAATCTGTCCCTTTTCAATTTTAGGGAGTGCCTTCTCATTCTCCCTGCCTTGGAGAGGGTGAACAACCTGTCCTTATCTACTAAGTCTATTCCCTTCAGTACCTTGAATGTTTCAATCATGTCCCCGCTCAATCTCCTCTGTTCGAGGGAGAAGAGGCCCAGTATCTCTAATCTTTTGCTGTACAGCAACTCCTCCAGTCCCTTAACCATCTTAGTCGCTCTTCTCTGGACTCTTTCGAGTAGTACCATGTCCTTCATCATGTAAGGCGACCAATGCTGGATGCAGTACTCCAGGTGAGGGCGCACCATGGCCTGGTACAGCAGCAT